>NC_052051.1:67097013-67697013 GCF_903992535.2 Arvicola amphibius | reverse complement strand
GACATGTTTTAATGGCTCTGTATATCCAGTTCATACAGCATAACATTAAACATTCCAAGCAAGAGCAGTTTCTTGTCCAAATGGTTAATAAACTCAGTAAGGAGCCTCTTCAATTCCCATCATTCTCTAGAAGTAGATTGGTGCTGACAAGAATGGATGTATCTCATTGTCATGAAAAGTACTAAGTTCTTAAAACATTTTAAATGCCATATTTTGAAGGTCTCTGAAATATTTGATATCTAACTGAAATATATCTCTTCATATCTAGAAAACCTAACTAACATGACTACAAGCTTGACTATTATAGATGAATATTAACCTGTATTTCTTAATTATACATTACATTTTTAAATGAGCTGCACAACCACAATACTTTTATCAAGAGAAGAAATATACATATAATAAAACTGATCTTAAATTTGTATCAATAAACCAAGACCCATACCAATGCAAAGAATTCATCTCTATATCATATCCTCCTTTAAATGTAAACACACATTTATAAACAATCATTTAGGGAATTTGGGCATAGTTCTGTCTAAAGTACTTCTTGCTTTTTATTGGACCAAATATTTCTAGGGTTTACAGAGATCTCTGAGGGAGTGTTGTTACATCAAACCATATTAGCCTGGAAGAAATCCACAGGTTCCCAAACTCTGTGGAAACAAAAGCAGAACCTTTTTTTCCAAAGAAACATATCCTTACATACAAATTTTGAAGTCAAGAAAGCTTTAAAGTATACATGTGGATTTATCTTAGCAGCCTATATAATAAAATGTCTCTCTCTGTACTCAGCTCCCTCACAATCAAACAATTCAAAGAAAATACAATATACATAATCCAGACTCTCTGTGTATATTCCATCTTTATGTGGCTTAGTTTTTACTCTATTACTTTCCCTACAAGTTTAATATTTATTTAATTATTTTTACTCCTTTAACCTATGACTGTCTGTGCTCTGTCTCTAAAGACTGTTTTACTTTTAAAATATTTTTTCTTCTCTCTCTCTCAAGCCTATGTACATTTATCTAACATTGTAACCTTTTTAAAAGCCTTTTCCATTTGAATTTTTCTTTATTGGATATCTGTAATAATTTTCTGACCAGGAGTGTGTTTTAAAATGGTAAGCAGCTAAGTCACATTGACCCTAGATACTGGCTCCACTTCTCTCAGGTTTTCAATATGGTGGAAGTAGTTCATTGCCAGCTCTGGGTCTTTTGAGTTGGAGCTGTCCTCACCACCTCAACTCTGGGCACCCAGCAATAAACCCTTTTTATCTGAGTAAAAGGTAAATCTGCCATGCAATGCTCTGTGCGGCCTGGAAATATCTTTGTATATGGTGGCAGGAATCCACCATGCTCTCCTGCCTGGGCACACCTAACTGACCCAATCCCACAGACTGCCCAGGTTAGGAGTGCTAAGCCCTGCATGATCTCAGCAACTTTCCTCCTGACCTCAAGTGTGCACATAGGTATCCAGGCCTGAAATGGCTGGCAGACATCAACACCCCCCCCCCCAAAAAAAAGAACTAGAGCTGTTCCTGTAACTAGCACAAACCAGGAAGCCTTTCCTTAAAGAAACTGAGCAGTTCTTTCCACTATGGTGAATAAGAAAACCTCTTAAAGGACTCTTAAAGAAGCCATGTCTCTGCTTGTTGCCAGAAAACAGAGCAAGAAGGTGTGCTAAACTTTGTTTTGTTGTTGTTTGTTTGTTTTGTGTGTGTGTTGAGAATACCTTTTCAAGATCTCTCAGGTTTTTAAATGGATTTAGTTGACCACATTGGCACCAATTTTTGACAGGTTTCTACCCTGCCCAGTCTTATAGTCATTCAGTCCCAAGTAAACACACAGAAGCCTACATTAATTATAATCTGGTTGGCCTATTAGCTCAGGTCTTCTTATTAACTAACTCTTACATCTTACATTAACCCATAATTCTTGTCTGTGTTAGCCACGTGGCTTGGTACCTTTATCAGTGAGGCACTCTCATCTTGCTTCCTCTGCATCTGGGTGACGACTACACACTGAGCCTTTCCTCTTCCCAGAATTCTCCTATTCTGGCTGCTCTGCCTATACTTCCTGCCTGACTACTGACCAATCAGAATTTTATTAAATCAGTACAAGTGACACATATTTACAGTGTGCAAGACCATTGTACCACAGCAGAAATTCACCATATGTGGTTGTGGCACAGGAATATACATATGCAATTGCTGAGTCTCTAAATTGAAAGCTCACGGGAGGCAACTGCCTGAAGTCTTTGAAGCAGGTCTAATGGATATGGCTTCACTTTCACAAGTGAATGCATTTGAAAAGGAATGCCATGGCATATCCACATCATCTTTGTGAAAAAGACAATGGCCTTGGAGGAACATTTTTGCCTCTTTTCATATGACCAAAGATGATGAGATGTAACAACATGTGTATTCCTTCAGTGTACTTTTATTTCCTCAAGCTAGCTATAAACATCAACTCATGGTTTTCCCCTGGTGTCCCCACTAAAATCTTTGGAATATATCATCTCCTTTGCCACAGAGTGCATTGAGAACGGAAGCTTTGGAAGGAGTAACATGAGGCCATTTATTTAGGAATGACTTGACCTTGGTGTGTAGGCTAATATCATACAAAATGAACTTACTGATGGAGAGGAAGCTCAAAGGTGAGAACTTAAAGGACCTTTAAAATGCATCTAGGGAGAGGGAGTCAAATGGGGAGATGACACTTATTTTTACATAGGTATGCACTTACTTGCTTCTTATGTCTCCAGATCAAAATGGAGTTTTGTAGTTGCTCTGTGGCAAGTGATATGGCTACACACACACACACACACACACACACACATACACACACACACACCATCAATTAAAACAACAGTGACAAAAGACAGAAAAATATAAAAGTGAGAATATAAGAGTCAAGGTGGTACCCAAGGGAATATTCATACAAAGAAGTTACTTACATTTACATCCCATACCATTGCCAAAATGAATCAAAATATTGGCTTGCAAAGTTGGTGGTCACTAGAGCCGCAGGAACTACAATCAGTCCAGATAGTCATAGGTTCCATAAACCAATTGCTAAGAAAATCATACTTTTGGTGATTCAGAAAGCTCAGAGAGATTTCTTTCTTGACAGCTCTTAATTAGGAAGGAAATGGTGATACAATTACATATTAATGGATGTTAAAAAGAAAAATTAAATGTCAAGCAGTAAGTGTATATCAACTAGCTTTGTATTTTCAGAATTTTATTTATATTGCACAAATCTTACCTGCAGGGAAGAATAATTTCTTCCTGCTCATCTTTTCCCTGATGTATCCTAGGAGTATGAAATTACTTTTGTTTTCAATACTTGCTCTTAATGTACATGAAAATAACTGATAATAGTCTTAAGGATAAAGATGGCACACTAGTGGTTTGTGGGTATAGTACTTAACATGATTTTTAGTACTTAATATTTCAATAAATCATTGAAAATTAGTGACTGTCTAACTGAATATGATATCCTGTTTCTTATTAAAATAATTAATTTGCAGGCCTCTTAGCCCATGCTTACACATATTCACATTGGTAGAAAATATATATGCAAAGATTAAAATATAGTGTCAGTAGAACCTCATTTGTTGTCAAGAACATGCATCAAACATGGCCCAACTTTGGTAAAATGTTTAATTTTTTAAATTGTATATGGGTTTATTTTACTTGAAGGACTGAACTAAACTGCAGGAAACGAGAGCTTATTTTTGTCACCTTCGAAGGTAACTTTTGAGTGTGTCTGGTCTCCCAAACCTTGATTTTCTATTTCTTTGGTTAGTTTTGTTCTTTTGCCATAGTAAGATAAACACAGCTACCTGTAGTTATAAACCCAGTCATCTTCATAAATTACATCTTCAAAGAGAAACAGTACCTATTACATATCAAAAAATACCATGAAGAATGACTTTCCTGACCTCACAGGAATATTGCCTGAGAGGGTTTTGATGCTGTGTAAGGACTTTGAATTACATTTTATGAAAAAGAGTTTCTTGACTTTTAAAAAATGTGCCATACACTCCTTTGGTAGTTTTGTGAATCCTATGGAGACCTTTTCAGACTGACATTTTTAAATGATATATAAAAAGACTACCAGAGTTCTAAAAGAAGGCACTAACACCAAACCCAAATATGCTTGAAAATATATTATAATATTTTGAGATATTTGCACTGCAAAAAGATATAAAAATATCTGTGGTTTCCATTGTGATAAAGTTGG
This sequence comes from Arvicola amphibius, assembly GCF_903992535.2. NCBI lineage: Eukaryota > Metazoa > Chordata > Mammalia > Rodentia > Cricetidae > Arvicola > Arvicola amphibius. The sequence goes on along the minus strand of NC_052051.1, from coordinate 67,692,763 downwards.
AGGTACTGCTCATGAGCCACAGTGTTTCGTCTGCATTTGTAGTTGAAGCATCTGCTTAAGTGCATTAAGGGTTGAGTTTGCCTTTTTTTTCCCTACCCATGCTCAAAGAAACCCAGAAATTTCTTCCTAACCTATTGAAGCAAAATGAGAAAAGTTGCTGCACAAAATGGAGGCATTCAGAGTATTGGAATGGATGTGATCCTAAAGACACTCTATTAGAATACTTAAGGGAATAAAATTTGGCATCAGAAAAATATAGGATAGAATCCAAGAATAATAACTTCCCAGTATTTGGGGATGGGACCTGTGTTCTTCACTTCTGTTCATATTATGCTTTCATCTGTTCAATGATTTTTGAGGATGGAGCTAGAACTAAGTAGAAAGATGCATATTGCAAGGCAATTTTAAGGTAAAAACCATCCATTTGGGGGGTATTGCTACCCTTTCATGCCTCATATTTTTCATATTGACATTTTTATATAAATACATGTGCTTACATCTATTTGCACAAGAAAATCTTTGGTTACCTTCTTGGAAGCAGTGCTAGACTACTGCACATTAAACCTTTCTTGGAAGGAGATGGAGGAAAATGATATTTCCTTTTCCTGTTAGCTTGGGGTTATAGGCATAAATGCTGTGACACCTTAGAAAGAGTGGCTTCTCATCGGAATGGCAGATGGGGCTGTCATGGTTCTTAAAATACCAGCAGCACAGGCAGGAAAGGCTCTATTCTAAGTTTGGGATATAAGCTCAATCTTTTGGCTATGGCAAGCTGTGCCTTCCAGCCTCCTGAAATGATTTCTGCTAGCGAAAATAACACTGAAGTCGCGAAAATTTCAGTTGATTTTGCATCCAACACCTGGCTCTTAGTGGAATTGTTTATACTCATGGGTATAATTTTAGATTTAAGCTTCATATTTTTCATACTACTCCAGATATTCTTGATTTTTCTAGCTGAATTTAAAATGTTTATGATTTACCAGCAGATTTCTTTTAGCTTTGGAGCTACTATAAATATAAATTTAATTTATAAATATACAAATGTTATACCAGCCTGTTGGGACCTTTCTTACTTGTTCTTTGTATTTCATGCTAGAACACATTTCTTTTTTTTTAAATTTTTTTTTTTGGAACACATTTCTTAATCGTCCCTCATTTAATTTGTAGTTAATTATTGTCTTTTCATTTGCATTTAACTATTTAGTCTTTCCATGGAGAAATAGTGAGTGATGTGAAATCAGTTGATAGTGTGCTTGCTTGGCTGATTTTTATTTATATATTTTTGTTGCTTTGGACTAGAAGACAATCCAGAAAGGTGTACAGTCCAAGTCCATTCCTTCCTTTGCAAAGTTTCTGCAAAATGTTTTACTACTCAAGGCTTTCCTTTGGTTTTGTAGAGTCCCAAGGCATGATGACAAATACCTAAAGTATATTACACAATCTAGGACTCTTTCACATTTTGCTCTTCTTCATCTTTCTTGCCCTGTTTTTTTTTTTCTTTCATTATGTCAGTGTGTGTGAGTCTAATTGACTTAGTAGGAAGTCATTAAACCTCTTTAAGAAAGCAATTTCGGTTACAGATAGAGCTATCTCTTTCATAGTCCCTTGAGTTGACCCTGGAATTGGAGCAGACAGCACATCAGATGATAGCTGATTACGGAATGGAGAATGCAGACAGATTGGTGTTGCATCCTGTGCTTGTATTGTGTGGGACTTGACCATGTCTGTCACTAGTACCTTTTAGTGAGAAATGGGTCACCTCCCTTCTGCTTTCTCAACTCCATGCATGTTCCTTTTAGCCAGTTTCAGCCTTAAGCCTACAAATGATGTAAAGACAGGAAAAAGAAAGAAAAATTCTCAAAGTAATATGTGATCCGAAGAAGATTTTGAAAAATACTTAATACAAGTATGTTTACATTGGGTGCTGCCTTTAAACCTTTCTTGACAAGGTTGAGCTAAAACCCTTTCCTGAAAGCATCATCTAAGATAAGAAGATGACTAAACAGTTGTTACTGCAGGTCATGTTACATAATATAAAATTTATTTTAGAGAATTTCTATGATTTGGTCATAATTACATATCATTTTGAAATTACCCTTAGAAATGAATAATCTTGGAATTACTGACCTTCAAAAATGTGGTTAATTTCCAAATAATTGGTCCATACTGACACAGTAAGTAGAAGGAATGAAGATTGTTAATCTTACAATATTTGGAAAAGAAAGTCCATTATGAAATTTAAGAGTCTGAGAAGTACCCCTCATTCATCTGTCTATACACTATTTTCACTGTATATTGACTATGTAAATTATAACTCTATATATTTCATTTATGTTGATGAACTCCTATAATTAAAAAATAATAATTTTAATCATATTAAAATTTAGTGCAAGTCTAATCCATTTTGGAATTTACAATGGAGTTTCAAATATCCTATTTTATTTTGTCTTTATAATTATCTGATTTATTTTTCTTTAAAATATTTTATTAGGTATTATTTTATTTTTACATATTAAAAATAAACCATAGATTCATCTTTATGCTCATTTGACTTGGTGAATTATAACCCAAACCCATTTAGTCTCTTTCTATCTTTTCTATTACCATAATAGAAGAGTCACAAAGTAGTTTGTATATATGAATTTATAAGTGAGAAAATATATAAATGGTTGTCATCATGACAGGAGCACAGAATTGTATATCAAATGTATCTGTTTTTTGGAAGGGAACCCAAGAAGCGAGCTGTGGATTCAGTATTCCTTGAGAGAAGTAAGAACTAGGAAGGGAGAAATAAAGATTGCCTTGTAGTAGACATTCTCCACAAAGAGTAGGGCAGAAAAAACTGATTCCTAAATTAGGAGAGCATCATATTTCCCCTCAAGAAATAAGGATGCAACTAAACAATATTTTAACAAGTTAGACATGCTAATTCCATCTCTATCAATCAATTTGTTGTGACAAATATGATCACAACTGCTATAGACCATTGATACTAGATATGGAATTACATGCATTTAGAAGTGACATGGGAAAATGAAGGCTCTGACAACAAAATTTGCTATTTTTCCTGCCAATTTATTGCTATAATATATGAACACTATTCAGACTGATCTGAGTTCTTTGTGGTATAATAGAGTGATACACAGGAGGCATGCGTATGGTAGAATAGCATAAGGGACTTCATTTAATTTACTGTCACATCTCATTTGCTTCTTTCTTATTTATGCATTCTTTGAAAGTTTCATACATGTATATGATATTTCTCAGTCATATACACAGCTCATTCTCTGCTCCAACTCTGTCCAGGAGGCTCCATCACATCTCCCAACTTCATGTTCTCCCTTTAAAATTATTTACTTGTCTATGTATTTAATCTACTGAGAGCATTTAGTATTGCTCCTATACGTGTGGGTATAGAGTCATTCACAAGGATCTGGAAAATATACCAGTGATCACACCTCAGGAAAAAAGGAAGAAAAGAAAAGTGACTCTCCTCCTGGCAGTCATCAACTGCCAAAAGCTCCTCAGAGATACGGGGCCATCAGGAGCCCGTCTGCTCTCTACAGTGAAACTCTTACCTGGCTTGATATTACGCAGGTCTTCTGAGGGAGGGAAATCACAGTTGCTATGGGTCTTGTTCCTTTTTCACTTATTTGTGGCATTATTCTTGACCCACCAGAGAACTTCTCACTTATGAAATAGAAATTAGAGATACTGAATCCCAACCATGTAAGCCTTTGGTTAGAGCATAGAACCAATCTCACTAAATATAAGCTGCAGATGTTACCAAAGAACTATAGAATCAGTGAAAAGCAGGGCCAAAGCTGACAGGAAGCCATAACACTTTCTAGAGGAATTGGTCCTGATCAACAGGAGGAGATGCAGTTGTTGGGTTTTATGCATCAAAGTGAAGAAAGTATGTGTGTAATTCATGAGACTGATTTCATTGCCTTTCAGTATTTGCTTGTGCCACTGTGTGAATTATAATGTGGAGCTAGTTTACCTTAGGGAGGTCCAAGGCTGCATAAGGTAAATTACCAAAATGTACTGAAGCGACAGTTGAAAGGAGGGGTAGATAGCAGGAAGAATTACCAGTATTAGCCTGAAGCTAAGCAAGCTAGCATTGTAGTTTATTTCATTTCTAAGTTTCTTCCCACAAAGATAGCCTGGAGGGAAGCCACTAAAACTGAAAAGGGTGAATCTTGGCAGGGTGCAAAGTGGACAGAATTAACAGAATTCTCATGTGCAATACTCTTAGGGAAGAGCCTGTGAGGGGAGCACCAACTGATGTCTATTTACATTGTCATACATTGGAACTTACAATAGTAGATTGTTTTCCCCTTTCTTCTAGGTAGCCTTGGTGTAAGACATGTTCCTGATCCATGTACGTCTTTAAGCAGAGCCGGCTTTCTAGTTATTAAATCACTTAATTTACTTATGAAGTTTCACATCTCTAATGTTGAAGATTGTAAGTGTGGGGCATTTTAAAGAATGAGGACTAACTCAAAGTGCATCAAGTATTTCAAAGGAAAGTCAGTCTTTAACAAATGTGCGTAAGTATTCAGTAAATTAAAAAGTGTCAAAAATATTGATCCTGTTTGTTTTAAAAGTTGAAGTGGACACAGCAAAAAGCCGAAATACAGTTATTGACAGAAGGATTTCTTATTTATTTGAGTTGAAGGAATGAATTACATTGTATTATTAATTCTTTGTAAATATAGTCCCTTTTCCTTGTTGCTTCAGTCCAAAAATATTCTTTCCATGTTTATGAAATGAATACATAATACATTAGTAACAGGAAACAATTTAGGGTGAAGTAATTAAAATAAATAATTATTTTCATAAATACCTGTCCAGAAGGGATTAAAAATATCTAGGAGGCATTGCATTTTGTGTCATATATTGAACAGTGATTAACAAAATGACTTAATTAAAGGTTTGGCTTAAATTGTACATCAAAGACAGAGCTTTAAGGCACATTTCTGCTTCTTCTCTTTTACTGGACATGTGGACTCCTATGATCCTCCCTGAGTTCTGAGAGTACTCCTTAGTGGTTAATCTTTGCATTCTTTCTAGAAGCACTTTTTTCAAATGTTACCTTCTGCATCCTTGGAAAATACCTTTTTAAAATTACAGATAATTCTGATCAAGATGTTATAAACGTCTGGAGGTTTTTGCTTGTTTTATTTTCTTTGGTCAGTGGAGTTACATAGACTCCCAAACATTGCAGGCTACTGACAAAGCTCTTAGTTTCCCTCTGGAACTTGACAGCAAAGCCTCACCATCACTGAACACTTGAGTAATAGAACATGGAGAATTCAACTTGATACTCACCTAGGAGCATCGTTCCTACAAACTAGTTTTTATAGTTCTGGAAGGAGTCATGTAAGCTACCAGAGGAGAAAATAATCATTATTACACTCTTCTGTGAACCCTGAAAGCTACAAATATGACCAGCACTACAAAAGATATGCACTGGGGCAATGGTGGCATGAATGTTACGAGAGTAGGCAACCACTTTCAATATGTAAGGCCTGTTCCATAAAGTGGAACCTCTACTTGGTACTGTTAATAAGGCCAAGATTTGGGGGCTAGATTGATCATAGACTGTAGGGGAGAACTTAATACTTTTATTATGCCAAATGGACAAGTATTAAAATGACTCCTGATGTTGTACTGCTAAGCCCATAGGTCAGTGCGTCTCTCAACCATGATCAGAGAAGTTTCTTCTTGCAGCAATATGACAGACAATGCAGAGAACCTTCACTAGTCAGCATGCAAAGAAAAGAGACTGTAGAATGTTCTGCCCTACATGGAAAACACTTATTAAACTCCTATCCTGCAAGCTTCAGTAATCTTCATGGAAGAGGGCCTAGCAAGTGTAAGAGTTGGTACTGGTGAATAACTGTAAGGAAACAATATTTTCTGAGCACAGTGGGGTAACTGCCCATATTAACTCAGTGCTTGTGGCAGCACACAAAAATACCTGTACAAACTCAAGCTTGATAAATTACCAGCACGGGGGGGGGCAGTCGTACATAAAACCCCACCATTAATTAGCTTAGGAGCTATTTGCATTTGATAGTTCTGGAGGAGCTTTAATGGTTTTACCCTTGGTAGACTGAGAACACACCAGGATGTGTCCCGCTCCATAGAGTACATGAGCAACACAAACTGGACTTGATGTTATAAACATAAAGGAAGAATATTTGTAATTGGGTGGGTAGGGAGGAGAGGGCAGAGGAGTTAGACATAGAAGAAGTTGGGAAGGGAGATTTCACATAATAAAAATTGCTTGACATTCTCAAATAATTTATGAAATCTTAATTTTAAAGAAAAATTCTTTGTTTAAAATAAATATTGGAAAGAATGTAGCCTTAGTTTGGGTGAAGTGGATGGAGAAAATTAATATTTATGAACCTTAGTGTTTATACTAGATTTGGCAGAAGTCACAGAACCCTTAGAACTTTACAGTTTGTTATGAAGGATGCATCACTGCTGGTATTTGTGGAAAACTGGGATAGTGATGAATCATATCAATGGGTTGACTCTCAAGAAACCAAATAGAAAGAAATTATGGTAAGCCCGAATTAAGTGATAAGCAAGGAAATTCTTCAATATGATTCAGAATGGAGAGAAAATTTTGCTAAGGTTTGTAGAATAAATGGTGCCGAAAAGGTTAAACTGGCTGACTAGCAGCATGGCTTGATGTCTGTGAAGCTGCTGCCGAGAGCGATAGCAAAGTTCATAAAAGGAGCTGAGGAAGATGAATGGACGCTCTCACTTCTCTGCCACACAGCTGAGCCCACATTGCCAGGCAATTTCTCAACCATAGCGTGTGATTGATGCCGGGATGGGGCAATAAAAAACAAGGTGATTATAAGATGTTGGGGCAGTATTTGTGGTACAAGGACATAATGTCACGATGTTTGAGCAAATGATGCCATTTCTAGAAGGTGACAAGGTGAAGAATGGTGTTGCTACGCTTCCATCTCCTGAGAGATTCCTGGGATCACAGAATAGTTTTGCAGGGTATATTCTCTTTCCCAAAAACTGAGTTTTACTTTTTTTTTGGTCACTTTGTAAGTATAGTGCACCTTACCTTTCTGTTAATCTAATCAGTAGAGAATTATAAGAAAGGAAATATTTATATAATTTGAAACATATTTATATTAATCAATACACATTGTCTTTAAAATACCTTGAAGCAATTTCAATATAAATTATCTCTGCCTACCATTTTCTTTTGGATACGAAGGTCATGTGACTAATTTTAACCAATAAAGCCCGAGTAGGAAATTAAGTGTATAAATTCTAACCAGAACATTTAATAGTAAGTAACTTCAGCTTTCTTTCTTTTTGGTGATAACTGCGGGATGTGTGTTTAATCAGATTGGATCATTGAGTCGGTGCGTAGAGAAGAGCTTCCATGGAGAGTTGACCTATCCAAATTGAATTATGAATAAGAAACACATTTTTTATTTTTTTAAGTCACTCAGATATGTGGCTTACCTTTTTACCACAATGCTGCTCACACATCCTGCCTAATATTCTAATTTACTAGGTATTTGTCCTGAATGCATTTATAGTATAGAAGCGATTTGTAATAATTGCACAAGATGGCCTCATTAAATGTAAAACGTTATTTATAAAAATTCTGAAGAGCTGGATAAGTAAAATAGCTGAAAGTGAAAATGCATGGAATATTATTCTTTCATTTCACAACTGTTAACTATTATAAAACTATAGAGTAATAGTCTAAGTATTTTGATTCTCCTATCATAGTTTACTAATCCTCCACAGATGATGCTTTTTGTTAAAATCATATTTTAGAATGATATTAATGGCTTTAAAACATATTTTCCCCATATCCAACAATGAGAAATAAGCTTCAAAGTATTTGTTTTGCCCTTCGCCCTTTTTAATGTTTTCAGTATTTGCAGGAATAGATCATGAATTATAAGCAAGAGCTCCACTTATCATTAAGCTGCTGCTCAGGTACCCGGGAAACCTGCATCCTAAGGGCCTTTGCTATGTTTCATTTCCCAAGGCATAGGTGCCAAGACTTTCATACTGAGGAATGCAATGATGGAGTAACTACATGTTGAAATTTGAATCTTGAGTGTCTCCAGGAGGCTATGTATAAAGGTTTGGCAGTTTAGTATGATTGGTGATGGTGGGAACTTTATGACACAGAGCATTTTGGAAGTTCTTACATCTTTGGAAGAGTGGCTTGTGTAGCTGAATGTCTTTTCTCTGTCCCAGTCAAGTCCCACTGAACTGGCTTCTCTCGAACCCACTAGTCCCCACAACTGAATAATCATTCAGAGGCTTAATATTAATATTGCTTTGTCAATGACTCTAGCTTTTTATTGACTAGCTCTTACATTTAAGTGAACCCATTTCTAATAATCTGTGTATCGCAACATGTCCCATCGAGGTACTGGTTGGTAATGCTCTGGTATCTTACTCCTGCACTTGCTCCCAACTCCATCTGCTTTCTCTCTGTATCTCTGCTTGATTTCCCACCTAGCTCTATGCTGCCCTGCAATAGGCCATAGCAGATTCTTTATTAACCAATGGTAATAAAACATATTCACAGCATACAGAGGGGTATCCCACATCAAGATTGTTAGACCTTAATGTTTTTATCCTTCTCTTTGCATCCCACCCATGAACAGAATGTTGTCTTCCTTGCCAGTCCCATAACATATTGTTTTGCCACTGTCCTAAAATGACAACCTACTAAAAATAAACCTTTTTATCTTTTGAAGTTACTGCCATATGTTGGTTATTATAAGGAAAAATTAGTTAACATGAGATCAAAATTTAGATTTTGTGGCTTCTCATACTAAACACCAGTTACCTTATACAGACTAGGAGCAATCAAATTCTTAAAGTTTTTGCTATTAATATGGTTAAAGTTAGCCCTGTTATTTTGCTTCATGGTGTATGGTCACACATATCCAGTGATTCTATAACATGGAGCATGTGTTACATAAGTGACCTGGTTAATGGATATCTCAGTTCTTGAAAGAAACACAAGGAATGAACAAAGCACTAGTAATACAGAGCAAGTGAATTTGGTTTCAACAATTCCCTTTTTACTACTTACTAAGCTCAGCCTCACTACCGTTTCTCCCTTTTATAGAATATCTTAAGTGTTTAATGAAATTCTCCTCATTGATTTATCAATGGTGCTGAGATTTGAAGGAATAAAGAGGAATTCATTTACATCTTTGGGAGCAGATTTCTACACACAGGTAAACACTCAGCTGACTAAAACTAGACTGAATAAATATAAATACCAATTAAATGTTCAAAGTAGGTTTCAATAATAGGTAATCCTCTATTAATTCTTGCCATGAAACAAACAATATGTTAATCACTTTATATCCAATGTTTTCTTATCTTCCTGTAATCCCCAAAGTAACTATTACTATATGCATTCTGCCCTAATTGTAATCAGAGAACCTTCATTTGGTAACTGATAGAAGCAGATGCAGAGATACATAGCCAAGCACTGTGCCCAGCTCTGGGAGTCCTGTTGAAGAGAGGGAAGAGGGATTGTATAAGCCAGGGAGGGTCAAGGTCATGATGAGGAATCCAAAAGAGAGACAGCTTACCTGAGCTCATGGGAGATCATGGACTGTAGACCAACAGATAGGGAGCCTGCATAGGATCAATCTAGACCCTTTGCATGTGTGTGACAGTTGTGTAGCTTAGTCTGTTTGTGGGGTTCTTCAAAGTGTGATCAGGATCTGTCCCTGGAACTTGAGTTGGCTTTTGGGAACCTATTCCCAATGCTGGGTTGCCTCACCCAGCTTTGATGCAGCCCATGGAAGGACTGCCCTTTCTGAATAGAGACAGAAGAAGAGTGGATGGCAAGTAAAGGGGAGGCAGGGCAGGGGAAGGGAATGGGAGGATGTGAGGGAAGGGAAACTGCTATTGGGATATAAAATAAATTAAAAAATATTTTTAAAAAAAGTCTGTCAGGGAGCAGGGCATGGTGGCATAATCCCTGACATGCTAGCCCTTGGATAGCACAGTTGGGAGGCTCAAGAATTCAATATCATTTTCTATTCCATGATGTTGGGGGTCCTTGTGTCTATGTGTTGCTTTTATTGATTAATGAATAAAGAAGTGGCTTTGCCTCTAGCATGGTAGGAGGAAGGTAGAGTCAGAGGGATGCCATGGAGCTGCTGCCGGAGGTAGATGTACTAAAACTTTGCATGAGGCCATGACCTTATAGTGATACACAGATTAATAGAAATGGGTCAAATTAAGATGTAAGAGTTAGCCAATAAGAAGTTAGAGCTAATGGGCCAAGCAGTGCTTTAATTAATAATGTTTCTGTGTGATTATTTCTTGTCTAAACTATCCAGGCAGATGGGAAGAACAAGCGGCCTCCTTCTACATTTCCATAGCAGGTTCTGTGGTAAGCCTGAGTTCACAAGACCCTGTTTTTTTAAAATAAACAGAGAAAAGCAATAAAGAATGTAGGTGAAAAGAAGAAAACCATCCTTACTTACTTAACTTGGTCATGAGCTATCATGAATAACCACCTCTGACTTTCATGGTGATTATAATTTATACAGATGTACAGAATTTGGAGGAAATTATTACAAGCAAAGAATTGGAGGATGCACATGTAAATTGAGATAAGAGGTGTGTTAATGAAACCTACATAACAGAATCAAAAAGTGTTGCTGGAAAGGTAGAAAAATTCACATGCCACATAAAAACAAAGTATACTTGGGATGGCTTCTGCTTAGTGGCTTATAACAATGGCAGTCATTTATTAAAATAATAAATTTTGTTGGACTTGTGGGTTGTTTTTGTTTGTTTGTTTGTTTGTTTGTTTCAAGAGGTATCAGAGAAGTAGATGATAATCTAGAGGCTTTAGACTCTGGAATGTCCAAGATAATTAACTATTCGACAGATGGGACTGGTTGTCAGCTAGTAGTTCAGCTGGGATATTGACTAGAGTGTATTTGTTATCTTCCACATGGTCTCTCCATATGGCCTGGACTTCCTACAGAATGGTATTTGGAATCAATGGAAACTGTGTGAAAATAGAAGCTGTATATATCATATACATTCCTACTGCTTCAATTCCCATTGAATGTGACCGGTCAGAGCAGATCACAGGAGTAACGTAGTTTCAAGTGAGGGCAAATGGACTTGTCCCTGTATTGAAAGAGTGTTAGAGGATTTGTGGATACTTTTAATCTTGCTCAATGACAAGATGTGAAGATAGATAAGACTGAAATTAAAAAGGCAGGGGAGTGATCTTGCAGACTACAGAAGATTTTTATTTCCTACATTTTTTTAAGCTTAGATATTTAAGAAACAGTAAATGTTTAAGCTACAGAGAATCTATGTATGAGTTCAATTTTCATCATTGTTCAACTCTTTAGGATCTTTGATGTAGGAGGTGACAACATATACAGAACATATGGGTAATCTAGAAAATGTCAAGAGCTAGACTAGCAGGAAAATATCTTCAATGTATCCTTATGTAAATACAGAGGAAATGAAGTAGAAAAACATTTGATGAAATTCAGAAGCCTTTCTCTTCTCCTTTCATGAGGTAGACCAGTGATCCATAAAGTGAAATATTTAAAAGATATTTTTTATAAAAAAGATAGAGAATCTTAGGATTTTTATGAATATCTATTATGAATTTGTCTTTATTGAAGATATAACATCACTTTGTGTATTATAATAGGCATAATATATTCAACAAATGTTATATTTGTGCATACTGCATGAATAAATGAATCTGTGTTTATTCGTAAGTGTTCAAAATGATTCTCAATAACTGCAAATGATGTGATCATTAGTGGTTATAGATCATTGGTTAAAAAATGAACACATTCAATTTAACATCAAGGCTATCATTCACTCATGGAAGTAATTCTTTTTTATATGGTGAATGGTTATCATTATGGTAAAAAAACAAACAAACCCTGTAAGTCAAAAAGGCAGAAATATTCTTTTCCAACTCCAAGGTGAAAGAAAGATTGTATTCATCAATTTTAATATGAAAAAATAAATGTTTCAAGGAGAGTGTGCCAATGTTTTAGTATCAGAAAGAAATTACCATATGACAAAGATTATAATGTCTGTATTTGTGTGACATGTGTGTTTGTATTTACATGCAGTGTTATCAGGAAAATTGACACTATATTTGATACTATAGCAAAATGTTCAATCAATAGCTTTGGTTTCTGAAATTAGTTACTAATAACTTACTTGACTTGATTATTGCTGAGTCATAAATCCTGCAAGCAAGCCGTATTTTACACAAAGCTGCTTAGAAAGAGGCATTCTTTAAGTTTCCCAATGCCAACTCCAAGTTATTTCCTGTTTGCCTCAGTTGCGGGCCCTGGAACTCTCTAGAAAGTGGTTGTGTTTGCTACAGAGGCTCCTCGTTTCTTTGAAAGCACAGTGTTTACTCCTATTTCTGGACTGGCCTCTGGAAGATCACTTACTGTCTTTGTCTTTACATTGCTCATATTGTGAAAACCCAAGTTTGTAAAACATAAATTTCTAAAATGCTTTTGGATTCTACAATAAAGTGTTTTTCTCTATAACTTTTCTCTTTTAAAAGGTACTATTAAAAAAGTAGATGCTTAGGCTGGAGATGCCCAGTGGGCAAAATGCCCAGATTAAAGCTGGCCATAGTGACCTGCATTTGAAGTACTGTGATGTGTTAGTTGAGACAGGTGCATCATGGGAACTAGCTGGCTAGCCAGTCTAAATGAAATAATGAACTACAGAATCAATGAAAGACTACATGTCACAGAGAAGGAAGGAAGAGTGACTGAGGAAGAAAACTGTAGTGGTTTGAACGAGAATGGCCTTCATAAACTCTTATGTTTGAATGCTTGATTCCCAGTTGGTGGAACTATTTGGGAAAGATAAGAAGATATGAACTTGTTGGACCAGATGTGCCCCAAGGGGCAGCCTTTGAAGTTTCAAATACCGACACTATTCCCAGTTTCTCTCTATGCCTCCTGCTTGTGAATGAGATGTGAGCTCTGAGCTCCTCTTCAGCACCATGTCTGTTATCAGCACCATGTCTGTTATATTGATCACTGACTTTAGAACACCAGAACCATGAAGCCCAAATGAAACATTTCCATTATAATTTGCCTTGGTAAATGAAAAAATTAGCAAGAAAATACTTAATATTGACTTTCTACTTACACATGCATGCAGGGAAACACACACACACACACACACACACACACACACACACACACACACACACACACACACACACACACACACACCAACACACTAGAAAAAAGAAAGGAAAAGAAAGAAGTCATCCTGATCATTTTGAAAGGCTACAATTGAAAAGGTAGATCTGGAAGACAGTGCACCTCTGCTGCACAGCGTTGTCTGTGCTCATGGGAGACGGAAATGGCACTGCTGACAACAAGTAGCACTGAACTGTGACTTAGAGATGCTGTAGGGTCTTGGGATAAGAACAGAAGTCAGACTCAAAAAACCTATCATGCATCATAATGAATATATTTTTTTAAATAATAAACAAAAAGAATGAAAAATTAGGAGCTAGGGAAAGTCAGGTAAACTCTAGCAGGTCAGGGTGTTCACAAACAGTTATTGGTGCTTTACCAGTGTGGGCTCTTGAATAATCAGGTGGTAAATGAGAAAAGATTGCATTAATGGGATTGGAAAGGATATTTTTGAGGGATCAAACAGAAGGTCCAGAAGATGAAAGTGATCTTTCACCCCATCATGCAGGCTTGAGAAAAAAAGATGGAGTAGGTAGTCTCATTTTGAAGCCAGTTCTAAGAAAGTTCCATCCAGAAAAGAGATGCTCAAATAAACGTCGCTACTGAATGGATCCTTCGTAAGTGCATCAATATTCCCCTAACAAGACTTGAGATCTTTGTACAAATTTGGGGTCAATCTAAGTGGCTGGTTTCATTGTTGTAGGAGGCCTAAGCAACACTTTTGAAAGTCTCCAGACTAGAGAACAGACTAAGAGGCTCTCTTTAGGAGCTAAGTTGTATTTAATAACGTAAGTACAGCACAGTGAGCATCCTTAACAATAGTAAGTTACATGTGTCACAACTTTTAGACGGGAAGGATTAAATGTCCTCTCTATGAAGAAGTGAGGATATAGTTAGGCATCTGCTAATTGGTCCAGTTTGATTTTGTATTCAGTCACTGAAGTACTGCTTATAACTTCTGAATAGATTAAATTATTGTTTATAAATTAATAATATATATTTCCTTAAATTTAACTAAATTTACCTATAGCAGTTATATTCCTTTGTGTTACTACTACTAAATAACAGACAATGATGAATCTCTCGGGGGAAAGATAGGATAATGATAGACACTGTTTTGACTTTATTCTATAACTAACTTATGATACATAGATTATCTGTATTATCTCATATACATTTCATAAAAATACAGTGAGGAAACATCATTATTTCTGTTCTCAGTTTAGAAATGAGGAAGTCCTCATAGTGAACTTGTGATTTTTATGTAATAATATTATGAACATCATGAATATTAACCATCACACACACAAAAAACAAGCCTTACTTATACCACAAGATGATGGCTCTCTTGGTGAACTAAGGAACACATAAACTTAAGTTCCCCAATATTTTCAAGGTCTTAACTAAGATTTTATTTTTATGCTTTAGTTCAGAATCATCATATTCTAATTCTTCTTCCACCTATGATGTGCTTTCACATAATCTTTTCTCACTCTAGGAATTACACACTTGAAGCTTTGGAGCAAGACAGTACCTCTGTTATATAAGGAAAGAAGTATACTGAATTAAGATAACTATGCTTCCTGGGTACTTATTTGCACATTGGGGCATGTATGTTTATTGTATGTGCATGCGTGTGCTGAGGGTAGAGAGTAATCTAGGTTGTCAAGCTTAGGAACACCACCCACTGTTTCTGAGATAGCATCTCTGTTTGGCCTGGAGTTCACTAATTAGGCAAGACAAACTGGCAACCAAACATCATAAATCCCACTGTCTCTGCCTGCTCAGTATTGGGATGGCAGATCTGTGTCACAGATGAGTGTTTTTACCTAAGTGCTAGACACTGAGCTCACACTTGCAACTGCTTTACCTCTTGAACATTCTCTCAGCTCTTGGTTGGAATGTCTTAATGTAATTGACACATCTTTCTAGAAAACCTTAAAATATTCCCAAGTTTTAGTGGCACTACATTTTAAGACTCTTAAGAGTTGGAACTGTTTTAAATTTAGAATAGCATTTTAAAAGACCTT
This sequence comes from Arvicola amphibius, assembly GCF_903992535.2. NCBI lineage: Eukaryota > Metazoa > Chordata > Mammalia > Rodentia > Cricetidae > Arvicola > Arvicola amphibius. Next base: position 67,677,462 of record NC_052051.1, on the reverse strand, counting down.
TGTCTCAGGTATGAGACATTTAGCAGTTTGTTACTAACACTTGTCAAAGCTAAGAACTCATTCCCCACAGCACTGGGTAACATTTATTTTGTTTGTTGTGTATGAGATCCTTTTCTAAGCACCCAGCATGTACACATTGACTTACTGTATCTGGATGAGAGCTTATAGGTTTTATGATTGTGGTTTTTAGACATAAAACCCAAGACAGAAAACTGAGATAATCTTCCCAAGATCTTAACTAGAAATTTTAAGTCAGGCTGGAGTAAAAAAAAAAAAAAAAGCAACCTATATGACTGTACATGAACAGGGAGAAGGTTTTTATTGCTCATATGGGAGAATATTAGGAGGAGGCATCTGGAAGAGTCCAGAGAAGTCATGGATAGAGCAGACTGGCAATTGCCAGGGCTATCTCTCAGGAGCCGAGAAAATTTCAAGAGAGAATAGCAGAGACAGGATCAAGGGCAGGGAGAGAATATCAGTGAGAGACAATAGCAAAAACAGCAGGATAGTGCCAACTGGGGGTCGTATTGTGGAGGAAGCAGGGCTAGTTATCAGGAGCAGCCTGGAACGTAGTCTGGGATTTGGATCTGTTGGAGGCTTGTTTGAGATTATAGAAAACTAGGTGTTCTTTCTAGGCAGACAATGGGAGATGTAGAAATGATAAGATTAATGGCTTTTCCTGCAAACAGAGCCCACTTTATGGGGTTCTGAGGAATTCTGAGTGTTTGCCAGATCAGCGTCTGAGCTGACCACAAACTGATCTCTTAGGCCAAGTCGGTGGGCCTGCCCTTTAGTTGTTCCTTTTTTTTTTTTTTTTTTTTTTGGTTTTTCGAGACAGGGTTTCTCTGTAGCTTTTGGAGCCTGTCCTGGAACTAGCTCTTGTAGACCAGACTGGCCTCGAACTCACAGAGATCCGCCTGCCTCTGCCTCCCGAGTGCTGGGATTAAAGGCGTGCGCCACCGCCGCCCTGCCGTTCCTTTTTTTTTTTTTTTTTTTTTTTTTTTTTTTGGTTTTTCGAGACAGGGTTTCCCTTTTTTTAATAACAGAAATTGTTGTAGATAGTCTCTGTCCCACCTCCAGTTCAGTTACTTACCTCTTAGTTATAAATATAAGTAACAAAAAAAAGTGTCATCAGTTAATTATTCAGTAGTTCTGGTACAGTCCCTTAGAGTGAGGTAAGTTTGTCTGAAATGTCACTCTCTGTTTGGGATGTCCTGACAAGGACTGTAACTGAAAGGGGTGTGTATTTGTTTATTTTTCTCTACTTTGTTGACAGGCAATGTAAAGGAGTTAGTAGTTCATTTAAAGATTAGGTCATAGAAAGATGAAGCAAATATGTTCAGTCTGACCCAATTTTGCCTAGGCTGAAAGGCTGCTAGCCATGGGCTAATTGTCTGCTGCCTCTAATTGGAATAGTTAGTATTACAATTTCCTCCAGGGTTCCTACTGCTGCACTGGGCCAAAGTAGAAAATTGGTACGGGAACAATGAGTTTATTCAAATTCCTTTGACTTAATTTAGAAGAAGAAATTGCTGTGCTTTTTGAAGAAGGACACAGAGTACTCAGTCATTTTCCTGAAGAGGGGTGGGCTCTGCACTTATTTCTGTAAATAAACTTTAATTAAAAGACAGCCTTCTTCATCTATGTGTGAGCCCTGGTTTTATTTTGTATCTGGCGAACTGATTGTGATAGAAACACAAAATAGGGAAATCATCAAAAACTATGTGCTCTGTGTCTCCTCACATTAAAGGCTTACTGCTGAGTCTTTAGTGCTATGGATCACTGTCTATGTACCTAGAGCCATCTATTCAGGGTGGGCTTTGCAGACCTGCCACCTACCACAGAAGGCAGTTGCTCATGGTGCTCCTCCTCCCACCTCCCATCTCTGTTTTCTCTTCTACAACGTAGGGTGGTAACAATAGTTACCTAAAATTTCTCTGAGTGAAAAGGCTTGAACGATCTTCATCCATGATACTGAATCACGTAAAGTGATCGATCAACATTTTCACCATTATTTTGGTCTCTGTGCCTACTCAGTCTCTAATCGTGACAGGGAAACCAAGAAATTCTTGCTTCTATTAGCAAGCCTATCAGAGCCAAACATTGCTTGTGCTGTTGCTCATAAATTACTGAATCATAACTCTCCTGGACTTCCACCTGCCCCTTCGCAGGGAGAAATCACAGTATTCATAACCAACACACATTATTTTTCACTGTTTTATAATTAGTAACTCCTTCAGATGAATGAATTCATTGATAAATTTCTTAAGCATGACCATGGGAGTGTTTTCTTTCCAGTGAGAAAAATAGTGAACTATGTATATGGCTAATGCATATTTGCATATGTATATATTCATACGTAGGTGATGTCAGGGCAAGAGGGCTGTGATAGACAAGAAAGTAAAAGGAAATTTAGCCTCCGGGCCAAAGAGCAGGATCCAAGCACAGAGGTTCTGCTGAGCTGTCGGTGGCTTGCAGAGGAGCTGCTAATAGGATAATGATGGTTGCTGACACACAACAGAAGATGAGCTATTTTTAGGCAACAGGAATTGGACACCAGAGATGGTCCCGCTGCACTTCATCTTAAGGAAATCTGAAAAGTGTCCACACTGTTTCCTCACATCCTGTCATAAATGTGTAAGATGCCAGGGTCCTGGAGAAGATCCATGGAGAACACCTCGTCAAACCACCATTTGTCAAGAATTTAACATGTACTCCGAAATGTGCAAAGCGCACCGTGCCAGAACAGAACTCTTGAAACCAACTGAATACAAAATCACTAATGTTGCTCTCATTTCAAAATGAAAGTGCTACTTGGAAGTCTAAAGTAATATTTAGATGTCTATAGTGAAGCCAAGTGTTAAGCCCATGTCTGGCTGAATTGAAACCCCAAGCACAATGTGGAAGGAAGAATGGTATATAATGAGTTTAGATTATTGCACTCAAACCAAATTAGAGAGATTACTTCCTGGCTTTTCATTACTGTTAAGACATAGTTCTCTTTAGTCCACTGACTGCCCAAGAATAAAATTGTCAGCTCAGAATGTGGTTACATTTCATGTTATTTAGATAGAGATGGCCAAAGTAAGAAGCTGGGCCTATAAGTGAAAGGGGCAAGGTATTGTCTTCAAATTGGGGCAGAGCTCATTTTAGTTTGGCAGTTACTTTCAGGAAGGGGAGATGAGACAATCACAGAAGTGGGTTATGGGAGAACAGGTACTATTTGACTTTTGGAAAGGCAATTCTAAGTCCAGCAGAACTTTAAAGAAACTCAGACATGAGCTAGCATGGTTGGCTCAAATTTTTCACTGGAAGATTTGAGATGATATTAACACCTTCATTCCTCTTCAATGGAGTGAAAATCTGTCAGAGCATGTGATTGGCTAATAATTCAATATCAGAATAAAAATTAACTCATTCTAAGTAACAGGAAGCAAACAGCTTTTTTTAGCCAAAATTAATATTTAAATAAAATTATTAAAATATTTAATACACACACACACATTACCACCTACTCCTTGTAAGGAAATGATATTAGAATGTAAGGCCACCAAGCCTAGGGTTTCCATTACTGGAGTCAGAAAAAGGTAGTTGCCAAACTAAAGACCAAAGATTCATGAAACTAGTTAATATGAAGGCAAGGAAATAAAGCTTCAGATATGTTTGTATGTAAACATTATGGAGTTTGTTGTTGGGTTCCATTTAAAATCTGTATCTAACTTTGATCAGTGTTGGAGCACACATGACATTGTTCCTCATCCATTTTTGCATTTTTTCACTTTGAGAATAAAATGTTGAACCTTAATGTCTCAGATAGTCATAACTGCGACAAAATTCCAACAAAAGCAACTTCAGATAGAAAGTGTTATTCTAAGTTATAGTTCACGGGTACATTCGAGCATAGCAGGGAAGTAAAGGAGTCGGGGTCCTGAAGCAGTTGGACTCATCACTTCCATAATCAGGTAACACAGATGAAGGCATGCTTGCTCATTCCGCTTCATGCAATCCAAGGCCCGTCACTCATGAAATGGTTCTGCCTACAAATGATGTGAGTATTCCCATGTTAATGAAAAGTATCAAGATAATTCTCCACAAACATGACCAGAAACCTTTCTCCCAGATGATTCTATATTTTATCATGTTGATACTTAATGACTCCAGATTATACCAAATTCATATCATGCATAAGTCAAATTCTGGGGAAAAGGGTAAAGAATTTTTTGTTTTGTGCTTAAGAAACATGGTGTATTAGGCATATTGTTGTCAGATATCAATACAACTAAGAGTAGTCAGGGCACAAGTTAATACTTCAATGTGTGCTCATACCCTGAGGCTCAGTAGGTCCAGGAAACAGACTGAGAATATGCAACTTTATCAAGCTCTGCAGGACAGACCCATCAATCTAATAAGTGTAACAGCTAGAGAATCTTATGTAGATGAGTGAGAGTCTTTGGAGATATTGTTTCCATATAATATTGGCAGGTTTTATTTTCAATTACATTAGAATAAAAGTAAGCTATTTATCCATGAATGTATTCCTGTAAAAACATGTTTATTTAGTTGAATTCTGTAGAAGTTGGGCCTTGTTAAAATAGACACAAATGCTCCTAAGAAATCAAGGTCCAACAAATCCCAACTTTTATCTTCACCAGAGAGTAATACTGCCAATCATTTTACTAATGTCTTATGTTTCAGAAATACTTCAGACTTCATTTTTCCTTTTTTTAATATTCTTCTTTTCCCTCCCACGCTTCCTCCATTTTAATGCCCCCCTTTCCGTTTTGTATCCGGTTGCTGAGTTTCTTAACAATTTTTGATAATAACTGATTCAGATATTCCTGAAGAATTTATAGCCAAGATATTTAATAAAAGTCAATAATATTTTGCAAATGTAAACTGAGATTGTAAGATATAGAGGCAGCATAAATCATTATTTTTATTCTGCTTTACTCACATATTTGAATCTCCTTTAATTATCTGGCTATCCCCTGGAAAGAAGATAAAATTGGTGTTATCATTGCTTCACTGAAAATCAAGGCAAGATAGATGAAAGTTACTTAATTGCACTGCATTCTGTGGCATTTCAATTATGTATATAATCCTCACACATATTGGGATAGTGAAGCACTCAGGTTGCAAAGAAGCTTGTATAATAGGAATGATAGAACTTAGCCTTATTTTACAATTTTCCATATTCAACAATTTATCAATTTATGAATATACTTCTGGTCTAAGTTGCATTTTGCCACTTGCATTTTTTTTTCTGTGTGTGTTCATGGTTAGGTTCACATGTAGATGTATATACACATGGGTATGACGGTGTGTATGCTCTTGCCAGTGTGGACAAAGGCGTGAGGTTGATGCTACATGTCCTTCTCTATAGTGTTTATTCTAGTTTTCTGAGAAAAGGTCTCTGACTGAACTGGGAGCTCACTGTTTTATCTACAAACACTGGCTAGAATGTTCCTAGGATCCGCTCGTCTCTGGCCCTTCCTTCTCCCAGCATTACTGTTACAGACAAGTTTACACACTTGGCATCTTGCATGGATGCTAGAGTTCAAGACTCATGATTGCATGGTTGTTCAGCAAGCACTTTATCCACTAAACTGTCTCTCTAGCTCCCACATTTTCTCACATGAAAAATAATACTGAACTCCACCAGAAGACCCACAAATGTCATTCCAATTGTAGCATCGGCATTTCATGAGGTTATTCTACTTGAAAGGTTAAGAATAAACTATACTTTTTGAAAGTAAGCCTTTGTCCTTTGTTTTCTTTACTCTTGCATCTAACCACTTGGATTTTGTGTCCATTGATATATGGGTGGTGAGTAATTTTACAGTAATTCCTCATTATTGGAATTTGGAGACTCCTATCTTGAAATAAAATGGTCTCTTCTCATTTTGGACTTTTTCTTTTTTAATCTATATCAGATTTGCTCTCATAAAACATCTAGATCATTTTAAAAAATGTTATTGAAGTTAACAATCTGTCCTTCAAATTCATATCCACAATCACTTATCCAATAAGCATAGAGTAAAGAAGAAAAAGGTACTTTGCCATTTCCATGTGAGCATGAAGTGAAGAATATCTATCCAATAGACGCAATAATTATCGGACACATAAATATTACTTCTCTAAAATCATCCTCACAACTAAAGAAATATTGGCAATAGGGAGGCTCAGACTTAAGAAGATACATGATAAAAAAATACTAAAAACAATGACCTAAGATGTAAGCAACTTAAATATAAGATTAAAATAACTAAATGCAAGAGAGATTTATTGCCTAGGACAGCACTACTAGGTGGTAGGGGAAAGTGTAAGTGACTTACTGGTAGGTTGTCAAATTTATTAAATTAGGCCTTGCATTGCTTTCATGTACCTGAGAGTAGGTTCTTGAAGACCACAGTGAAGGTGAGGAGGAGAAGAAAGGAGAAATTGCACAGAGGAAACCTAGTAACAGAAGACAACAAAGGAAGGAGAACTGGAGAGCACTAATGAAAAAAATCTTTCTGGTCACCAGTCTTACTGTCATATTAGGATGATGCCAGTCAAGATAGTAGAGGGGAAAGAATGTCATGAAGTAAAGATAGTAAAGAGGGGTATACGGGAAGATTTGGGGGAATCAAGGGGCAGAGGAGATGATGGAATTATATTATAATAAAAGTAAAAAATACAAATTAAGTTTTGCAATAATCTAAATAATTCAATATTGATTCAAACATTTTTACTTTACAATCTTCTCTACTTTCTACATCTTTAGATCGAGGAAACAGATATGATCATTGATGGATATAGGCTTATGTTTCTCATCTTCTTTTTCTTCTTAATTCTCATGGAGAAGCAGAGATTTCATACTACAAGCATACAGTGATCCAGAAACTTAGTGAGTCAATCATTTTTAGATGTACCAGTTCTACAGTAGATACAATGAACCAAGGCAGACCTTGTCTACCAAGAAATTGGTGTTTCTTATGAAACCAAAAGTTGTGGGGATACACATTATACTCGTTATAGCTTTCATTTTTAGAGTAAAGCATATGTTCCACAGAAAGCAAATTGTTCTACAAAACAAAGATTAAATCCTCCTACAAATGCACTTTTATATAGCAAAACTGTCCTAGTTTGATGTCTACTGCTTTCACAAAGATCATGGCCAAAACAATGGAGGGAGGAAATAGTTTATTTCATCTTAAAGCTTATAGTCCATCATGAAGGGGAGTCAGGGCAAAAACCCAAGGTGTGAATCTTAGAGCCAGGGGCTGAAGCAGAGACCACAGAGGAATGCTACTTACCCACCTACTCTCCGTGGCTTGCTCAACCTGCTTTGTCATACACACCAGGTCTACCTGTTTAGGACGGCACTGATAGCAGTGTGCTGGGGTTTCCCACATTGATCATCAGTCAAGAAAATTCCCTCTGAATGTGGCCAACAGCGGGGGCTGACTGAGAAGCAAAGGACAATGGTGCTGGGCTCTGATTCTTCTGCATGGACGGGCTCTGTGGGAGCCTTCTCAGCTTGGTCGATCACCTTCCTAGACCTGGGGGGAGTTGGGAGGACCTTGGACTTAGCATAGAATGGGGAACCCTGATGGCTCCTTGGCCTTGAGGGAGGGAGGGGAGGTATGGGTGGAGGGAAGGGGAGGGAAGGGGGAGAAGGAGGGGAAAGAAGGGGGAGGAGGAGCGGAGGGAGGGGGGAGGAGGAGGGAAGGAGATGGAAATTTTTAAATATAAAAAAAATAAACCATGAGAAAAAAAAAAAAGAAAATTCCCCACAGGTTTGCTTATAGTCCAGTTGGATGGAGGAATTTTCTCAACCAGTGTTTCCACTTCTCTGATGAACCTAACCTATAAGAGACTGACGAAACTATCCATCACAATTGCTGTCAGTGAAAGGGTTCCCATGGGCAATGCTTCCCTACTGAGTTGTGCTAATGTGTGCTATGAAATCTCAGTTTCAAACTGCTGTTCAGGCTTCTGTAACATTCCCACCTCCTATGAGTTTCTACATGATTTGTTTTCTTTATACTTAGAGATATCTTGGCATTTTTTATACTTGTTTTTGTTTTCCTGTCTTCTGATTACTGAGTTTCATACAATTGCTGATAGAAAGTAAAGTCTTCATCACATACCTTCTCACATTTAGGATTCTTTTTTTTCCTCATTTTTTTTATTAAAAATTTCCATCTCCTCCCCTCCTCCTCCTCTCCCTTCCCTCCCCTCCCCTCCACCCATACCCCCACTCCCTCCCTCTCCAGGCCAAAGAGCCATCAGGGTTCCCTACTCTATGTTAAGTCCAAGGTCCTCCTAACTACCCTCAGGTCCAGGAAGGTGAGCAACCAAGCTGACCAGGCCCACACAGAGCCCGTACACGCCGTAGAATCCAAGCCCATTGCCATTGTCCTCGGCTTCTCAGTCAGCCTCCACCATCAGCCACATTCAGAGAGTCCAGTTTGGTTGCATGTTCCATCAGTCCCATTCCAACTGGTCTTGATGATCTCCCGTTAGTTCTGTCCCACCATCTCCATGGGTAAACGCATCCCTCACGGTCCTGACTTTCTTTCTCATGTTCTCCCTCCTTCTGCTCCTCATCAGGACCTTGGGCGCTCAGTCCGGTGCTCCAATGTGGGGCTCCATCATTTTCTCCATCCATCGCCAGGTGGAGGTTCTATGGTAATATGGAAGATATTCATCAGTATGGCTGTAGGATCTGGCCTTTTCCAGCTCCTTATCCTCAGCTGCCCAAGGAACTAGCTGGGGGCATCTCCCTGGAAACCCGGGAACCCCCCTAGAGTCAAGTCTCTTGACAATCCTCAGATGGCTCCCTTACTTAAGATATATGCTTCCCTGCTCCCATATCCACCCTTCCTATATCCCAAGCATCCCATTCCCCCAAGCTCTCCCCATTCTCCCCTTCATGCTTTTCTCTCCCCATCTCCCCTTGGCCCCGTCCCACCCCACCCCCAAGTTCCTAATTTTTGCCCGTCGATCTTGTCTACTTCCAATATCCAGGAAGATTACTATATGTTTTTCTTTGGGTTCACCTTTTTATTATCTTCTCAAGGATCCCAAATTTATAGGCTCGATGTCCTTTAATTATGGCTAGAAACCGATTATGAGTGAGTACATCCCATGTTCATCTTTTGGGGTCTGGGTTACCTCACTCAGAATAGTGTTTCTATTTCCATCCATTTGCATGCAAAATTCAAGATGTCATTGTTTTTTACCACTGAGTAGTATTCTAACATGTATATATTCCACAGTTTCCTCATCCTTTCTTCCGGCGAAGGGCATCTAGGTTGTTTCCAGGTTCTGGCTATTACAAATAATGCTGCTATAAACATAGTTGAGCAGATGCTTTTGTAGTATGATGCTAATTAACCCAATTAAACTGAACTGAACAGAGAATTCTCAACAGAAGAAGTTCAAATGGCCAAAAGACACTTAAGGTCATGCTCAACCTCCTTAGCTATCAGGGAAATGCAAATCAAAACAACGTTGAGATACCATCTTACACCTGTCAGATTGGCTAAAATCAAAAACACCAACTATAGCCTTTGCTGGAGAGGTTGTTGGGTAAGGGGTACACTCATCCATTGCAGGTGGGAATGCACACTTGTGCAACCACTTAGGAAAGCAATGTGGCGGTTTCTCAGGAAATTCAGGATCAACCTACCCCAGGACCCAGTAATTCCAGTCTTGGGAATTTACCCAAGAGAGGCCCAATTATACCACATTTAGGATTCTTGTCGTCGTCGTTGTTGTTGTTGATACAAAGTCCCCCCAGTAGTTCTGATTGGCCTAGAACTCAATATATAGACCAGACTGATTCAAACTCAGAGATATCTACCATCCTCTCTGCCTCCCAAGTACTAGAAATAAAGGCATGTGCTACCATTCCCCCTTTAAGCTTTCTTTTGATGTTTTGATTAATTTTGGTAAAATGACATTATTAGTCATGTCAGACAGCTCATTATATGCTTGATGTTCAAATCTTACTTAATCCTCAGAACAAAATTCAGACTATTTCTACTTTTTATGGATATATATATATATATATATATATACACACACATATATATATATATATATATATATATATATACCTTATGCTCAGAGTAGGCAGTTTTCTTTGTTTCTGAAATCACACTGACACTAAGGAATGTCCCCAGTGAACAATAATTCACACAGAAATGACTTGCTAAAAAGAATAAATGTGGAAATAGGCACTGTCAATCCCTCAGGTTACAAACAGAAGAGATTCCTAGAAAGATGACAGCAATGAACTCTACTGCTTTGTAAGGAAACTCAACTCTGCCAGTGTCTTTGATCTGTGTGGTAAAGTGGCAGGTAGCTGAGTTATCTGGCTACTTGGTAGGGAGCCTTCAGACTGACATCTACATCCATGATGCTAGAAGGAAAGGGAAGTAAAGAAAGCTTGGGTGGGCGTGGAGTTAAGACTCAGATTTAAAAAGAAACATCATAATGGCAGACAAAAGAAATCAGCTCCAGAAGTGAATCTTAGGATGTAAAACCTCTACAAACTTTCCCACTTGCTAAGGAATGTTACAAAGACACCAGTGTACTTTACATCCTAGTGAAGTGGCTGATATCAGCTAATATTGGAACTCCCTGTACCTGACACGTTAAGAGGTCATCTTCCCTTTTCAATAACAAAAGATGACATAAGAACAGTGCATGAAGCTTGGATTAGAAGAGGAATAGTTTTAATCGACATTTAAAAAAGTCTATTATTTTGGCACTTTTGCAATTGGGAAGGACAGCTGTAATGGGGAAAGGTGAGGCCTTAATGTGCTAGGCTTGCTATAGCAGGATGCCATAAGCTGTAGTTAACAAGGACAAACCTTTACATTTGTAGCCCTGCTATCTTAGAGGAGGAAATTACCGATAGGTTCAGTGTCTGGTGAGTCTCTGGTTTCCGATTCAGATATGCTTCCTTTGGTAACAGTCAGTTCTGCTGGCTGCTGAAGCTCTTACCCCATTCATGACAGTTTGACTCTGAAGACCTCATCACTTTCCAGTGACCACAATTTTGATTTTTAATATTTTATTAGCCTATATTAATTATGTGGTTTCATTGTGACATCTTCATGCATCAATTGACCAGGCTGTATGCTTTCTGAGTTTTGGACATGCATAACATTCATTTATACCATGTTTATTTGTTCATACCCTGTTCTCATCTCTTCTCATCCTACTCCCGATTATCCTTTTTCTCTGTCCTTGCTAGTCACTCTTCTGTGTTCATTTATTCTTTTGGTGACCTGATGGGGGAGCTGACCAATCCCTTGTCTGAGGGGCGTCATCTCTCCGGGGCTCCAAATACCTTAAAGGATGCCTGTTTGTTTGTTTTTACCCTCTTTGTTTCCCTGCGCTCTTTGCTGGAACCTTGACTTTTGTAAGTTCCCTTTTCTTTCCTTTATTAAAGCTAAATATTATATATTAAAGCTAGTCTGGTTAATCAGAATTGCCAATCGACCACACCCCTTCAGTGACCCAATAGTTTCATTATGGTTGCTTGCAGGTACATGCATAAGGGGATATTTATAAGATCACAGACACCTTACTGGTGTCTACACTCTTGGTCAAAATGTCTTTTCCTCAGGTAGGTTGATCCAGAATTTCCTGAGAAACTCCCACACTGCTTTCCAAAGTGGTTGCACAAGTTTGCATTCCCACCAGCAATGGATCAGTGTACCCCTTACCCCACAACCTCTCCAGCAAAGGCTATCATTGGTGTTTTTGATTTTAGCCAATCTGAAAGGTGTAAGAGAAAAGTGTGAAGGGGAGGATGGGGAGAGTTTGGGGGAATGGGATGGTTGGGATATAGGAAGGGTGGAAATGGGAGCAGGGAAGCATATATCTTAAGTAAGGGAGCCATTTTAGGGTTGTCAATAGACTTGACTCTAGAGGGGTTCCCAGGTATCCAGGGAGATGCCTCCAGCTAGTTCCTTGGGCAGCTAAGGAGAGGGAGCCAGAAAAGGCCAGATCCTATAGCCATACTGATGAATAACTTCCATATCACCATAGAACCTTCATTTGGCGATGGATGGAGATAGAGACAGAGCCCCACATTGGAGCACCGGACTGAGCTCCCAAGGTCCTGATGAGGAGCAGAAGGAGGGAGAACATGAGAAAGAAAGTCAAGACCGTGATGGGTGCACTCACCCACTGAGACGGTGGGACAGAACTAACGGGATATCACCAAGACAAGTTGGAATGGGACTGATGGAACATGAGACCAAACTGGACTTTCTGAATGTGGCTGATGGTGGAGGCTGACTGAGAAGCCAAGGACAATGGCGATGGGCTTGGATTCTACGGCATGGACGGGCTCTGTGTGAGCCTTGCCAGTTTGGATGCTCACCTTCCTGGATCTGGGGGGAGGTGGGAGGACCTTGGACTTAACATAGAGTAGGGAACCCTGATGGCTCTTTGGCCTGGAGAGGGAGGGAGTGGGGATATGAGTGGAGGGGAGGTGAGGGAAGGGGGAGGAGGGGAGAAGATGGAAATTTTTTAATAAAAGAATGAGAAAAAATATAAAAAGAGGGTGTTAGGTATTGGGGTGTTAAGATTCAGCTCTGTGGTTTATTGTAAGTCCCTGGGTGCAGTGCCTAGCACTAAGTGGGGGAAAAAACAGAGTTCACCACCACCCAGTTCTGCCCTACTCCGGCCACCTGCTGCACAGACCAAGGACATGATGGTGGAACTGTAAAGAAGAAAACACCACTAGTTGTCTGTCTGGAACCCTGGAATCCCTTAACTCTACTTATAGTCTCAATTCTTAAGTTTTTATTTCACAGTAAAACACCCCAAAAATTACAAAAAAATCTTTTCCTCTCCTAGCAATTGCTAAAGATCCATAAGTCCTCAGTCTCCTCATAACTACTTCCCCCCTCTCTCCATGACAGAATGCAAACAGGCTCCACCTTGTGCAGGTAGTGATCACAGTTGCTGTGAGTTAAGAGGATGCCAGCCTTGTGATACCAGGAGGCAGCATTCCATAGCACTCTACTGCCTCTTACAGTCTCTGTGTTTATGGTGTTTATAGGACAGTCAAAGACAATAACAATAGTCTATAATATTGGGGAGTTTTTGGACAACCCTTATCAACACTCAAAAGAGGGGCTACCATGACTGTTGTTGGGTTTTGTTAGTTGTTCATAACCATTATCATCTCATATAAGAAAATTTTATTTAAACTATAAATGTATTACAGGAATGTTTTAGGTAAATAGTATGATTCCTTATGACTTTTTCAGATTTACCCTCCTCTGTCCTGTTTTTATCTTCTTCTCTTCCCTCCCTAATTAAATCTCTCCATTCTCATTTCTGTGATTAGGTTACTTAAACCCTGCTTTTCTACTTTCTCTTCTTCACACACACACACACACACACACACACACACACACACACACACCATTCCAACAATGATCACTTTTACTTTCATAGTTAATCTAGGGCATATACTGACATTTGAACTAACTTCTTAGCATCATCTTTTGGGAAGTAAGAATTTTAACATGAGGTTTCTGTTAGTTTGTTTAGGGGTGGTTTCTATACAGACAGCAAGCACTCAGTTACAGTGTGTTAATAAATATAAAGTAGTGTGGCAATTATTGAGAAACAAAAGAATTACTCTTTGAAGGATTATTCTCTCCTTCCAGGAGCATATAGCTTCTTAAAATTTTGATCAGAGCACGCATAAGGACAAAATTTTAAAAAGTAAAAGTAACAACTATGTACTGCCGGAAACAATGCCAAGAACATGTAATAAAGACATGCTGGGGATGCTTATCAAGGAAGCAGTAAACACATGCCTGAACATGTTTCTCAAAGAGGTTGATTTGTAGATATTACTAGGCCCTGCTTGCTTAAGTCACAATATTCTTCATTCCTGGCACATTTTGTGTGCTCTGTAAATGATAATAACTTCAAATAATATTACTTTTCTGTCTTTTTAATTTGTTTTATTTAAGTCAATTTCAAATATTTTTATTGTGGAAGACCTCAATATTCCTTTCTTTCTGTCAAGAATTCATAATTCTTAGGTTTTGTGGTACTTCCAGAGTATCTGTAACCCTCTCTGACTCAACAAGCAACTCTTTCTATTTTGAGCATCATTTGACTTCTTTGCTGAGCTGCATGTTTTTTGAGTTCCAGGTATGCATATTATTTATTTATACACTGTTTGTCACAAGGTACAGAGGACTGGAAATGGAAACTGGTCAGGTAAGTCAGAGACCCTAAAGAAGTAGTTTTTAAAATATCTGTACTGGAGGCCAAGGAATCCAGGAAAGAGTCCTGGTTCTTAATTCTTTGGTATCTCTCTGCACCTTTGCCTAGAAGTTATGCTATGAGTAAAGCTGAAGAGAAGCACCTAGGCACTTCATGGACTTTGCCAATTCAATTGGGCTCACAATGATCCCATTCATGTCTCAAGCCCAGTTTCTGTGATAAATTAGTTAAGAGTCATCAAGACCAGCACTTGACAGTGCCCATTTCCTGGGGCTCACCACTGCTACACTGAGCTATGGTTCTTTCTCCTCAACTCCTACTTCAGGATTTACAGTGCTCTTGGTTTTACTTTCTAAAACTAATGCTTTGTGGTTTATAAATTTCGCTCTATCTATTTAATAGTAAAGAGCCTGAGCACACCTTAGATGACGGACAAGTTTCCTGGAAATCTATCCTCTCATCCTAAGCTCACATGGGGCTGAAAGAAAGACCTCTACTAATCTCAAAGACATTCTAAAATGTCTAATAGCAAATAGATGCAGGTATAAATGTTTAATAAATGAAAGAGAAACAATGAGTTGATGAATGAGATAATAGACAGGAGCCCTGAGTGATGGACTGATCCCCTGTCAACTCTGTGTTGCTTTTGAATGAAGGTTAGAGCCATTAGTGGTCATATTTCTATCTGAAATATGTTGGCTATTTGTTTTGTTCCATGTTTATTGGCATCCATCCTACATTGTCATCATCCTTACAGTTCCTTACCAAGCAAGTGATTTCAGCCCACTCTCCATTCAGCTTGGTAACAAGTATAAAATAGTTTTCTTTTTAGGCCTGCTCCACAATATAGTAGCAAAGACTTATAGGGATCATTTGCCTACCTAAAGTGAAGCAGTTATTAAATAATAGAAAAAGAATTTTAACCGAACTAAACCAAGCAACAAAGGTTGTGGGATGGGAAGCAGAGCCACAACTCTGTGAGGACTGCCCATTATTTCCTTTGCACTCTTAATCTCATCCTCAGAATCTTGACATCTCATAAGAGCAACGATAATCCAGTGTAGATAGTTTAGGTTTTCTATACAATGTAAATCTTTGGAGGAAAAAAAGAAATCTACCATTTTCTTTCAGCAGTTTGCAAATGTATCTATAACTCTTAGCATCAAAGAATGTGGTATTTCCAAAAATGATTTCTGTAGGCTGTTAATCGGTATTCAGTGTTCCAATGCTTCAAGATATGTGGGATTAAATACAGTTTGATCTGATTTTTAAGTGTATTGTGTAGGCCTTCTTTGATGTACTAATGTATATGTAAAACTACAACTGAAGACAGATATTGTTAAGACATAGAAACCATGCACCTGAATTATTTTTCTCTAAATATCAAGATGAACATTTTAGAAATGCTCATTTAAGGAGTTCTGCCACCAGAACTCCCGCAAAAATATCACTGATGTTACCTGCAGCGTTGTGTGAACAGATGCATAAGCCTTACCGCAGAAAAACACTATTCAGAATCAACAACTTTGTCTAAGTAGAACTCAAACTACAGACAACCATTTGGACCATCATTTTAATTTTAGTTCCAGCTCTTAAAAGCCTAGAGCAAGTGTTTGAGTCACTCTCCCTGCTCTCCTACCTTCACGGTTTAATAAAATGGACATCACAAAAACTAGTTTCTAAGAATTTTAGGAGAAAAAAATGATTAGTTAAAAAACTCTTAAAGAAGAGGCACACTTGCTTGTTCTTTTGCCTAGAAAGAAAAGGTATAGGGGCCACACACGTGATCACTCTGTGCTGGCTAGATTTATGTCAACTTCACACAAACTATAGTCATCTGAGAGGAGGGAACCCCAGTTGAGAAAATGCCTTCATAAGACTGAGATCTGGGGACTAGCCTGTAGAGCATTTTTTAAAGTTAGTGATTGATGTGTAAGGCCCAGCTCATTGTGTGTGGTACCAACTCTGGGCTGGTCATACTGGGTTCGATAAGAAAGCACTCTGAGCATGCCACGAGGAGCAAGTTAGCAAGCAGCATCCCTCCATGGCCTTGACATCAAATCCTGCCTCACCAAGTTCTTGGCCTGTTTCAGTTTCTGTCCTGACTTCCTTCAGTGATAGAATACAATGTGGAAGTACAAACCCAATAAACCCTTTCCTCCCCAGTTTGGTTTTTGGTCATTGTGTTTCATCACATTAATGGAAATTCTACTTGAGACACAGGCTTACTCAGATTTTGTTATATTCATTAGGGAGAGTCATTTTCATCCCCATTTTGGAAATGAGGAGAGTACAGTTCAGAATGGATACCTAGGTTTCTTAAACTAACATGTCTATAAGGAAAAGAAAGGTAATTTCATATCTTATATACATAAAATTCTTTAACTTTTGGGTTACTAACTTCAAATTTAGTAAACATTCTCATACTCCTTAAGTGGAAAGCATTGTTATAAGTACATTTATGTGATATTCATTACAAATTTTTATCTATGTAAAAATTTTCCTAACTGTATTATTTCAGCTTTCAATTTATAATTAAGATCATAAATAATACATACATTTTATTCATTATTTTTGCAAGTGTGGTTATGTGAAAATGTGCTTACATGTGTACAAGTACATATGCACATGTATGTACATGATTCTGGAGGCTAGAGGTTGACAGAAGATGTGTTCTCCAATTGCTCTCCCTCTTACTCTCTGAGCTGAATCTGGAGGTGCCTGATTCAGCTAGGCTAGCTGGCCAGCAAATGCGACAGCTTCCTTAGTTTGACCCATTTCAACACAGAGATTATGGGTTTATGTCCTTGCTTTTCGTGTGGTTGTGAAAGAATTCAAACTCGGGTTCCCATATTTGTGTGCTAGCACCTTGCTGAGTTAGCCCTGCAGTGTTTTCTTAATTGTATTTTTTCATTAAATTTGTTGATTTATTATATGTTTTTATGTATATGAGTGCATTTGACACATGTGTACCACATGTGTACCTGGTATCGTGTGTACCACATGTATACCACATGTGTATATCATATGTGTATACCATATGTGTATATGGTATCATGGAGTCCAGAAGAGTGTATCATACCTTCTGGACCTGGATCTATAGATGGTTATGAGATTACCATGTGGATGCTGGAAAATGAACCTGGGTTCTCTTGCTAGAGAAGGAAATATTCTTACAGTCCAAGCAAATTTTCCAGCCCTATGGAATAATTAAATCAATCTCGTCAACATACCCAATTCTTTTTTTTTTTTCCTTTCATACCCAATTCTTAAAATAACATATTCATGGATAGGAGGACACTTGAAATTTGGAAAATATTTGAAAAGTTCCTTTGTATGGGTGCCAGGAATTCTAGGTTTTAAGCCATATTTGACCATTTGCTGTGTTTGTGCCCCTTGTTTTTTCTATCCTGTGCTAGCCTGCTTACAAATGTACTTCCTCCTATCTCTACCAGAGATTCCAACTCTTAGTCCAGACCCTGTGCTCCTTATCCTTTCATTCTGTCTCTTTAAAAAATGGAATAATTATTAATGCATGCCTCATGTGTTTGTTGAGCAGAAACTATGTGCCAGTCACTGTTTTTGGATGGGCTTAAAAGAGCGAACCATGAAGCAGCCTCTACCTGTCTATGGCTCTGCTGCAAGCAGCAGTGGTTGGCTCCTGGGGCCACTGCTCTTTCCACCTTCATTGCTAGACATGGGGCAGCCGCTTTCTTCACTGCCTGCTTCTTCATCTGTGAATCATAAATGACCAGGCCAAGACATGCTCAGACAGAAAAGACACTTCCCCAGACTTCCGCCTTTAAAGATCCACAATGTCTGAAAAGATAGCTGTATGCATTTCCAGATTTAATGTGCTTGTGGCAGATTCTCCTCAGCAGCAAGAAAGCAAGTTGTTCCTGCTGTTAGCATTTTACTCCACTGTTATATTTGAATACAATGGACTGGTGTAGGAGGTTCTTTTGTTCATGTGTTGCTTTCATTGGTTAATGAATAAAGAAACTGCTTTGGGCCTGATAGGGCAGAACTTAGGTAGGCGGAGAAGACAGAACAGATCAGAAGAAGATCTGGGAAGAAAGGCAGAGTGAGAGACACCATGGATCTTCTGCCTGAGACAAACGCTGGTTAGAATCTTGCCGGTAAGCCACAGTCACATGGCAATACAGAGATTAATAGATATGGGTTAAATTAAGGTGGAAGAATTAGCCAGTAAGAAACTAGAGCTAATGGGCCAAGCAGTGTTTTAATTAATACAGTTTCTGTGTGATTATTTCAGGTGTAAGCTAGCCCGGTGGCCGGAACAAACAAAGGGACCCTCTCCTTGCAACAGTGGACCATAAATCTGAGGAACATATCATCTAGATCATCTGCATATGGAGAAAGGAAGCTAGAATTGGAGACTTTAGTGCAAAATAAAATAGCACTGCAAATAATGTGTTCATAACCCGCTGGTTCTGGCCTTCAATAGTCTCTATTCTGTCCTCCGCAGTCCTTCGCCTTTATCAGTACTAAATAGTGAATTTCACTCAGTTGCTCAGCAATCTTTTTTTGCAAAGAATTTCATTTTATCTTGGTGAGCTTATACACACAATCGCAGAGAAGTTTTCTACATTAAGCTGCAATAGAAATGTAACTTGTGGATAGGATTAAAAGTACACCTTTTCCTTCCTTTGGGCATCATCAGAAGTGGGCATTGCCAGCTGGCTACAGGCAACTGGCTGAGCTCACTCATTCTTTGTGGTATACACCATGTTGTATAAATGGAATTTAATATTTGTGTCTCTTTTTGTTTACTTTTTTATTCTGACTCACATTTTAAGCAAATGATCTCTGATATCTCAGTGAAAAGATCTGTATATTTTGAGTACAGCTTTAAAGCCTGGTAACAAATCTTTCTTTTTAAAATCAGGCATCTACATTGTTATAACTGGAAAAACGTTTCTGATCATTTGATGAATTGCCTTTAATAATTATGCTAAGTTTAAAACTATTAATTGATTTTAAGATAATTTCATACATGTATGGAAAGTATTTTGAACATAGTCACCCCCATTGCCTGCCTTTTCTTGTCTCCTTCTTCCTCCTACTGAACAACTGCTTTTTGTAAGCAACCTTAGTTTTGAATGGCTTGACTAAGCAGCTTATTTGAAATATTAAGGCATAATGTCTAGCAAATATCATTAGATAATGCATCTCATATTGTGTTTTCCAAATTTATTAACTCATATGAAATTTTATGAAGTTCTGTGGAATTGTCATTCTGGTTGACCAAGAAAGTGAAAAATTAAAAAATAAAGAGAAATAAAATTAAATTTTTACTGTTATAAAGATTGAATTACAGAATGCAGAAAGTCCAGTGTGAACTCTTATCACGGTTAGTAGGCATTTTTTAATAGCTCATATTTCCAGATTACAATATTTTCAATTTTAAGGTCCTTCTTTGTTTTTCCATGAGACCTAGTAAATTGCTGGGATTTAATGGATTATATTTTAAATAGATTTCTCACCATTATGCATAAATAACTGTAAGTTTGATGAATAAAGTTAACTTTATTTGAATGAGTTAAAAATTGTTGTACATATTAAATTTTGAATATAAGTGATTGAGACATTTCAATTATTACTAGAATTTTGTTTCAATGGTTTTCTCATTACTAACACAAGAATTTATAATCTTATCCCATTATTTTTTCACTCATTCATTTATTTATTGGCTGACCCAAGGTATATCTATTAGGTACCCTTTTTTAAAAAATAAACTTCATTATAACATATGCTTTTCCTATTCTGCTCAGACATTCCTTTCCTCATTCTGAGCTCTTACCTTAGTTCTTTAGCAGAACTTTTAATGATAAATGATGCTCAGAACTTCCCGTACCTCCTTCTTTCTTGATATAAAATAGAAATGATGATGATTCATGCCCTTGTTCTTAGGGTGAGAGATGACGAATGAGCGATTATTTTGAGAGAAATGTTTTGATGACAGACAAGTAAAGAGGAGAATGATTTTCCAGTAGATAATTTCATTTGAAAGAAAAATGATTCGTGAAGCTTGGTGACACAGATGGCCCCTCTGCCTTCACTGGGGTCTCATTTTTCTCCCGTCTTTGCATTTTGAGACACGTCTTAAATTTCTTTTCTACAGTGTGCAAGGATTTATCTCCTTTCCCAAACACTCTGTTTGTTTGTTTTGTTCTTTTTTCAGGATAGAATTTCTCTGTGAAACATCTTTGCCTGTCCTGGAACTAGCTCTTGTAGACCAGGCTGGCCTCAAACTCATAAAGTCTCTGTCTCCCGAGTGCTGGGATTAAAGGCTTGCACCACCACTGTCCGCCCTCCCCAGAACTTTTACCTAGTCCTCCCTACTGCAGCTTTTCTTTTCTTTGTCTTTCAGTAGTCACCAAAGTTAGTGACCACACTTACCCATACACTTAAACACAGTAATCCCGTGACAACCCCTTGAGAACCAATTTAACTTCTGCTTCCAGGCTATACTTACTTTAGAGCAGTTATTTCCTATGACTTTCTTTATATTTGTCTCAGGTTAGACTGCGCATATATTTTTCCCTGTTCTCTATGCCCTAAGGAGTTCCTTCTGCACTTTTGATCATTCTAACCTCATGTTGGCCTCTCTTGCTACCCTCACTGAATCTAAAATCTACTCACCCTTGATGACTCATTAACCATTTCAATGTCTTCATTAGAACGTGCTTGATCTCCCAAACTAGAAAAGTATCTTTCTGTGTTTAAACTCAAAATCTCTAAGCACATTTCCTTTGACTTCTATGCTACTTACAGATCTTGATGAAACAATGATTTACATAGAATATAATAAAATTCTAACCAGTTGTAAAGATTTTATGCCCATTTTTAGACCAACTTGTCTTTTGGTAAGGTAAATGTCTGATTTTATTAATTTTACTATGTGTTCACTTTACATGACAGACAGATAATAAATATAATACATAAGATACTCAGTGAATTAAGGAGTGAATGAGGCTTCTATAGAAGGCTGTTAAGTGTCACTGAAATCCATTTTCTTCAATCATATAATTAGTATCCTGCATAGAACCATTTCCCGATGAAATGTTCAGGTTACAGATGCTCTGCATACAACAAAGGATCTGAAATTAGCAACAATGAAAATCCCTTGAGCAACGATGGAAACCTCAGTCACAAAGCTTCAAGTTGACGCATGCCCTCAAGCTAGCTGCAGCTTCTTTGAACTGTGGTTAGTCTTAGATGTTACCTTGAGTTACTGATACAATGAACTTATGTAGTTGCTATAGAAACTAATAGCAATCAGAAGGAGCAAACATACCAAGAGGGAGAAGGGAGAATGAAAGCAAAGTGTGTGACATTTCCTATTAGCCTGAAAATTATTGCTGCCCCAGTGTTATGGCTCTGAGAGATAATTTTTGAATTAAGCACAACTCCTTGGAGACTAGCCACAAATTCCGTCATACAAAAATCCTAGAAGGAAAACTCCAACCCAAGAAAGTTGGCTACATCAATAAAAACACGGAGAATAGATGATCTCACAGCAACAAATTCCAAGGAAGGGAAAAACACACAAAATAACAACACCAACAATGAAAACTAAATTAACAGGAGGTAGCAATCACTGATTACTAATATCCATTTATATAAATATACTCAACTCCCCTATAAAAAGACATATGCTAACAGATTGGCTCCAAAAACAGAATCTATCCTTCTGCTGCATAAAAAGAACACACCTCAACCTCAAAGACAGATATCGCTTCAGAGTAAAGGGTGGGGAAATTTTTTTCCAATAAAATGGTTCTAAGGGGAAAAAAAAACAGCCCCCAAATTATATTTGTCATTTATATAAAGGCATCAGTTCTGTCATCTAGTTATAGTGATTGTAATGACATCTCACTGTAAAGGGCACTGACATCACTGCATGACTTTTATTTAAAAATAATGTGTAGTGGGACTAGCGTGACAGACAGTTCAGTGGTTAAAAGCATTTGTTCATTTTCCAGTGGACCAAGATTTAGTTCTCAGAGCCCTTGTCAGGCATATCATGGGTGTTTTTAGTGCAGCTCCAGCATATATAACACTTCCATGGGAACCTACCTTCATGTGGCATAAACAATCACAAACACACTTCCACCCCCACAACCCCCCACCCCCTACATACACAGAGAGAGAACACCTATAAAAACAATTCAAATTCTTAAAAATATGAATGGTAAATATTATTTCCATTTTTATTATGTAAAATAAAGTTGAATGGATCTAGATAATTGAATTTAAAGGTTATTAATCAATAAATGATTTAACCAACATTCAAATGCATACTTTCTATACACTATATAATTTCTATTTATACTATGTCATGATAGCACACATATTAAGCTTTTCATCTGTTATTCTTTTCATAAGAGAATATCATAATTCTACAAGAGTCAGTGAAACTGAGAAGTGGCTTCTTGGCTTGTAAACACCTGTGGTGCCATTCAAACACCTCTTAAAATTTCAAGGAAGGCAGCTCCCGAAGGTCCAGAGCTCTCTACTGAAAGCTGTTATTTTGGAGTCCATGAGTGATTTGTAGCTTCTTTACTCTTCCATACATGGAATCCTTTGACTAAGGCCCCTATTTAAAGAACTGGCCCTGCAATAGATAGCAGAATAGAAACTCTCGGTAATTAAGATCTTCAACTATTGAAGCAATTGCATATGTAGCTCCACCAACTCTCTCACCATTTGTTTTGTGTGGTATCTGGATGAAGTCTTAGACTTTGAGCATAACGGCTGGTTTAGTTCAGCTTGTACTGACAGCCCTTTCTTGCTCTTCATATCACCCCTCTGTTTTGTTGTCACCTCTGCATATTATACAGAAAACCTCCCGCTCAAATTCTTGTCTTGATGTGCTTTGGGGAACCTGCGAAAAGACAATAATATTTGAAATTAAAATTGTGGCCAAGTTCTGTCACTTTATCTATTCATTCAGCAATATATCAAACCAGGCCTGGTAACACATACCTATAATACAAGCTTTGAGGCTGAGCCAGAAGAACTTGGGCTTGAAATAGTGCAATCTAGATTGTAAGAGTCTGTATCTAGAAGAAAGAAATCCAGTAATAATATAATACAAGTTATGGGTTAAGTCTTTCAATTTCACATAGATTGCTGCAAGGCTTTTACCTTATTTAAGTGTTGCAACAAACCTTTGAGAATATAAAATAGAACTGTTCTCAATTTATGACAGAAGAATTTGAGACTTGGATATAAGTTTTAGAAAAAGCACATGGTATAATTTTAACAAACTTCAAGGATGAACTACTCAGTACCTGGTGTCTAGTTCTGCTTGGACTCCAGTTTAGGCAATGGACAAGAAGATTCTGAATCCAAGGAAGCTATTTCTCAAAAGAAGATTTCTGTAAGTCAAGAAAGGATTCCCTCAGTGCTTCTTAAATCCTCCATCATTCTGGTAGCTAACCCTTTCGGGGATTCAGAAACAGCACTTAGAATGAGTATCAGTTTGCATCTGCAATCTCTGCTGAATGATGTGGGAGTCCCCTTGGTATGCTATGATTACCATTAATGAATAAAGAAACTGCTTTGGACCTATAGCAGGACAGAACCTAGGTAGGCAGGGAAAACTAAACTGAATACTTGGAGAAAGAAGAATGGAGACAAAGAGAAGCCATGCAGCCTCGTTGGAGCCTGATAGAACTTTAGTCAGTAAGCCACAGCCACGTGGCGATACACAGATTCATAGGAATGGGTTAAATTAATATGTAAGAGTCAGCCAGTAAGAATCTAGAGCCAATGGGTCTAATGATTTAATTAATATGGTTTCTATGTGATTATTTCAGTTCTTGGTGGCTGGGACAAACAAGTGGCCTCCTTACCACAGCCAAAGCCAGAAAGTCTAGAGAGCTATGGCTTTTTATACTTTCTTTAAAGGAAAAAGTGTTGATTCAGATCAAGCAACAGTTCTGAAAATAGCTCTAGCTCATTTGTTCAAGTATTTAAGCACACTGACCAAGTTACATTATGAGTGACCATTTTGGCAAATTGGTCTGTTCAACTTGGCTTGTCTATGTTCTTATTCTCTTCACCCGTCTTCCTTTCATGTTCATTGTTGCTGTGCTGCTACTTCGCAGTGTTTTCTTGAAGCACATATTTTCCACATCATTTTTCCCCTTCTAATTTAATGCCCAGAAGAGTCCTATCAGTTTCACTTCAAGGATATATTTACTATGTGTTCTCCTTCCTAGTTGGTGATGACTATTTGTTTTCTCTCCTTCTGACTTCCAACTCCTTCTATCATCTTTGACTTAACCATCCTTCTTATGTCTTGTATTTGGGTGCTGATGCAGCCGATGAGTGAAACAGAGGAAGAACGATTCTGGCACATGCAGAGGAAAGAAAGTTATTGCTACCCGAAGAAGGGACAGTACTGGAAACTGCTTGGCTAGGCTGAAGAATGATTTATTTGAGGGAGTTGCCCCTTTGTCTAGGAAAAGCACCTTTCTGTGTTAGGCTATGAAAAACAGTTTTCAATGCCTTATTCTAGTCACTCTGTCTTGGTATATGTAAGAGAGATTCAGAGTAGTAAATACAAAAGGAACTCGGGAATTTTACCCCATTGATCAATAGTGGGGATGGGGAAATTGGAGGTTGAGGGACTAATGGCTTGTAGAAGATGGATGAGAAAGACCTGAACAGAGCAAATGTATACTGTAACAAAGGGAAGATAAAAGAAATTTAAAACAGGATAAAATGAACTCAGGGGCTCATCCTGGGGATCATCTGGAAGCAGACATGAGAGTGAAGCCTTGTGCTCAAAGTAAAGCTTTTGCCTCTCCTGTTAACTACTTAAACTCCTTTTGGTAAGCTCTACACAGCAGTCACATACACTTTACCTGGTGTTAGTAACATTTTGAGAACTAAAGACGATATGACAGTGTTCCTTGTGGGGCACCAAGAGATGAAGAAGCAGTTGTAACAAGATGTGTGCAAATGAATGGAGTAAAAGAAATTTAGTAAGGAAAAACACACCAGAGTATAAGCCAAGAAGAGAACCCTCTATTCCACATATGACCACGAAGAACCAAATTTTAAAGACTGAGTCTGGAAAACACAAGTGTGCTGACGTCATCACTTCCTTTGGGTTTTTCGGAGGCTTTTATGGGATATCCCTTGGAATTATTTATGCATTCTTTCATTATTCTACAGAACCTTGCAGATTCCTCTTGCATTGGTTTGCCATTTGATATTTTCCCTTCATCTCAGTTCTCTCCATCCTGCCACATTCCTCTCACTACAGGCCCACTTACTTGCAATCCTAAAGCACAAATCGAACTTTCTTTGAAAGTTACTTCTTGTTTATCCTTTAAGCATTAGTTTGCACTGCTTCATCAGGATGTTTTTTTTTTTTTTTCTTGGAGACCCCTTCTTTAGTCCATACACTGTACTTCTGAACTCGAAGTGAATCATGTGAGTTCTTGATTAATATCTATATTTCCCATTAGTGCCACTAACAGGAATTGATGAACATTTCATTCAAGAATGTTGTTCATTGATGATCACAGCCCAGGGCCTGATCTCCAAAATATATGAAGAACTCAGGAAACTTGAAGTCAAAACCACAAATAATCCAATAAAAAATGGGGTACCAGACCTAAACAGAAAACTCTGAGCAGATGAATGTCAAATGACTGAAAAACACTTAAAGAAATGTTCAACATCCTTAGCCATCAGAGAAATGCAAATCAAAACAACTCTGAGAATCTATATTATACCTGACAGAATGGCGAAGATCAAAAACTCTCATGACATATTATCCTAGAGAAGATGTGGAGTAACAAAATTCTCCTCCATTGCTGGTGGGTGTGCAAACTTGTGCACTCACTTTGGAAATCAATATGGTGATTTCTCAGAAAATTAGGCAACGATCTACCTCAAGACCCAGCAATACTGCTGTTGGGTATATATCCGAAAGACACTCAATCATACCACCAGAACACGTGCTCAACTATGTTCATAGCAGCATTATTTGTAATAGCCAGAACCTGAAAATAATCAAGGTGTCCCTCAACTGAGGAATGGATAAAAAATGGTAAATTTACACAATAGAGTACCATATAGTGGTTAAAACAAAACCAAAAACAACATCTTAAAATTTGCAGGCAAATGAATGGATCTAGAAAAACATATTGTGTGAGGTAACACAGAACCAGAAAGACAAATATAATATGTATTATTTATAAGTGAATGTCTATGTTTTATGTCTGTGTTTTTATTCTTTAGACATAAAGCAAAGAAAAGCCAGCCTACAGGCCACAATCCCAGAGAAACTAAACAACAAAGAGGACCCTAAGAGAGACATACATGGATCTACATAGGAAGGTGAAATACACAAGATCTGAATAAACTGGGAATGTCTGTGTCATGGGAGAGGTAGAAAGGGAGAGGGGAGGAAAGAAGGGGAGGAAATAAAATATATAGCTCAATAAAAATAATTAAAAAAATTTAAAAATTGCTGGAGGAAGGAAAAAGGGAAGGAGGTGGATATATGTATATATATATATATATATATATATATATATATATATATATATATATATATACACACACACACACACACAAAGAAACTGCTTTGGGCCTGATAGGGAAGAATTTAAGTAGGCAGAAAAGACAGAACTGAATGCTGGGAAGAAGGGCAGAGTGAGAGAAGCCATGGATCTTCTGCCTGAGAAGGGCACTGGTTAGAATCTCCGGTAAGCCACTAGCACATGGTGTTATACAGATTAATGGAGATGGGTTAAACTAATATATAAGAGTTAGCCAATAAGAAGTTAGAGCTAATGGCCAAGCGTGTTTTAATTAATACAGTTTCTGTATGGTTATTTTGGATGTATGCTAGCCTGGCAGCTGGGACGAACAAAAGCCCACTCCCTCCAACATGGGTGTATGTATATCAGAGGCTCTGCAAAATTTAGAGAGTGCTATGATGTGCTTGCAAGGCAAAGGTTTGCAACTAGGTTTCAGTCTGAGGTATCCTATTCCAGAGACATTATTAAATCCTTGAGACTAAGATAAGATTGGCAATATTGTACTAAAGAAAATCCTTTGCCATCAGCCACCCTCAGAGAGTCCGATTTGGTCGCATGTTCCATCAGTCCCATTCCAAGTGGACATGGTGGTCTCCCATTAGTTCTGTCCTGCCGTCTCAGTGGGTGAGCGCATCCCTCATGGTTCTGACTTTCTTTCTCATTATCTCTCTCCATCCGCTCCTCATCAGAACTTTGGGAGCTCAGTCCGGAGGCTGACCGAGGAGCCAAGGACAATGGCGATGGGCTTGGTCTCTACGACATGGACGGGCTCTGTGTGAGCCTTGTCAGTTTGGTTGCTCACCTTCCTGGACCTGGGGGGAGTTGGGAGGACCTTGGACTCAACATAGTGTAGAGAACCCTGATGGCTGTTTGGCCTCAAGAGGGAGGGAGTGGGGGTGGGGGTGGAGGGGAGGGGAGGGAAGGGGGAGGAGGAGGGGAGGAGATGGCAATTTTTAATAAAAAATAAATAAACTGGAAAAAAAAGAAAAAAAAAAGAAAATCCTTTGCCTATTGTTTGGGCTTTTTCCAGTGACTATGGTGTGGTGGTTCTGAGTATATTCAGTTAATTGTGATTGCCATTCTTGGACTTGTGGAGAGGTGCATCTCTGTGCTTGTATGTGAGTATACGTGCCTGTAAAGAATGGAGTTCAGCCTCTCCAGCTAGAATCACATATCACCAAGTATTGTTTCTTGCCAAATTTGCTTTATAAACAAAATGATTTATCAAAAGCTAGAACCAAAAGTCCTAATCTAATGATCTCACTGTACTTTCCAATTTTTATTTCCAAGATGGACTCTTCCAAGTGTTTAGCTGAAGAGTAAAGTATTTTATCCCAAGACACTAATTGTAAGTTATAATTCAGCTTAGAAATCTTAGCATAACTTCACTACATGGAAGCTGTATTATTGGGCAAGACTTAATAATTCAAGCCATATTTTCTCCATGTTTAAATTCCTGAGTCAAGACTTTCAATGGATCCTACATGGTATTATGAATAGACAACTATGACAGAGACAAAGCTTGAATGTTTCCTGCCATTTTTGTCAGAGTCCAATTTTCCTATCATGCTTCCTTCCTTCCTCTGAACTCCTGCCAGAAGAGAGACAGTTCATCTCATTTCATCTATTATTCTACTGTGCAGGTGGACTGGCTTTTATAATGTAAAAGACAGAGAAAAGGAATGTTTGGTAATATTTCTTTAATTGACCCTCCTGAGTGGAATCAAAAATCAGAGCTGAGTTTTCAGAACAGCTTCAGATACAAAGGGCTGGAGGGAATCATTTTTATTCCTTCAGAAGTCTGAGTAACACAAAGAATGGAAAACTTTGGCGCCCAAGGCATGTTTTGGTGTGTGGCAGTGCGGCATTTCTGAATGACTGTACCATTTAGAGTCATGTCTAGTAAAGGGATGAAGGGCACAAAGGAATTAAACAGTTGCTCCTTCTTCTTCTGCAAGATCCATTTCCTTTCTTTTTATAACTCTTTTGGGGCAGGGCACCCCTGTATCAGGTATAATACCACTATTTCCTTAGTTAAGCATTCTTTTGTTTTGGGCAGGGTATGCAACAAATACACCTTATCCTGTAGGTAACCACTCTCTGTATCAAACTTCCTGTTTTAAATTGAAGGAACAGGAATAGGCTTTAATTTTTTGACCTTTGGCCAGGGTGGAACGGATCCACCTCTATGGGCCATTTTAATATCCAAACCACGAAGTAACCATACCCTAGGTCAGGATATCTTGTTTGTAGCTTTACCCATTGTCAACAACTTGGAAAGAATATAAATAAGTTCAAACTCTCTGACATTTAGTCATGGTGAAACAGGACTCACATCTGTGGGTCCCCACACCTTTCTTGTGAAACTCAGGTCCACCTGCATAGGGATGATAATACCCATGGTGGGCTTGGCCTTCTCATATCAATTAGCCATCAAGAAAATACCTGACAGACATATGCACAGGCCAATCTTATGGAGGTAGTTCTTTGATTGGGATTCTCCATTACCATGCATGTCAACTGACAACCAAGACTAACCATCACAACATACTACTACCTGATACAGGGTGTTCAAGTATTGAAGCAAGTAATTGTTCTGGTTGTCCTTTGTGTCATTTAAAACAGTCTTTTGCCTTCTTACCCCCTTTTTGTATTGAGGTATATAAGCATATGGAAAATAAATGCGGGGAGATTCAGTATTCCCTGAGTTGCCCTCCCAGTACAATCCTATATCTCTGTATTTCTTTTGTATCTCTATCTGTTTGGTCTAATATTTCTAATCCACATACCCCCCCTCCAGGAATGTATGAACCCATCATGGCTGGACCACAATGGATGTCACCCTAGTGTGTGACTAACAACACAAAGGTAGCTGAACGTGTGTCTGAAAAAAAATCAGTGTGCATTGTTTTTCAACAGTTTCTACTTCAAGTGCCCGACTTAAGTTTCTTCCTTGGTTTCCCTAGTTGTTAGAGTATAATCTATAAAATAAAATAATCCTTACCTTCCCAAGTTGTTACTGCTCATGGTATTTATCATAACAAGAGAAAAGCAACTCAAACATATACCTTAATTCTGGTCTCATTTTTCCCTTTTGTTTTAGGAATTTTACCAACAGAGACCTGCAGATATCCATGTTTATTTACAGTTTATTTCCAATCTGTTTAAAATAGACAAATGCCATATTATGGTCTGTTTCATCGATGTTTCCCTCATTCAGAAGCACCATAATTCCCTAAATGGAATTCTGAATGAGATGCTGTACACTGGCAATGGGGGCAGAAGACGTATACATATACGGATCCAAGCCTCTTCTCTCAAGCAATTTGCCTTCGCTGTAGCTTGAAATTGCCTTTTAAAGCTGAGTAGCAGTCTTAATTCATATGCCAGCTGATAGTGTAGGGGGACTGAATAGCTTAATTGTCAGCTCGAGAAGAGTTTAATTTTATAAAAGTAAAATAAGGAGGAGAATGAGGTGACCTTGACACTGAGCACTTGTGCCAGGAAGGGAGTTGTTTAGTCGAGATCTAAAATACATGAATATCTTCTTAATGGAGTACTACACAGCAGAAAAAAATAATGACATTTTTAAATTTGCAGGCAAATGGATGGATCTAGAAAACATCATTTTGAGTGAGGTAACCCAGACTCAGATAGACAAACATCATATGTGCTCACTCATAAGTGGTTTTTAAGCATTAAGCAAATAAAACCAGTCTACAATTCACAGAGAACCTAGACAATAATGAGGACCCTAAGAGAGACATACATAGATCTAATCTCTTTGGGAAGTAAAAAAAGACAAGATCTCCCAAGTAAACTGGGGACATGGAGATCATGGGAGAGGGTTGAGGGGAGAGGATAAGAAGGAGGCAGAGAAAAATGTATAGCTCAATAAAATGAATAAAAAATGATTAAACTTAAAATCACTAAAATATTGACCCATTTCCTCTATTCTGAGGACTTCCTATCCTAGTCGCTATTTTTACTTTTAGTTCACAGTTCATTCACAGACAAGGACTGGCTATAAATTAGAGACATTAAATAATATCTCACTGCTCATACTTGGTAACTAATAAGTAGTAGAGAAATAATTGTGTTATTCAAGTAAGAAACAATTTTATATCTATATTTTGTTTTTTAGGGTGGAGCTACACTATGCAGCCTAGGCTGACTCAGAAGTCGTGATTTGGCCTGTACCTCTACAGTGCTGTGATGACTGGAATGAGCCAATGTCATGTCTAGATCCACAGGTACAGTCCTCTAGATGATGAGCCCTTAATTCACTATTCCTATATTCTGTGATACAGCACTTCCTAAAGCTCTGGAAACGATGTGTACACTGATGTCCAATAGTGCCAGGAAATTTGGAACGAATGAGAATAAAGCAGAGCAGTGCACACTGAGTATATCACTGAAGAAGCCCTGTTTACTAGACCCTGGAGTTTATATAAAGGCTTCTAAGCCCATCTCCTCTTTCAGTTTGCAGCGCCTGTGAAAGTCAATAAAACTGTAGATCATATAGATGTTTTCAATTCATTTCGAAGCTGGATTTGTTCTCCTACATTCTCTTGTCATCAGGTGATAATTTAAGATGGTATATTAAGAGCTTCATAAAGGTTCTGGGTATTTCTACCTCTACTTTAAAAACAGCATAATTCCTAATACATTCATACATTCAATATATCATTATTGAGTGCTTAGTATAATCTGACACTATACACAATGTGTCTCTCACTATATCTATGCATTCCTCGCACCATCTCTTCTATGACAAAACCTTTGAAGATGTCATAAGAGATGCCATTAACTCCTTCCATATTTGTAATAAAAATAGTGCAACTCAAATATATAACACTTAATTCAACTGCTCATGTCCACATTTCTAAAACAGTTGAGCAGAAATGTGGAGCTTAAGCGATATGAATTGTCAGATGTCTTTTAGCTGTAATGTTCTTTTTTTTGACTGAAGTGCTCAACTCTTAGTGATGCCCAGTAGAATAATACTACAAGTTTGTTCAGGATTGAAGGACATAGGCTTTCATTTGTAGAATGAAAAAGTTTGTTGCATTATTTTACAGGTCTGAAGTTCTGCTCAACTTCACTCCAGAGTATCTCTGTGGGCTAGAAAAGAAGCCTATGACTCTCAAATCTCTACTGGGCAACTGAGGGAAAATAGTATATTTGACAAATCTTGGCTGAGGATTTTCCATGCCCTCTCTTACTTTAAGTGAGGGAGTATGAAGGAAGTGTTAGGGAACTAAGTTCTGCTTATAGTCTAGTGGGAGTGAGGCTTGGCTTCTTCCTTTTATGACCCCAGACAAATTATTCAAGCTCTTTTTTTCTATGTAAAATTCGAGTAGTTTTATTCAGAGAGAGAAGTGATGGAAATGAGAAGCAGGGATATGAATCAGAAAAAAATGGAGGCTGTGATTGGGCTGGAGAGGAAAATATAAGAGAGGTGGATGATTGTTACAAGCATAAAGATAAAATACCTATATATAATCTAGGCAAGAAAATCAATATCTGTAATCCCAGTTCTGGGGCATTGAAGGACAGGGCCGGAGCATTCCTATAGCTCTCTGACTAGCTAGTCTACCCAACCAAGTAAGTTCTGGGTTCAATGAGAAGCACTTTCTTACAGAAAGATAAGGTATGTGGTGATTTTTGTGAAGATGATCTGTGTTGATTTCTATCCTCTAATGCACACACACGCACACACACACACACACACACATGTATTCACATATACACTATGCACATATACACAATATAAAGGCATATGCTGACATACTAAGTATATATGTGTAAATGATATAGAGTGACCCTCAATGCCAATTTTAAAAATAACTAAGGAAAGATTACTTGTAAAACATTTGGAGTGGATCTAGGATAAGATGAAGCAATTGGCAGCTCAGGGGTCTTACTTTATCAAGCAAGAAATCAATTGTTGAACCAGTCTTCAAGTTCACGGACCTGTAGGTTAGGGCACTGCTGTGGATGCCCAGGCAGATGCAAGAGAGCTGGAAATGTCAAGAAAAAGTCTGAAAAATAGCTAAGGCTATGGCCTCTAATTCCAGCATGTGGGAAGCATGAAAGTGTGAGTCTATTGTGGAAAAGAGTATCCTTGTGTTTTGCTGTCTCTGTTTACTCAAGTAGTTCACTATTCCCTTTTTGTCCTGTTCCTTTCCCTCCATGCATGCATTTCTCCTTTTTATTTCTATTTCCAACCACTAATTTTTAAATACTTTACATTATATTCTTCTGTTAATGAAATAAACAGCCTGGGTATAGGAAGGAGTAGGGCCTAGTGGGGGGAGTATGTGGCTGAGAAGCAGGAGGCAAATGAAAAGTCTGTTTTGGCCTCTTTCCTTTTAATTTTAATGGGATGGCCTTGATTTTCTCTCCGTTTAATTTGATGTTAGCTGTCGGCTTGCTGTAAATAGCATTTATTATATTTAGGAATGACCCTTGTATCGCCAATCTTTCCAAGACCTTTATCATAAAGTGGTGTTGAATTTTGTCAAATGCTTTTTCAGCATCTAATGAGATGATTATATGTCTTTTTTTCCTTCGGTTTATTTATATGATGGATTACATTGATAGATTTTCGTATGTTGAACCAGCCTTTCATCTCTGGGGTGAAGCCTACTTGATCGTAGTGGATAATTTTTCTAATGTGTTCTTGGATTCGGTTTGCCAGTATTTTATTGAGAATTTTCTCACTAAATTCAGGAACACGACAAGGCTGTCCACTCTCTCCTTATCTCTTCAATATAGTACTTGAAGTTCTAGCAATAGCAATAAGACAACATAAGGGGATCAAGGGGATTCGAATTGGAAAGGAAGAAGTTAAACTTTCGTTATTTGAGGATGATATGATAGTGTACATAAGCGACCCCAAAAACTCCACCAAAGAACTCCTACAGCTGATAAACTCCTTTAGTAATGTGGCATGATACAAGATCAACTCCAAAAAATCAGTTGCCCTCCTATACACAAAGGGTAAGGAAGCAAAGAGGGAAATCAGAGAAGTATCACCTTTCACGATAGCCACAAATAGCATAAAATATCTTGGGGTAACTCTAACCAAGGAAGTGAAAGATCTATTTGACAAGAACTTTAAGTCTTTGAAGAAAGAAATTGAAGAGGATACCAGAAAATGGAAGGATCTCCCTTGCTCTTGGATTGGGAGGATCAACATAGTAAAAATGGCAATACTACCAAAAGCAATCTATAGATTCAATGCAATCCCCATCAAGGTCCCATCAAAATTCTTCACAGATCTTGAGAGGACTATAATCAACTTTAAATGGAAAAACAAGAAATCCTTTTAATTTTAAGCCAAGCTTCTCTTGGCGCTGGGGAAAGGCCAAATGGGCCTGTGATTTATGGATCAAGGAGGGAAGAAAACACATTGGCAGAAAAGCAAGGTGCACTGCATTCAAATGAGCTAGAATCTCATTGTGGGAGGCCTGGAAGGGGATCGCAAGCTCTCCCAGCGGAGCTCCTATGCAGGCTCAGACTTTGACATGGAGAATGGAAAGAAATAGACTTTGCTGGATCTCCAGCCACAGAGGACATCGTTCTATCACTTTTATATTCTGTGATGGTAGAAGATGAGGTCCCGGGTCAGATGTGGGAGGGAATTGTGGTTTGTACAGTGAAGGAATAGTACAGGCTCCTAGAGAAATCTCAGAGGGCCCATTGGGTGGTACATTGGGACTCTAAAGCTTTGCCTCTGATAGTGATTTTCATAGAAAAACACAGTTTCTCATCTAAATGCAAACCTTGCTACTAACCAACAGACACATTTAAACTGTCATTAAAAGAAGCATTGCTTTTGTTAATTGGGAAAAGAAATCTAATAGGACAGTGA
Source organism: Arvicola amphibius (assembly GCF_903992535.2). NCBI lineage: Eukaryota > Metazoa > Chordata > Mammalia > Rodentia > Cricetidae > Arvicola > Arvicola amphibius. The sequence goes on along the minus strand of NC_052051.1, from coordinate 67,642,728 downwards.
TGCCCATTGGCAAAAAGAGAGCAATGATGATCTGTGCCAGGAAGAGTGTATAGCTTCACATGCACCCCCACACATATGTCCACACATGTGTACATATATACTCAGGCAAACATGTATAATCTCTCATCACTAAATTCCATATGAAACAAACTGCAAACCCCCGTTGATGTCAAGAACTTAAACATTCTTCATAATACTTAGTAAAAGACAGGAAGAACTCTGCAATAATTTGGGTAAGTGGCCTAGATACACTACCTCACTCGGTATTGTTCACTGTGACATAGTTAAGATAATTAGCTTACAAAGAGGAGGTGATGATCTGGTTCACTCTTGTGGAGGTTCGGGCCCCTGATTTGTCAACCTCCTTTCTTTTTGGCTCTAGTAGAGAGTTTCATGGTAATGAAAGGAAGAATGTGATAGAACAAACGACTTATATCATGAGCCAGGAAACAAGAGAAAGAGATAAATTTGATGGCCTAGCATCTGAAAACTCCCTTGCAGGGACACTTTTGAGTGACCTAACAGTCTCCGTGAAACCCTGTCTTCCATGGATTTCACCGTTTACACCAGTGCCAACCTTAGGGACCAAGCCTTTAAATCATAGACCGTTGGGAACATTTAAATCCAAGCTATTTTATATCTCTTCTTACATGCTTCCATCAACAGGTATCTACTATTGAGTGATAGCTATCTCTAAGTTGACCTGCTAGGACCCCTCTGGTCATTCACAAAAGGTGAAGAAGTCTGTATGTTGTCATTTGTAGCCAAGGATGTTTTATTCAAAACCACTCTACATATCTATGTATTTCTGGACAGTTTGGATTCTCTCATTTTGTAAATATATTTAATTTAAAAAATGAATTTTGTCTGTAAAGGTTAGGTGGTGGGGAGCAATATGTCCAATCCACCCGACCCTCAGCTCTGACTATGACTGTCTTTTTCTAACTCTGTAAGCATCTTCTGCGTTTCTGGCTTTGAAGAGAGTTCAGGGGTTTTGTTTTGTTTTGTCTTTTTACTATTGCTCAGGTCAGCAGATGGGACTATCCAAAGAAGATCTCCTCTTTCCCTGTCTTAGAACACTCTTAATGCAGGTCCGGGTATTTTATTTATTTTTCCAAGGAAAGAAATTTAAAAAGGGGCTCAAACCTAACCTCCAGCATTTGAGTTCCTTCTCTTTTCTCTACTACTAATAGAAACACCATTCTACACCAATATAAAGGCAAATCTATCTCCCATTAATATTTGTGATCTTATTTCAGGTTCATAGAAGATCACAGTCATGTCATACCTCAAGTACCAAGGCACTGGACAATGGATAACTATTAAAGCAAATTCAACAATGCTTAAAGTCATTCATGTCTGTGCAATGTATTTCTTTACACACTGTGGTCCAGCATTGAGATTTAGAAGGAAGATGAGCAAGAATGATACTCAGGTACAGGTTACCAGCAGGCACATTTCCAGAAGTGACATTTACTGGTGACAGGATCTTTATCCATTTCTTCCACTGTTTGTTCCCTGGCGTGCTTTGCAACGAGTGATTACCATGTGACTCTATCTGGATGCAGACAACTGTGTCTGAGGAATACATACCACTTCTAGACTGAAACAGGTAAGACTTTATTGGAAGCAGCGTAGTTACCGAATCAAGGTTAGAGCTCAGCCTCCAAAGAAAATAGAGAACATGGAACTCCATCAAACATGAACTAAACTGTTGTTTCATTATTTCATAGAGATTTGAGTCCTGATTTGTTGGGACTGCACAATCCAGATCACTCAGCTTGAGCCATCATTGGAACATTTTCCTGAGCCTTATAGTGGGAGTTTAGTAGGTATACTCAGCCTCAAAAAGTCTTTTATGCAAAAGGAAAGAAGAATGAGGAGGAAAATTTGGACGGATATGTTCTTTGGAGTTATGTAGAACTATTGAGTCCTCGGGGAGCTTCATCATCTCCTGGTTCCATCCTTACCATAAATCGAAGTTCATTTACATGCAGAGACAAAAAGGAGTTTAATAGAGAAATGTCATATCCTTAATTCTCAGGCAGACCGAACAGATGCCGTGGAGAGTGATAGACGACTACAAACTTGGTGTGGCATCTGGAATTGAAAATGTAACACGCAGATATTCTCTGTGGAGACTTCCTGTCCCTATCCAGGCTTCCAGTCCCAGGCCTGTTCTGTTGCCCACCAGAAGTTTCACTTGCACGAGAATTAGATACTTCTTCAGCTTTCTGCTCAGTCCAATGGATGGTATCAGGCTGTTTTCTTTCCTTTGTGCCCCCTCTCTTCAGGAAGATTTATCAGGCTGTCATTAATGCGTCTTGACTGACATCTCTGCATGTGTTATTCCTACCACAGTCCTCACTATTGTGAGTGTGTGTGTTTGTGTGTGTGTGTGTGTATGTCCATCTATTTTTAACAAGGAGTTCAGTCAGAGGCATATAATACACAACTTGGAAGGAACAAAGAACTCATAAATGATAGTTCAATAGTCCTGCCCTGTACTTCTAGCTGTATAACCCATAGATAACCTCACTGTGTGTATTGCCATAACATCCCTAGAAGCTAATAATACCATGTACAGGTGGCTGTGGTACTCTGTGAACTGGTTATGACACATACAAAGGGCTCAACAGTAACCTCTTCTAAGACTCACAAAAAAATCTTGCTATTTCATTTAATGGGTGAATTATGACTCAGGGATGTGAAATGATACCGTAAGTCACATTCTGATGGAGCTAGGATGTCACGTGCTATATTTGGCAGGGCTGAGTAGTAATGATGGCAACTATATTGCTGCAAAGACCGAAATATTGTGCTTACCACATAAAGAAATTGCTCATTTGTCTCAAATTAAATGAAAGACTATAGCATTACTGGCATTGGCAGAAAAGGAACATTCTGATACCAGAATTTTCAGCCAAATCTCATGTTAGCAAAATAGGAGTTTTGTGGTAGAAAGAAAATACCTCTTTCTTTCTTTTCTTTTTCTTTCTTCTTTTCGTAGTTAAACTTGCTTTTTGGTATTCAGAAAGAACAACTTGAAGCTATCAAGAAACATTGCAATTAATGGACATTAATTCAGCTCCCTGTGTCTGTGGATAGGCTGGAGGGTGGCTTTATCTTATGAATTGATTGTTTTTCCTTGAGGAAAATGGCAATAGGAGTGTTACAAACAACTTCAGGAGCTATTGCAGTCCAACTGTACTCCAGACGGAATAGTACCCCATCAACTCTAGGAGGCCCGAAGGATTGTGTTTACACGATATCAATGACTAGACCATTCTGAGAAGTCACGCTGTGCATTATACAGTGTTGGAAGAGGCTGTAAATTTCAGAACACTGTGCATTTTTTTTTTTTTGGCTAACCACAAAAAGTCTGATGCTTTACTACAAAGAGCAAGACATTATATTTTGATTAAATCGGAACTGTTCTTTGTACCACAGAGTCTCATAGAGGATTTTACTGCCTCTGCCTTTACTGTCTGCTTAATAAAAATCACACATTTAATTATTTAAAACAGCCAAGAACCAATAAGGGATTTGCTGACCCAGAGCTTAAAGCTTAAAAATCCAATTTGCCTTTCTTCATTGCTAGCAGACCAAGCCCAGATAGAGGGTGCTGTAAATGAATGATGTTTTTAGAGTCATTTTGAAGAGTCAGGAGCCTTGCTTCACAGACTCTCATCCACACGTGAATAAAATGAATTTCATTCCTGACGTTATCACAAGTGACATTTCCCCGAGTTTTCACATCTCATCCATCTGCAGATTCATTACTCTTTGAATTGTTAGTGTAGTAATGTATTGAGTTTTGGAAATTTCCAATGTGAGATTTATCCTCGGGCATACTGTGGATTAACCCATCTTCAGCTGCTACACTAACCTGGAAAGGCTTGCTGGACAGGAAGCTAACCCATAAGGGTATCGAGATTCCTGAAACAAACACACACTCACTTCAAAACGCAATCACGTAATTGATGGGGAAAAAACATCTAGTCAGACTTTCCCAAGCAGAGACTGACAAATATGGAGAACCTCATTTTTTTGGAACTGAATTTTTTTTGGGGGGGAGGGGACAGGGTTTCTCTGTAGCTTTGGACCCTGTCCTGGAACTAGCTCTTGTAGACCAGGCTGGCCTCAATCTCATAGAGTCCCACCTGCCTCTGCCTCCAGAGTGCTGGGATTAAAAACATGGGTGTGCCACCACTGTCGGACTGGAATTAAATTTTTAATCCACACATTGAAAGACATAAGTCTTTGTTCATACTGATTACCTGTAATCTTTCTTTAATATTATTTTTATGATTAAAACACAGTCTTTTTTAATTTTCCTGAAATATAAGCATTTTGCTATATGTAATTCTAAGTTGACTTTTTCTAAATTGGCACTTACCAGATTATTTCCCCTAATGTTAAAGGAAAATTTATCTTGCCTGAATGACACCCCTAGTGATAGCTTAATGAACCTCTTCCTAAAATATTAGCTGATGGAAAACGATCCTTCATGGTATGTAATTTCAAAATGCTGAATTGTGATTTTTGTCCCTTAGAATTATCAGTAAATTCAGTTATTATGATATCCAAATAAATGCTAACATCTCTTCAGCCTACACTAAGGTAGTAATATTGCCTAGGAATTTGCATTCTTTGCCAGGTAATAGAGTCAACATGACACCTGCCCAGGCAAAGCAGAATGCAGTGTAACCAGGCTTACTAGTTACATTGCTACCACATGTTCTGGTAAATTATTGTTTTTTTTTATTTTTACTTGTAGCCTATAATTACTTATGACTTCACTACCAGGACTTAATATTCATGTGTTATCCTGGAGTCAAATAAAGCACAACATGTTCTACTTTGACAGAATCCCTTTTTGAAAATTCCCCTTGGCTTTTCTGGTAGCCGTTATTTGTGTATTCGCTCACTGTATTTAAGTGGCTAATTCTATATAAGTAATTAGCATAATGTATTTCCCAGGCCATTGGCAGCAGCAACACACCTGAGAACTTTCTAGAAATGCAGATTATTCAGTTCTAGTTCAGATTTGCTCTATCTAATGTTCCTATGTCTATTTCTACTAACTGTCTAAAAGCATTAATTTTGGGACAATTAAAACATCTAATTTAATTTATTCCTTCTCTTATCCTTTATGAATATACATATAATATATATATTAAAATAAGCATTGACATATACGTTGAAATACTCACACATTGTAAGGCATGCATGAATTAAACTTTGCTATATAGTGGTTATTTGGTACTTTCTGCTATCTCATTCCAGTGACACCAGTTCCAGAAGCTGCACATTGTGCTTCTTTGACTTTTGGTCCAGTAGTTGTTGTGCAATAAGTAATTGTCTGCCTACCAAATCTTGTTTTCTAAGACCATCAGACTCAATTTTGCCCTCCTGAAATATTTTCTAAGTATACGTAATATTTTCACTATAAGCTACATAATTTTCAGTAAGTACCAACTCAACTTCCCCAACTTCTAGAATGCGGACGGGAATCTTAAGAGTATTTGCCTTCTAGAATGATGTCAGAGAACCACTGTCTCACCCATCCGAAACGAACTTAGGCACTGGAGACAGGTGGTTCTGTTAGTGTTCTATTGCTACGACGAAACATCAGGGCTAAGAGCTGCCTGGAGGAAGAAACTGCTTCATTTTTAAGCTTCCACATTATTGAAGAAAGTCAAGGAAGGAAGCCAAGGCAGAGGAAATGGGGCAGGAATGTTATTGTCTTAGAGAGAGAAAATCGTGTGAGATGCAGTAATATAAGCTATGCTGTACCCCAAAACAGCCATGAACTGTAGTAAGGAGGCTGTTTGTTTCCCGGCTGCCCAGACTCCAGAAATAATCACGCAGAAATCATATTATTTGCAATATTATTTGGCTAATAGCTTAAGTGTATTGTTAGGTAGTTCTCACATTTAGAATTAACCTATTTCCACTATTTTATATTTTACCAAGAAGCTTGTGGCCTACCAGCAAGGCTTCATCTGGCAGCTCCTGTCTTTCCTCTCTGGCGGCAACATGACTTTTCATTGGCTTTGCCTACTATCTCTCTCTCTCTCTCTCTCTCTCTCTCTCTCTCTGTGTGTGTGTGTCTCTCTCTGTCTCTGTCTCTCTCTCTCCCTCTGAGACAGAGAGAGAGAGAGAGAGACAGAGAGAGAGAGATTCCAGCTTGGCTATATTCTGTTAAGCCATTAGCTGAAAGCACCTTCTTTATTAACCAATAAAAACAACACATATACAGAAGGACTTCCCACACCAACGAGCCAAGAAGTCAAGTTGTGGAGAAACAAACCCTGAAAAGCTGCTCAGAGTCTCGGGGGAACTTTTGAATGGTCTCATGGATTTGTAGGAATTGACAAAAAAAAAAAAGAGTCAAAATCTAAGACAACAAGACTAGTCAGGAAAATCAGGCATGGACCCAAACTATCTTTCTTTGAAACAGTCCCAACTTCTGTGAAAAGTCAAATAGAAAGAGATAGTGAGGTGGTTGGGGAACAAATTAGAGATTTGGGCCATGTTACAGGACTGTTTATACAAATATGGAAACTCACTGCTTACCCATTTGGGGAGTTCTTATACCTAAGCTTTCTGTGAGATTATATCATGGCACTGTGTTAATAGCCCATATTTGTCGTGTAACAAGTCAGAGGAAACACCTCTATGAAGCAGAATTTTTACTTGCAGTCTGCTCTCACAAGGAAGGCAGAGTGTGCTCACAAGCAGACAAAGTTCCCACTGGTAATAAGAAGCTACTCTGCAGTTGGAATTCAGAGATAGAGAAACAGACCAGGAGCCCGGGGAGAGGGCTCAGTTGGAAAAGTGCCCTGTCTGCAGACTTGAGGACCTGGGGCTCAATCCCATTACCCAGGAAAAACTGCCATACATGGTGTCATGCCCTTGTCATCCCAGTGTATGGGTGGCAGAGACAAGAGGATCTCCACTACTGGCCAGCCAGTCTAGCACACTAGCTGAGTTCCAGAATCCGAGGCCACTAATGAGAGACCCTATCTCAAAAAAGAAAAGAAAAGAAAGGTATACTGAAGAAGATATCTAGGGTTATCCTCTGACCTCCACATATAACCCTCACCACACACCATACACACACATATATGAACATGCATAGGCACACATACACACACACACACACACACACACACAGAGAGAGAGAGAGAGAGAGAGAGAGAGAGAGAGAGAGAGAGATCTGAAACCTTTAAATTATCAATAATTTTCATTTTATGATGTTTCTGACAATGGATTTATGAGTTGGTACTGAGATACACTGAAAAACAATTCTTATTGTTTACTTACTGGTCTTTACAAGAATGGATCTGAATTATTGACCTCCTAATACTTAACAAAATTGGTACCAAATTCATTAAAATGATTTTACTGAAAGATACCACTAGATAAAGTATAACCTACCCAAGCTTTATGCCTCTAGGGGTTGTACTCTGAGTTTATCTCAAAGTGGACTTTGTCATTCATACTTATACTCATGCATCATGAATGTTTCTTAGAACTGTGCATTCTCTAAAGCTTGAATAAAATGTAATAATTCTCACTTTTAGTGACAATGTCTCATCTGTGAGCAGGGCCATTTTAGAAATGCAGTACATATTAGGTATTGGAAAGAAGGTGATCTAAAGTCAAGTGACTTAGATAAGAGCCCAGAAACAATTACCCATTAGGTTTTTAGTGACCACAGAATACAAAGAGGTAATTGAACTAAACCAGATATAAAGTAGGGATGCAGTCCTCTTACATGCTGCTAGAGTTTTATTGGCTTGAATCTGTGCATTAAGAAGTTTGCCAACTGGTATCTGTGCATGGATTCCTCATCCCTTGTTTAATTTGCCTCCGAGAAGGAAAAAATATCCACAAATTCTCACAAAGCCCTCTGTCACTGCTTCTTTCTGCCCCGAGGCAGGCATACAACTGATTCTAATAAAAGCTCATTGCCTTGGGCTGTAGAGTGTGTTTGTGTTATCATTCTCCGGTTCCCACACTCCTAATGTCCTCTCTCACAAGCAGAAAATACACAGTTTAGGAAACTTTGTTTAAAAACAAACGGCAGTCTCTAGTTCTGTCTGTTTTACTCAGTCTGAAGACCTTGAATTTTGAAAGAGACGTGACCATTCCACAGGAGAACTTGGGGTATGTGGTGACCATCTGCTTATGTATTTAAAATAATTGTATTCAGTGATATTATCCCCATCAGCTTTTTTTTTTCCTGGGGTGTATATCAGATGAGAACTGGCGGTGGGCTCTTGTTATAGCTGTTGTGTGTTGATATCATTTGACACAACAGCAGGATTGTCAACCTTTGTGCATCATCTGCATGCTGGCTACTGCCAATAGGAAGATATGTTTGTCCAGGAGTTTAAGTTTTGGAGTGAATCATTACCATCGCCACAGACTGCTAAAGTATCCTTACTGTATCTCCCACCAGAAGCAAATCAGTATCAATCATGGATCTAAGAAAGCTAGTATTGATTTGCCTGCAGCAGGCTGCTCTCTTTCCAGGACACAGAGGCCCCCTTTTTTGTACATGAGTCAATGGAGTTGATACATTTTCTGAGGAATTTACTTTTGACCTTGCAAATTTTAAGGCCAATAACTCTCTTGCCTTCCAGCTGTTCAGTCAGATACACAGATGATAAGGCATTCTCCACCAGGGATAGGATGCTCAGTCCTTACCTGGATAAAATTTACTAAATATGTCTGGGCAGAGCAGAGCATAGATAAAGAATCTGGGTCATTGTTACCCAGTGTGTAAGAATAAATAGTGGTATTCTGTACACTTGTTAGGTCTCAAACCTGATAAAAATGACTGAGGTAACAATAAACATATCATAGTGGATTGTGGCTGCCAGATTTTCCCTGCATCCCGCAGTCCCTACCTGCTCTAGGCCGGCATACCCTGCTCTCTTCTCTAACTTCTCTAGCCCAGTGGCTGCCCTACCCAACTTCCCTTCCCTATATAACCCAATCATGTTGGTTGCCATGTCTTTTTCATGGTGGCTTTGACCCTCCTGGCCTCTTGGTCTGGCTTTCCCGTCTTCCCTTTCCTGTCTTCTCATATGTCCCAGCTCAGTCTGGTCATGTCCACTCTGGACTCTCCTAGATGTCCCTGTCCCTGGCTTTGTTCTCCCTTTTATTTAAAATAAACTTTCTCCTCCACCATACCTAGGAACAGTCATGTCCGTTCCTTTTTATTTAGTTCTATCGGTCAATACTATACTGAAATATCTCACATTGAAAGTCTTATAAAGTTAGCAATTTTCTAATTTGCAGAGAATATCTGAAGTTACAAAGCTCTACTCATTATCTTAGTCTTTCCTCCCATACACTTTATCCCTATATGCCTTATATGGTGACAAGTACTTACTAATGGCATAACAACTGAGCCAGTGGACATATGTTTAATGGGAAACCTAGGAAACCGCTGCTTTCATTTGACAGCTTATGTTCTGAATAATTATTTATGATTTTAAACATACATGTTATTGTATCATCGTAGGTTTATTTGAGGTTTCTTCCTGATCTATAAACTGAAGTTTAAGAGAAATTTGAGGAAGATGATAACCTTCCACCAGAGCCAAGTTATACGAGCCTTCCTTCAGGGAGAAAAGAGTTGGGGAATCAGTTATGAATTGATGAAGAAGACTTTGAAAATTCGAGAAGAGGCTGAGCAAGAGAAACCAAAGACAAAAATTAAAACTTCATTTACTGCCTATGGAAGTCTGTTCAAACTAAAAGCTGGAATGAAATATTAGTTGGAGAAAATAAAAAGATGAGGTATGTGATTAATTATTTTATAAATCTTTGCTTGATTTTACATATTGTTCTTGCTATGTGGCTGAGATTTTGCTTCCTGACAGAAGATATATTTAAATCATCGATACCTTAAGGGAGATAGTTTGGCTATGTGACCAAAACACCAAAATGTTCTTCATTAATATGAGAGACAAATTTTTATTCAGGCTGTTAGCCTGTGTTCCTCTGGTCTCTGGGGCCATTCTAGCTGGCATCAAGCCCAGCATCAACTTTTTAGCCAGTATTTCCAGCATGCTGGGACAAACTGTGCTTTCAGGGTAGGAAGATGTGATTGTTTGAAAGTGAATGGCTAGCAAAGGGAGTGGCACTATTAGGAGGTATGGCTTTGTTGGAGTGGCTATGGGCTTGTTGGGGAATGTGTGTCACTGTGGGGTGGGCTTTGAGGTCTCTTATGCACAAGTTTGCTCAGCATGGCAAAGTTTACTTCCTGTTGCCTGTGGATCAAGATGTAGAGGTCTCCAGCTACCTCTACCTGCAGGCCACCAGGTCCTGCCATGATGTTAATGGACTAAACCTCTAAACTGTAAGGCAGCCCCAATCAAATGCTTTCCTTTATATGAGTTGCCATAAGCTGGATAGTGGCAGTGTATGCCTTTAATCCCAGCACCTGGGAGGAAGAGACAGGTGAATCTCTGTGAGTTCGAGGCCAGCCTGTTCTACAGAATGAGTTTCAGTACAGGTTCCAAAGCTACAGAGAAACCCTGTCTCAAAAAATAAAAAGCAAAGCAAAACAACAACAAAAAGAGTTGCCATGATCGTTATGCCTCTTCCCAGCAACAGAAACACTAAGATAGACATTGCTGCTAGGAATTAGAGTATTGTTGTGATTGGTGTGATCATTCTTTTGTTTGGAGTAATTTGGGCTTTGGTACTTTGGATCAGGAGAGTAGGGGAATGCTTTAAGTATTGCTTAGTGGACCATACTAGTATGAGCATGGAAGGCAGTGGTGCTGAGGGTGATTTGAACTGGGAGGGCTTAGCTCAAGATGTTTCCATTTTAGAATGTTGCCTGAGATCATTCTTGTGATATTTTGGTAAACAATGTGGCTGCTGTTTTTCTTTTGTTTTAAAAGTTTGCCTGATGCTAAATTGATGAGACTTGGATTAATTCTACTGACAGAAGAAATCTCAAAACAGCCACTCTGTTATGTGGTTATTAGGGTTAACTCTAATGAAGATTTATAATGAAAAGGAGCAAACTGAGCAAGCAAAAGCACAAAATGTACAATTTGAGGATAAAAGGGACTCCAAAAAGTTGAAAGGAGGTGAATCCTGTGTTCAAGGAGATAAGCAGATTAAGAAATGGAATAAAAAGAATGGTGACCTCTGGGCAAAACCCCACCCAGCTAAGATCCCCATTTGTGAAAAGGAATTCAAGAACAGTTTAGGCTCATGTGTGATGATGGTGTATGTGGAGTCTGCTCATTCGTTTCCAGGCCACCCAGCCCCAAATAAATCACACAAAAACTAGATTAATTACAACACTATTTGGCTGATATCTCAGGCATATTTCTAACTAGTTCTTACATCTTCAGTTAACCTATTTCTATTATTTTGTATTTTACCATGAGACTTGTGGTTTGTTACCTCTTGCTTCTTGGGTACCTACATGGTGTCTGCATCCTTTGGCAGCTACATGGTGTCTCTCTGATTCCATCCACTCTATCTCTATCTTTGTTCTGATTTCCCACCTAGCTTTACACTGCTAAGCCACTGGCCCAAGCAGCTTTGTTCATTACCCAACATAAGCAACACATATACAGAAGGACAATCCACATCATGATGGTACAATCATTTAGCTTCGTTACTCAGGAGTGATAGCCTGGTGGATCTCTGAGTCTGAGGCCAGCCAAGTCTACATATCAAGATTCAGGACAGTCCAGTTAGGCAGTGAAGGAAACCATCAAAAACAGAAAGTTGGTGATGATGTAATTGAACGAAGGGGGTATGTTCCTGCCACAGAAAACAGCAGAACTTGGCAGCTTTGGACACGTGGTTCTGGCTTTAGAATCAAAGATAGAAGAAAGGGATTATGGAATCTTTCTCAATGACTAAGGGAACCAATCCAAGCCAAGTGTGTATCAGTGGTATTCCTGAATGGAGGCCTAGAGAGGCCATTGTGTCAAGCCTGAATTGCCTTGGGTACCCTAAAACGTTGGCGATTCAAGAGCTATGTAATATATGCAAAGAAGAACAGCTAACAAGGAGTGGAACCAGCCCAAGAAAAAGAGGTATGTTGCAGTCAACAAAACTGAGAAGAGTTAGAGATTTGCAGAGTGCTCTGATATAAAACGTGGATAGGGATACAGATTTTTGCCAAGCTGGTTTCAGACTTGCTTTGGTCCAGTATTTCCTCATTATGCTTTCTTTCCTACCTTTTGGAATGTAACATATACCCTGTGCCATATATATTAGAAGTATGTGATATGCATTTTGATTTGATTTTACAGGGGATTACAGTTAAGAGATTAGATGAATCCCAGAAGAGACTTTGAACTTTAAACTTTTAATTAAGTTTGAGATGACTATAGACTATAGGGACTTTTGAAGTTGAAGTGAATGTATTTATGCATTATGATATGGCTGCAGGCTTATTGCAGTCCCAAGAGTGGCATTTTCTGTAAGAAAATGGCCCCCATAAGGAGTGGTACTATTAGGAGTTGTGGCTTTGTTTGAACAGGTATGGCCTTGCTGGAGGAAGTGAGTCACTGTCGGGGTGGGCATTGAGGTCTCCTATGCTCAAACTATGCTCAGTATGACACAAAGTTTACTTCCTGTTACCTATGCATCAAGATGTAGAGCTCTCTCTCCAACACCATGTCTGCCTGCATGCTGCAATGTCCCATCATGATGATAATGGATAAAACTTCAAATTATAAGCCAGCCTCAATTACATTTTTCCTTTATAAGAATTTCTGAGGTTATGCTGTCCCTTCACAGCAGTAGAAACCCTAGCTAAGATAGAGCATATAGACAAGAGCCCTTGAAAGTGGTGTATTTTATCTCTTATATTTCAGGGATCCTTACAAATTCTTCATCAGTCACAAATAATTCTCTCTGTTGAAAACAAGTCCCAGCTCTAATTCATCCTTTGAAGCTGTTGTTGACGCCTCCATATACTTCTCTGCTAGTTTCTGCCCAGCTAACCCTTAGTGGAGTTGATTTCTTCCACTGTGTCATGATAGAAAAGGGGAACTTTTTGTAGAACTTTCTGGCAATAGCCAAAGAGCTGTGCCAGTGAGAAGGTTGGGGGAGCCAGTGTATACCTGCATACTCTACAGTTTTTACATGAACTTCTATTTTGCAGTTGTGACTTAGATAGGATGCATGAGGTTATTTTAGAGTGGCTGAGGGACAGGAAAACTCCCCTTCCAATAAGCTTATATGTTTGACTTGGATTAGGATGAGAGCATTCAACTTCTGCTCCAGTGCCATGCCTATCTACTGCCTCTCATGAAGGTGATAGACAAACCCTCTAAACTGTAAGCAAGTTTCTACTGAAATGTTTTTTTATAGGAGTTACTTTGACCATGGTGTGTCTTCACAAAATAAAACAGTAGCAAAGGGAGTTAATCACTAGATTGTGCATTTTTTCAAATATTAACTAATCTAGTATAATTTTTAACCTTTTTGATATAAATTTAATATAACCTTTTATACTAAATTTATGAATGAGGAAACTGAGAATTAGGGTAAGGCACATTCTGGAGAATATGGTACTATTGTGGGACATCAAGTTGAAGAAGATTACCTCTAAATCCCCTTTCACTTTTTATTCAGTCTCTGATTGCAACCATTCTGGAAGGAATGAAACTATCTTAAAGCGATGCCTCTGACACAGCCTTTGGCTGTCAGTTTCTAAGAAGGTCAAGACTTCCCAGGAATTTCATGTTGGTAGAAGGAAAAGACTTGTAGAAGGACCGGTGGGCTGTTCCCGCCACCCGCCACCCGGCCGCCGGCTAGCTTTACACCCGAAATAATTACACGGAAACTGTATTCTTTTAAACAATGCCTGGCCAATGGTTTCAGCCTCTTATTGGCTAATTCTCATATCTTCCTTAACCCATATTTAGTCTGTGTAGCACCACGAGGTGTGGCTTACCAGGAGAGATCTTAACCTGCATCCATCTCGGAGAGGAGAAGCATGGAGACTCACTATGGCGAATGCCTGAAGCGTCTCCCCAACTCTGCTTCCTTGTTCCCACAATTCTGTTTTGTCTACTCCGCCTACCTAATTTTCTGTTCTCTTAAAGGGCCAAGGCAGTTTTCTTTATTAGTAATGAAAGTAACACATAGACACTCCTCCATCAAAGACTAAAGCCTGGTACCAGCCAGAAGATCTTGTCTTCAAGGAAGAGATTTAAACAGTTATGACAATGCACTGTACCATCTTACAGAAGCGACTAGATACTAGATGATGACAGACAGAACCTTACCTTGGGGATATTGAGGGGGGGGGGGTCAAGTCTAGTTTAGCAGAGGTGCCAGAGCCCAGAATCTGACCTTAACAGTTCTAACAACACATATTTAATGCCTATTTCCAAAAAATTCATTTGCCTGCCCATGCTCTAAACTGCTTGGAAATATCTTCCTGGAATTAGAAATGAATGTAAAATCCTTTCATCATCTTATCAATGACAAAACTGCTACCCATGTCTAGAGGCTGCATCCAAACCAATGCATGCTTTCTGTAAAGGGTGCATCATGCTATACACTGCCATGGACCGGCTCAGGGGAGCCTCTCAGACGGTGGGAGAAGCAGGGCCTTGGTACACAGGAAGGCACAAGTTCGGCAAATGGCAGACAGACACAACACACAAGAGAGTGGTTGGAATCTACTGTGATTTTACTGAATTCATATTTTTATTATATAGTATTCAAACAAAGAACAAATCAGAAGGTCATGTATCATTGGTTGGCACAGTATGAAAGCTTCTTTTAGTCACATCAGCCATATTTAAGAAAAGCATATTATCAGGGACAGGTGTTAGATATAAAGCATCCTTAAAAGAGGAAATCTTGTCCTTGGGAACGTAAACCTTAGACAAGTGGTTTCTTCTTATGAATAGAAAGTTTCTGTCTTATTATTGCTATTATGGCCCTTCCTCTTTCTAACCCTTTCTTTACCTCATCTAGTGATCAAATATGCCTAATCAGTTCTCTGCACCTGCTGAAATATACTTTTTTGTACCTTCTTATGCAGCAGACACCATGGGGATTGGGATCTAGCAAGCCTATCCATAAAGTTCAAAGTATAATATAACAGTCTTTGTCCATCAACATTAACCCATCTATTCCCTTGCTCATCATATGACAAAGGTTCTGTTGTAGTCTTATACATTCCCATACTGTGCTTCCCTATCCCAGAGCTGTTCCCAAAGAGATAATCCTTGTCTTATAGATACATAGAATATAATTATTAAAAGAGATTGTGCCAAGCCCATATCCCACATAGCCAGCTAATCGAGAAACCTGTCTATGCCTCAGTGGTGGCTAATACCGGGCCTGTCTGCCATTGACCTTTAGGGAGACTAGTGCCATAGGACACTTAGCTCCTGTCCGGCATAATGACGTATGTCATGTCACATAGACAACACTGGAGTTGGTATGGCAATACACCAAGGGCTTTCTTCAGAGCCTCTATTTCTGCCCTGTTGTTGCTGATACCAATTGCTTTACCTTTAGTTTTAACTAAACATTTATTACTATCTGCTCAATTGGTTTGACATTCTCTTCAGACTGTTTTGACTACTTTCAAATTTTAAAATATTATTTATTTATCTGACAGTGTGTTCTTATTTGGGGGATGTAAATTCATGTCAGCATGTATATGTAGGTTCCCTTAGCTCTGTGTGTACATGTGGAGGCCAGAAGTTAAAAATAGTGTGTCTTCATTATTTCTCCCTACTGTATTTTCACTTTGAGATAGGGTCTCTTCCTGAAACTGGAGTTCAACATTTCAGTTAGACCAGATGGCCATTGAGTCCCCAGGATTCACCTATTTCCACCCCAGTACTGAGGTCAAAGATTCAAATAGCCTTTTCTGTAGTTCAAGTCAGTTCTGGGAATCCAGACTCAGCTCCTCATGCTTGTACAGCAGGCATTCCATCCACTGATGTGTTCCAAGTTATTGTTTTGACTACCTATGAAGACACAAACTCAGTAATCTCCTATTCTCCCCGAAGCCATTGCACCTGTTTCATTCCCCTCTCCCCCTACACTTACCTTGCTCTGCTGTCACTAAATATTGACTTTGTGCTTTTTTTTCTACTTGGCTATAAATTCAGTGACGATAGAGGTATTGTTGTACATTGTTTCCACTGATATTTTTTATGCCTCAGAATACTCATGAAAAATGTTTCCTGATAAAATAAGAATGAATAAATTAAGGTATTGGGAAAAGTCTATTTTAGTTCCACCTTGGACTCTACAAGTCACACTCTGTGTGTATATCTCTGATTCTGCATTCCTTACTTGCTTCTGGGTAAGTGGGCTAACCTGGCAAGACATAATTTCAAAGTAGAGTATTATTGATTCCTGAATATAAATTATAGATATATCATTAAATCGTTATAAGCCTGGTGATTACACTCTTCTCTACTCCAAATAATTGTCTCAATATCTGGGTTCATTTCATGAAGAGTCAAAGTCCCCTTATGATATAATGTGCCCTACTTCATTTTCTGTTGTTGGGATAAACATCATGACCAAAGCAACTTGAAAAAGAAAGGGTTTATTTAATCATGTGCTTCTAGGTCACAATTTATTATTGAAGGAAGTTAGGGCAGGAACTCAAGTAGGGCAGAAACTTGAAGCAGAGATGAGGAAAGAATGTTGCTGCTGTAGTAATCCCTCTGGATCATGCTGAACTTTCTTACACAACACAGGGCCACCTACCCAGGATGTAACCACCCATTGTGGACTGGACCCTCCCACATCATCAACAACTAAGATAATTTTCCACAGACATGGCCACAGGCCAATGCTATCTGGGTAATTATTCAGTTGAGATTTCTTCCCAGATCACTCTTGATTATTTGAAATTAACCATCAAAAACTGACCAGGACCCATTACACCTATCTTTCAAGTATTTATAATTTGAAATAAGAGGGCTGATACTTAGATTGACTTTATTTTAGCTCATCTTTTTTGATACAAGTGCATAGTCTATTAAATAAGAATGATGCTTAAACCTCTTAAAAGCAGTCCAGAACTTAAAAAAATCACCACCATCTATTTTATTTTCCAACTAATTTTCTCATTTTTCCCTTTTTACTCAGTCCATGACTATTTTGCATGGGATGGTACAATTTATATTCTTGTGAAGAATGGGTCTTTCACCCCTCACTTAAAGTACTATGGAAACAACCTCATGAAGACACCCAAGGTATGCCCCTGTGGATATGTCTTCAGGAGGTTGTTTCCAAGCTGACAATGGCAATCATTGTTACAAATCCAACTGTAATCAACCCGACACTTAAATGCACTACTTTAAAATATTATTTGAAAGTTCATAGATGTGTATGATGTGTTTTTGTTCGAACTCATTTTTCTTTTGCATTTCCTCCTCATTTTTTAATTCCTATTTTTTCCTTCCAACTTCCATTTCATGTGCTCCTTGTTTTAAAGAAACCAACCAAAGGCCACTTTGTTATGTCTTGGAATGTATAGCTAGATGTATAACCATCTAGCTGAATTATTAATAGACTGTCAGCGGCACTAAAGAAGGCTGAATCACCCTCTCCTTGAATACATCAATTGTCAATAGTTCCTTCTGAAAAATAAGTATCACTTGTCCTCTCCTTTATGCTGATATTAGCTTTGACTCTTAAGATATGAGTGTTTAAACTGGGGTACCCAAGAAGAAAAGTGTTAGTGACGGGGCCATTGAGGTGTATTTATAGAAGTGGCATAGAAAATAGGTGGTCTGAAAGGGAAATGAGGATAGTGGAACAGAAAGGTTCTATAACCTATAGATTATAGGCTACGAAATAAAAATCCCAGTACTAAATATGGGTTGCACCTTTTCTAATGGTTGGTTGGTTTGGTCTGATTCAATACCCAATTCCCAAGTATTACAGGCTATTGACATTGTTCTTGGTTACCTTCCAGAACTTGGAAGTGAGTATCTTATTGCTGAAGACGCTATTTAGTTGAGTCATAAGACGTGGAGAAATCAAACTGGTAATGACTTGGAAGCTTTGTTCTTAACTGGGTAGCTTCCAATATGCTGGGAAACTCCATGTCAACTACCATAGGAGAAAAACAATCAGCGGTGTGACGCAGCTGTGATCCCTGCAGCCACAAATATATTACATTTAATGATAGCATTTCACTCCTGGCATTCAAAGATTTATGATTTCATAACATAAAATGCATTTAGTTCATTTGCAAGTTACCATGTTTTAACAGTTTTGGTATTGTTCTAATGCCCAAAGTGCAATGTTTTGGTCTGAATATTTATTTTCCAATGAAATATTCATTTTCCAATAAAATTTATCATACTTTTTTTCACTATGAACTCCTGTAAAGTTCTAAAAGTTGTATATGTCAGTGTACTTGGGCTTAGAGTCAGCATTCCTGCTCCCAAATGAAGAAAGGGAAGCACTGACTGACAATTGACCGCTTCTGGAATCAACAGGACACTAGCAGTTGGGCACACCTAGGATGTATTTTCTTGATCAGACTAGATAAAGCAGGAAGACAAATGATAAATTTAGGCAACACTATCTGCTGGCAGTCCAGATAAAGGACAGACAAGGAATCTTTTCTTTATGCCCACTTGCTCTCACTGGCAAGTCCATTCATTCTGTTGCAGACTCTTCCTTTCCCAGATGTCAGAACTATGTTCTTTGGGATTCCAACATAAACTGAATACCACTACCAACTTCCCAGGAATCTTCTGGAGCCTTCATCCCCTGACTGGACTGTGTAAGCATCCTGGGTTTTTGACTGAGCAATTACTGAATTCTCAGTCAATCCATCACTTTTAGTGGTTTATCACGACCATATTCTTCTGCAAGCCAATTTAGTGAATCTGCATGCACTTGCACTATATATATATATATATATATATACACACACACACACACACATAATATATAATATTATAGTAAGTATCAGTCAGTTCTCTCTGTTTTGCTCCTTTGTAGAACCCTGACTAATTCAGAAATCTATCAAGCAATGACTAGACCATTATAACACAGAAATCCACCAAGAGAATTACCAAGTTCTGCATCTCCATTTCCAGAAGCTCGATTTGTGGACTTATCATCCATTCTCCAGAAGTTGTAGGAAGCTCTGCCTCTAGAATTTGGCTATGTACAATATATGTGGCTTCTCTCCTGGGCCATCTATTCCTTTTATCCTTTGTCGTTGCTCAGTGTACTGCCCACTGCTCTGGCATCTCCAGCATCATGGGTTCTCCATTGAAACTTAAGCTTAATATTGATCACTTTCAACAATAGTCTCAGATTTCGTTGCACAGTATCTAACCCTGCCAGCAATTTCCTGGCCTTAACAACATTTTGGAACCTTGGTACAAGCCTCTGCCACACCGTGCATCTTGCATTTTTATTTCTGAAAGGCCAGCAGCAGGTGAAGGATAGTGACAAGTTCTATTGGCAGCTGGAGATGTTTTCTGCTTCCTACTGCTATAGCTGTAATGACCTTTGTGCACCTTAGCAGCCGACATAGCAACACACATTTTTAGGTGCTATTTTTGATCAGAGCATCACTTCAATGGCTTTCTCACCTCAGACTGCATCTTGTCAAGTGATTCTTATGCCTTTCCCATGGTTTCAGATAAGTGTATCCAGTTTCTCTTTAATGACACTAATTTTGTTTAACAATTAGATGTGTTCTCTGCCATTGCTAGTCTGGTCTACATCTTTGAATATACTTTGCTCCTTTCTATGCCAAACTGCAAATGCTTTATGTCTCTGCTCTCTCTCTATACAGCTGGCTTTTTTTTCCACCAAAAACAAAAACAGAAAACAAAACAAAACAAGCGTTTCTTAACTTTTAAATTCACCCTTAATCATAATTTAAAGACATAGACAAAATGTAGCCAAAATCTTTTCTAAAAGACAAGTTGAATGACATCTGTCTGAGTTCCCAATCTACTCCTTGTCCTTGTCTGTCATGCACTAGGTTTCCACTGTCCGTATTTCTATCAGAATTCTTGTCTTTCGAACTCTTGCCAGAATGACCCACTAAACTCCACTTAGAGTGTCCTCAGGTTTCTTTACAACATGGTTCTGTTCTTTTCTTCCCTATATGCCTCTGTAAAATCAGTTCCAAATGCCTACGAATCACATGGTGAGATCATACCAAAGGGCCCACTCTCAGCGCTGCTTTTCTGTGTTAGTTATGTTTCTTATTACTGTGTCCACATGAGTACATGTTAGGGTGTGTTTTGTCTCCTGGTTAGAGTGGGTTGAGCCCAACATGCTGGGGTAGGCTGGGCAGTGGAACATGATGTGGCTGGCCATAGCATGTGCATATTCACAAAGCAGCGAAGATGCTGCTCCTGCTCCTTACGCTCACTTTCCTTTGGCTCTTCCTGCATTGGCTAATCTGCAGTTCCTCTATTCTTACTACATTTCTACAATGCCAATTTCTAGTTCCCTTTTTTACTGTCATTGCTAGTTAATGATTTCATATATATATATATATATATATATATATATATATATATATATATTTAATTTACTTGACATATTCTATTTTAATGTCCAATAGTAATTTTTGTTGTGATCTTAAATTCAGCCTTGGCTTCTAGGACAAGTTACAAATTAAAGTCAACTGCTTCCACTCCTTCATTTGCCTCCTTGCCACCCTTCAGCCAGTTTCAACATATGCACAAATACTTTTCTTTCCTGAAACCCAGTGTTAGAAGATGGCCTTATTAGATTCAAAAGAACCTTTCTTCCATAATAAAGAAGATCAGCTCAATTATTTTCATTCAGCTTTTAGGGACTAGCTATGGGACTCTGTGGAAATCATTTCTCCTTCTAAGCTTCTGTGAAAAATAAAGATAACGGTGCTTGTCATATAAACAGTATAAGTATTAGACTCTTGGTTATTAATAGTCAAATGCTTCATGGGATGCCTATCTAACAGAGCTTGTATAGCAGGAGATGCTGAAATTAACCTGAATAATGAAAATATTGGTAATATTAGAACCCATTCAACACTTTTAATAGAAAAAAAACGGTGGTATGCATTGGTTGCTTAAAGCCAAGGACAAAATGCCTTTGACTGTGACACCTAAATTTCCATGAAAAATTCTAAAGTTGAAAGTTAATGGTCCTTTCCATATTTGGTTCCAAAGCTGTCCCCATGGAATAATTTACCGGTGTGATATAAAATGGAGTAGCCTAGCAACCTTTGGCATTTCTATTAGGAAATAAAAGGAGCGGATATTACTGTAAATGATCTGTGATTTCTGTTCTTATTGGTACGTGAATATCTCTGGTTTCTGGATATGTATTACTGTTTTTTAACTAGAAGTTACACAACAGCTTTGCAAGATGACCTTGGCTTATCTGAGGAACAGAAAAAAGCGTTTTTTCCTTCTTTCTTTTTCTTTTTTTAAATCATGCCTCACTCTATTCAGACCCAGGGGGAGAGTAGGGGGTAAAGAAGGATGTGAAGAAAACTTCAAAGCTCTGTCAATAGTTTGTAGATTTTTGGCACATTTCTTTTTTAACATAGAGAATAAGAAAAGAGACTGCTAATTAGAATTGGAGGCATGAAATGGCAGAGCTGCAGAAAAGCTTCTGTCTGTTGATATAAAACCTTGTTTCATGGAAGAAAAATATAGAGTCCAGGAAATTGGACGACAAGCTTTAGTACAAGTGACAGCAAAAAGTCAGATCTGTCACCCAGCCCTTTGAATTGAGTTTTGGTTCTTATCAATTAATATTCCTATGTTAATGCATTTAAATCTCTGTCCTTGTACCCCTCCCCCCCCGTGTGTGTGTATGTGTGTCTGTTAGAGAGAGATGGGTATGAGAGAGAAAGGGGGAAGGGAGGAAGGGAGAGAGGGAGAAAGGGAGGGAGTCTCTTTGTGACTGTGTAAGTCAGATTGGTAGGCCTTCGCTAGGTTTGGGAAATTCTGTTTTCAGCTCTCAGTATGGGTGGCTGCCATTACCGACATTTGGCCTAAGGCATTTAGTCTAAACATGGTTTCTAGAGATTTGAAGCTATATCATCAGGTTTTTCAGCAAACACTTTTTCCTATTGAGCCATCTTCCCACCCTCTGTTAAGTCTTTAAATATAGTATGCAGCAACATATTAGTATAAAACTCTCAATGACAATTATATAGAATGGTTGTTGAGAATATAGGTACTGACAGGAAGGATATATGACATTCTTAAGTCTACAGTCTGATACCTAATAAAATGCTAAATCCCACCTGTATTAATTTTCATGGTATGTAAAGAGTATAATCATAGTTTGTACCACTTTTTACTTTTGAGACAGTTGAATGGAATAATGGAGATAAATGATTAAATATACATAGCATTTATTGTTTTAGCCATCTAAAATCCACATTTCTCTGTTATTAAATATATTCTTGTTTCTGTAAATAATACGCTGTTGTTTTAAAATCAGTTGATACAAAACTAAATACTCAGAGGACTAATGACTAAGTGCCCTTTATTTCAATTAAGTACAAAAACATGCTAAATGTTTACAACCTAAACGAGCACAAATTTATTCTTAAATTATATGCTCTTTCATGCCCCTTACTCATAATAATATATGTGTGTACGTATGTATGTGATAAGCATTTTCTGAAAGCAGCCAACAGCTTGGAAACAACCTTCCTTCTTAAAAAAAAAAGATCTACATACATGTTGGAAGTAACTTGTGTGTATATATATATATATATATATATATATATATATATATATATATAAAGTCTGCTGGACCACGTGATTCTGGCTCAGTTGGGAGCAGCAATATAAGTTCCTCTCTTTTAAAATGCTGTTGAAGATTTCTGCAAAGTATTTCTCATACCTTTCCATGTCACGTTTTCTATACTGTGTAGTAAATAGAGACCAAAGCCTTTTGCAAGGGACAGGCACAGGGACAGGCACAACTCATGCATATCAAGCACAGATACACACAACAGACAGATTGCAGGGTAGTTCCAACTGTCTAGAGAGAGATGGAAGATGCAGGGAGGGATGTGGAGAATTGAAATATCACATTGCTCTTAGTCAAACTAATGCAAGTGGAAATTGCTTTGTTTTCATTCTTCAATGTGAGATCAACACATCTTTTAGTGTTTTTGGAGATTTTATATTTAATGTGTTGTATGATGCATTACATATTAAGAAGTGAGGCATTTTTAGAGGTGATTAGGTTTGGATGGCAGCAACCTTATAGAAGAAATTACTATCATACTATCCTTTTATCTCTTCTGCCATATGAGGAAATACCTATGAGACACTATATATGAACAGGGATATAGGCTCTCACCAATTCCTAAAATTGCTGCCACCTTGAACTTCACATTCTTTAGCACCATGTAAATAAGCACATGTTGTTTATACATGATGAAGTATATACCATTTTGTTAAAATAACCCAGTATGACTGAAGGGAATTTATTAATAGTAGTAGCATCAAAATATGGCTTGTACAAAGGCATGTGAGGTTTATGATGGCATAGATGTGTAAAGAATGTTTGAATGTCTCTGTACAGAAATTATAGAAAAGTGCCTTCTATAATCCACCCCATTTTTGCATAATATAAAATAATATACTTAGAGAATATTTGAAATTTCAAATTGCAACAAATATTTCTACTTGGCATAGTAAAATTATTCTGCACACAAATTAAGGTACTCTTTCATTATCCTTTCAAAGCTAAAATGGAATATTTGTGGTTGATACCTCAGGAGTTAGTTCTATTTGGCTTTGTGGCTGATCTAGACTTTAGTTTGTGCAACTCTTATATGCTGTTCCTACGATCTAAAAAGTGTAACAGCATTTGAGATGTCTTTTAAAGATCATTTCCAGCTTTAAGAAAAGATATTATTATTGCTTTCTGGAACTGTGCCTAAGACTGAGGCACTTTAATGACAGATTTACTTATAACAAACTGAAGGTTTATCATCTTCTTCTTTCCTGACTCTGAAAACCTTACTGCTCTCACCTCTTCATATATTATTATATTTGAAATTTCTAAGTATTTATTCACTAGACATCTCACAAAATTGAATCTTTCTCAATTACTCTTCATAGGGTGCATTACAAAGTGCTTTGCAAAATGAAGAGCTAACTTACATATTATTCTTTAGTCTCTTACTGCATGCATTAAGCATATAACACATTATCAGTTCTTAATATGGCAGTGACCAAGAACATATCTGACATAAAATATTAGAAAAAAAGGAACATAACAGAAGGAATTTAAGGACAATAAATTATAAGGAAGAATATATGAGTAGATATAGGTCATTGTGTCTTCTTCAGTCACCGTCTCATGGCTGGTATTTATATTTCCTGCTCCTACAACAAGACCTATCTTTCCTTCTTAAATCAGAGGCTTGGGTTTGACAATCAACTAGTGTCCTAATTGTCTGAGTACTTGTTAAGTTCACAGGAGAAAGTGAAAAGTCATTTTGAGCATAAAAAGAATAGGACTTAAAATGCAAAATGCCTTTTTTTTCTCTACAGTTTCTCTACATCTTTGTTAAAGAGAGCATCTTGAAGTGTTGATTTACCTTCCTGCCTTTATCTTTGGATCTCTAGCATCAAAGAACTCAACATTTCTCACAGAGAAAATTTCAGTAATCAAAATACACATCTCAGGTTTTAAGAAAGTATCCTGTCTTTTATGTTGTATAATCTTGCATAACTCTCCTCTAATTAAAGACAAATTTGCTTGTTAAAATTATTTTTAATTATATGTATGTATGTGTCTAGATGTTTCCTTTTATATATGTATTGAGTACCTGCAAAGTCCCTGGCACTGGAGTTACAGGTAGTTATGAGCTTCCCGACATAGGTGCTAAGAATTGCATTCAGGTCCTTTGTAAGAGGGAAGAGTACTCTTAAATGTAGAGTCATCTCTCCAGTCTAGAGAACCTCATTTTAATTAGATTAAACTAATAAAGCACCTTTTGGGTTGTCCTGCTCCTATTTCCCACCCAAACATTTAGGAAACAGGCACTCTTAGGTCTTCCACGTCCTACTTGATTGAGTAGATAGTATACTAGAACCCAGTTTTTATAATTATTATAATGAGCCACCAATCCTAACTATTGATACAACTTCTCCACCAACTCCCACCCATGACACATCCTGAGACACGAGTCAGGACCTTTCACAAGAAACTCACTGATCATGTTCTCCAACTAGAAGGTGTTCAGGAGTCATTGCTAACAAGACTCTACAGTTAGGAAGAAAAAAATGTAGAAACTTAGATCTAACCCTAAGGAAACAAAAGCAATGTTGCACGGTATCCATCTAGCCTGAGATGAAATAAAGTTAGTATCCTAAGAACACTTTTCATAGAGCTATACCTCAGGAATTCACACATTCACCTGTTCTTCCCACTGATGCATGCTTCCTTAATTTTCTATATTACTTCTTTAGGTCATACTGTGTTTGTGACAATTTTAACCTTAGATGCAATTTTCCTATTATGGGACAATTTTAACCTTAGATGCAATTTTCCTATTATGGGACACTTAGACTTGTGTCAGACACAAAGGAAAACAATCAGACCTGGATCACGATGGCAGATTTGGGACTTATTCCTTAGTGTCATTACCAACTATTTTTTTCTCTCTTGAAGACTGGTTTTCTTCCAATTTAGCATCATGTATGTTAGATTCCAGGAATGAGACACTTAGCACCTGGGACGTAAGAGAGTATCTGGCCCTCATTATATAAAATATGGTGCTTGACCAATAGGAAAACCGTAAACTAAAGTTCTTAGAGCAAAAGTCAAACTGGTATTAATAATGCTAGAATGCTAAACAGATGATGCCTCTTATGATTTTAAAGAGCTAAAATGTCATAGTTTAGGTGTCATCTGTTACCTTGGGCTATCTTTGGTCCTCTATAGCCACAGTGTGTGATCTAACATTCTTGTGAATGTTAAGTGAATTCATTTATATTGACAAATACAAATAGTCCAATCCAATACCAAAAACATCCTTCAGGGTTTAGGTTCAGTTGAAACTTTGGGCTTTTCAACCTCCAAGACCTAGATTCTGTTAACAGTGTTACCTGGAGATATGTGTAAAGGAAGAGATTGCTATTCCTTTTTTTTTTCTTTTCTGATTCTGTTGTTTACCTTGGGCCACACTTGTCATTTAGCTGTACAATCCAACTCTACAAGAGTTGAACAGGTTCACTTACAGATGGTCCTTCATCAACAGCATCCATTAAGAACAACAATGAAGGGCACACCTGTCAATGTATCCAGGAAAGACATTTGTTTGATCCTGGACCAGTAGGATAAATTTTTTATGACTTTCCAGCAGGGTGCTAGGAGATATAACAGTTATAGACACAGAAGAGGGGTGATTATTCTGCCACTATTCAGCTCAACGCCCATATTTAACAGAATGAAGTTATAATACTAACCCTCTTCCCTCAACTCCTAGAACAAATTCAGCAGAAATATCTCTCAAGGGAAAATTAAGGCAAGTAAGCATAAAGAATATTTCAATGACCTCAGACTCTACTGTGTGTGGACTATGCATACCTCTTCTACTACTATCCTTGGTAGACTAGCCCCTATACCTAAACATACTATACACACACACACACACACACACACACACACACACACACACACCCTTCTCTGAACATGAAACTTCAGACCGCCTTCTGTATCAGGCATCACATGCACCACTGTCTGGAAAATAGGATATTTTCTCCTCACTTTCATGAGCATAAAATCTGAATAGTATTCATTCAAACATATTACCATAACATCCTGATCTAAGGGTATGGGAACTGATCCTGTCTGAAGTGGTTTGGGGTACATGCAGAATACCACTACCACAAAGCTGTGTCAAGTAAGCTTTTAGTGAAGATCATGTGTTTGCCATCTGATACCTACAGATAATTTGGCATGTATATGATTAAAATCATATTATGGGAAGGAGCATGCACAGTAGAGAAATGATTATATCACCTAATCTATTAACAATAAGTAACCTTATAATTAAAAACCCTGTAAAAATCCTAAGCCTTTGAGGATCTATACTCATTTGTCCTATTGTCAATATAGACCATGTATCCTTCCCTAAAGTGGATTATTGATTTGCTGCAAATAAATAACTTCCTTAGCAAATCTGTAAAATCTATTTTCAATTCTTTGGAAAAGAAGCCAAGACTATAAAAACATCTGACCCTGACAACAGTAATGGACTTTCACATTATTATCCATTATATATTATTATGTATAAATTGGAAGAGAGGAAGGAAGCTGTCTTATTGAATTTGGGTTGGATAACAAAGGACTACTAATGAGTTTCTTATAAACAACAAAAGTTAATTTCTGACAGCTCTGGAGAGTGTCCCAAGATTAAAGTACCCAGAGTTTTGAATTTTTTCTTTTTTATTGTTTCTATTGAGCTATATATTTTTCCTACTCCCCTCCCTTCCTCTCTCCTACCCTTCTACCCTCTACCATTCTCCCCATGCTCCCAATTTACTCAATAGATCTTGTCTTTTCGAACTTTTTCTAATGTGGATTAGATCCATTTATGTGATCTCACTGTTGTCTAGATTCTCTGGGAATGTGAATTGTAGGCTGGTTTTCCTCTTCTTTATGTCTAAAATCAACTTATGAATGAGTATATATATTTGTCTTTCTGGGTCCAGGTTACTTCACTCAATATGATGTTTTCTAGATCCATCCATTTGCCTGCAAATTTCAAGATGTCGTTATATTTTTTTCTGTGTGTAGTACTTGTGTAGCACTTTAGGAGTTTTGAATTCTTACAGGGTCCTTCTTACTATGTTCTTATAGGTGGAAATGAGGCAAGGAATATTTCTCAGGCTTATTTTCTAAGATCAGTAATGTCATCCATCTGACTCTACCTTCACAGACTCTTTTCCTAAAGGGTCTACCTCCTACTACCAACTCCTTGGAGGTTAGGACTTCAGTATGTAAATTTTAGGAGGAAAGAAAATGCAGAGCAGAGAACAAGCTCTTATGTGGTCTATGATCCATACCTCATAACCCAGGAAATTCCCACAAGGCACCAGGATTCTGTGAATGACCTCCGATATCTTAGCTCTCATTTTCTTCCCTAGCTGACATTGTCATTTATATGTTAAAATGAGGAAATGGTATCACTTATAATGATGTGAGATTCCCCTTTGTATGCTGTGATTACCGTTAATGAATAAAGAAATCTGTCTTGGCCTGATAGGGTAGAACAGAGCTAGGCAGGGAAAACTAAATTGAATGCTGGGAGGAAGAAGATGAAGTCAGAGAGAAGCAAAGGAACCGCTGTTGGAGATATATTGCTGAAAGTTTGCTGGTAGGCCACAACCTCGTGGTGATGCACAGATTAAAGGAGATGAATTAAATTTAGATGCTAGAGTTAGCAAATAAGAAGCCAGAGCTAATGGTTCAAGCAGTGTTTTAAATAATATAGTTTCTGTGTGATTATTTCAAGGCTGAGCAGCTGGGAACCAACAAGCAGGCTCCTACAACACTTATACTCTAATGAAATGGAAGTTTATTTTGCAAGAAACCTTCAGCTTAGATTTTTATAGAGAAGATGGAAAAGAAGTTTATGGATCCTCTTTAGAAAAAAGTGAAAGGGAGTTGTGAGTTACTCAGACATGCTAGGTTTTTAGCAGTGGCCATCTGGATTGAGGAAGTGTGTAACAGAGGAAACATTTAGATTTTATCTGAGACACATTGTTCATTTTCACATATTAGGGTAACTTGGCATCATATACTGTAGAGTGAGCTTGCTCGGGCTACTGCAAAATTGAGTCCATGTTAAACAATGGAATTATATTACAAATTTCTCAAGTTTAGTTAGTTCCTTAAAATAGTAGTGCCACAAAAGAAATGTCAATAACACCTTTTTTATACTTTGAAAGTGTAGGCTTTCACACTGACAAAGGAAAGAAGCAACTGCCTAGACAGGAAACTATTGAAGAGAATTCCTAAAAATTGCGGTAAGGAGGCTAAAATGTACTTCTCCACACTTGATGGCTTCTGGTGGGGTTGCAGGTGGGGGAGGGACCAGTTTTCTCTCTAAGCTGGGGGATACTGTGAGTTTCACCATGGTTCAGTGAGTATATCGGCAACGCAAATTGGAATTGTGGTCTTACTTCTTCTTTTGTGGGGGGGTGAGGTTGAGAGTGGAGGTCATAAAGGTGGGGTACAGACCTGGGAGGCATAGGAAGTAAGTGTGATCAGGGTGCATAAGGTGAAACTCACAAATAATCAATAAAAAGATTATTCTGGGAAAACGTGTGGTAGTTCTTAAAAGGCAGACTCCCATTTGCCTGAGATGTGAAGCAACGAAGCCTCTGCAAAAGCTCTTCTGGCTGTAGAATTTCCCTTTCCTGTGAACTCACCATATCTCTGGTCTCATCACAAATCCACATTACTTCAGTGATCATATGTATGAACTTTGCAGCTCATCAGCACTAAAGTAAAGTATTTTTTATGCCTGATCTGTATATTATAGTCTCCAACTTCTGATAGACATAAGGACTTCTTGTCAGCTTTCTCAGAGTGTTAAAAAGTAGGAAATAGGGGAAAAAGAAGTTATTTCAGCCCCATTCCTTCCCAAACATTCTGAAAAGAAAGTGCAATAAAAGCAATTGAGGGTTATGACTTTAATTTAACCACTAATGAGCTTCCTAGAAAATATTAAAATATCCCATAAGCATAATGGTCCATTTAGGAGGGAAAGGTTGAACTACAGAAAAATGAGTTGAATAAGAATCTTCATTTTTCACGGAAAACCTCCCAGGACATATGACATCCAGGAGATGTTTTTCTCCTTTCCTTTCGCTTCTTAGGTTGGAACAGGTCATTTTTATCCTTTGTAATCTGGATAAGCCACAGAGTTTCTTGAAAGTATTAGCTACAGAAAATCAAATTCCACTTTATAGGCCAGAATAATGAAAAAGTCAATAAATACACTATTGAAGCCTTTCAGAGCACCAGATTGGTATATTATTTTATGTCTAAATGAAACTTTTAGTGTGATTCTACCTCAGTCTTTTACTCACACTTCAGTGGTTATTGAGTTTTCTGTACCTCTCCCACCACAACCTTCTCTCCACCTGGGTGGTAATTATAATTCTACTCTAATTGCTCTTCTCTCTTGCTCACTACTGCTACTCTTCCCTCTTTCTACAAATAAGCCAATGAAACAAGAGCACAGGCAAGCATCTGCAACCCAAAATGCTCTTCATCTTTTTTCTAGTGACAATTGTATGTATGGGTGCTTCTATGAAAAGCTCCCCTGGACTTATGGTGTTAGTTTTGACAAAGTATTGTTCACAGCGTCCTAACAGTACCAACACCACAGGAGAGTCCACAGAAAAGAAAAAGTAAAGACTGAGTCACAGACTGACAACATATCTCTCTCGACAATGCTTCCTCAGATCTTGGAATGTCTGACCATGTGTGATGACAGTTGGAGTGGCTAAAAACTGAAAGAGGCTGTGAAATGTAGCAGTGTTGTGCATCATTTTAATGGTAGTTTTACATAAATGAAGTCTAAATAAAATTAAATGAACTTGTAGTTACATATTTTATGAACCAATTTCTATATATGTACAACTTCTACCATAATCAGTATATAAAAAAATTGCTCCAAAAGATTTTCTGTCCTCCATTTGGGCCCCAAATAACCACTGGCCTCCTTCCTACCATTACAGATATGTTCTAGCTGACATTTTTGCACATAAATATATTTTTTTCCATATAAATTTTCATAAATTTTCACAACAATTCACAAATTTTCTTTTCATGTATATGTCTTTTCTTTCAATACATACTTTAATTCAATTTATTCTTATGAATGATATTGCAGGGTTGCATGACAATTGTGTGCTCATTTCTTAAGGGATTGCAAACTGCACAAGCAACTGTATTTTACATTCAGTTTTACCAACAGTTTTGAAAAATTCTACTTTTCTCTGTCTTCTCAGCAATACTTGAGACTTTAAAATTTTTAATTTTATCATCCCAATGAATCTCTCAAATTAAATAAAATGTAATGTTGATTTCCCTACCATGTTTATAATAGTATATGATTCTGGACTTAAATAACTTGCCATAAACTTATTGGGTAAGCATATATTATTCAAATATTTTACCATTTGAAGTTGTTTTGTCAGTTTATTGATTTGGAATATTTATTTATGTAATTTACATATACATATTGTATTTTTGTTATGTATATGTGTATTATATATGTATGTATATATTCTACTTGATGTCTTCCATTAAATAGCACCTATGATATTTCTCAATGAACAGATAATTTGAGTTTTGATGAAATACAGTTTAAAAGGTTTATTATCTTGTGTGGTTTTTATATTTTATATCTTTTTAAACATAATTCTTTTTTGATTCTTTGGGAATTTCACATCACTCTCTCTAATCTCACTTACCTTCTAATCTTTCCATATCCTCCCCTTACCCCTGATGTGTTCCTCCCAAAAGAAACCCCCCAAATTAATTAAGAATAAAACGAAATGAAAGAAACAAACAAAGCCTCACCTCTCTGTAATTGGAACTGCTCTCCCTTGAGAGGTAGCACCAGTATTCATGCTTGTATTGTCCGGCAAGGGGAAGGGCCAACCATCCCAGGGCCAGTGAAGGGTAGGCCCAGGTCAGCACTCGGATTTCAGCACTTGTATTCTTTTGTTTTGTTTTGTTTTTCGAGACAGGGTTTCCCTGTAGTTTCTAGAGCCTGTCCTGGAACTAGCTTTTGTAGACCAGGCTGGCCTCGAACTCAGAGATCCGCCTGCCTCTGCCTCCCGAGTGCTGGGATTAAAGGCGTGCGCCACTACCGCCCAGCCAGCACTTGTATTCTTAAGGCCCCCTGTAATAACATGACCAAAGAATAGACCCCAGATGTTCCAGGAACATGAACCTGGACATGGCCCTCAGCAGGAGCCCAGACTAGACAATACCAGGACCCCATAAAGGGTTTTTGTTCTGTTTTAAATTACACATAAAAGTCAGTGTTCTTTATTTTATGTGTCATGTGAGACAAGGATTTATATTGTTTATCTAATTGTTCAACTCCCATTGATCAGAAAAATTTCAATTTCCATTAGTTATGTTAGCATTTTTTAGCAAAAAATCACAAATACAGGGTTCTATATTTATAATTTCAATACATGTATACCTGTATACATGTATTGTGTGTATATTTATATATACACACAAACACACACATAGATAGATAATCTTATATAGCATTTCTTATATCAATTTCACAGAGTCCTTCATTGATATACTGTATAATATGTTCTGGGATTAAGAACTAGAAACCCTTCAAAACACTTTATTTTCAGTTATGTTTTGGATGGCCTATGTACTTCTCATATTCACAAAAGAATAAATTTCTATAAGTTTATAAATTTCTGTTGATATTTTGAATGGTAATTATATTGACTCTACAAGCTGTTTTGTGGATACTATTAGTGTTTGTATTCAAAGACAGCAAATGTTGACTTAATTTTTGTACTGCTTAATTTCTTTCATGGTGTTTACTATCTGCATTTGCTTTTGTTTGTAGCTATCTAGGATTTTCCACATGCACAATCGATTATCTCTAATGGCAGCTTTCCTTCTCTCTTCCCAGCTCTGTGCTTTTGAAAAGTTCCTTTTCTGGTTTAATTGCGTTTATCTTCCATCCCGCCTTTGTTTTGTTTTGGAGTGCCAAATACCAGCCACAGCACCTTCCACAGGTACAGTGGGTGATACACTTGAGCTATGTTGTGAGACTGCAGATACAGAATGTTAATGATAAATACAGATGCCCAAAGGGAACATCCGAAATGTGCTCCTAGTTCTCAGGTAGCAATCGATAAACCTCTAGTTAGACTAGTTAATAACAGAAGCCATATATTAATTAATAATAGAAATGAGAAGGGGAGGCACCATATTGGTTCTGCAGACATGAAAAACTTAATAGGACAAAATATGTGTGTCTAAATGTTAATGGCAACTACTTAGATAAAAGGAACACATTCTTTAAGAGGCACACATTATTAAAATTAGCTTAAGAGGAAATAGAAGGTCACAATCAAAACCTTTGTTACAGTGAAATTTCTAAGCTAAATAACTTCACTGGTTAATTCTATACAACATTTAAGATATCAGTAACACAAATCATACACTTCAAACAAGCAAACAAAAAGAAAATATATCCCATTTTGTTCTAGGAGTTCAGTTATCTTGATTTCAAATAATATATAAATTGTACATATAATGTATATTTACATTAATAAGAAAAATACAAAGTAATGGTTGTCATGAACATTAACAGTAGTCATTAGTAAAATATTCACAGTTAATTTAGCAGCTTTCAAAAGAATAACACATCCTGACTTATTGGTGCTCACTTAAGTCATGATTAGAAATGTATGCAATGGAAATGGGCTTAAGCTATCTTATGATTTGCTTCCGTGATGCCTGATAGCTTCAGGAGGTTGGTGTACCTCCCTAAGACTCTGCAGAGTCTTTATAAAATAATTCCATCCTGTCAATAATATCACCACAGCAGAGAAGTATTTTTACTAATAAGAATTGTGCCCTCCTCTGTAATATGTTCTTAATGATGTCCTCACTGTGTTTCCCCTAGGAAAGAAACAGAAGATGATGC
The DNA here is from genome assembly GCF_903992535.2 of Arvicola amphibius. Taxonomy (NCBI): domain Eukaryota; kingdom Metazoa; phylum Chordata; class Mammalia; order Rodentia; family Cricetidae; genus Arvicola; species Arvicola amphibius. Next base: position 67,608,998 of record NC_052051.1, on the reverse strand, counting down.
CATAAACTGCATGATAATATTTTCCACAAACATGGGCATAAAAATGCAATAATGGTTCCTTAAAATTATGAGGGAACTGAAAAATTCCTATTATCTAGTGATGTTGTTGACACATTAGTGTTGTGGTGATGCTGTTGTCAATGAACCTACTGAAAAAACATAAAAATATTAACACTTTTGGGTAGATGAGATAGTTTAGCAGGTAGTTGACCTGCAAGTCTGACAACCTGATTTTGTTCTTAGATCCTATAATAGAAGGTAGAAGAAGAAAATCAACTCCCCAAAGTAGTCCTCTGATCTCCATGGGAGCTCAACTTGCACTTGTCTACACACAGAGACACAGACACACACAGAGACAGACACACATAAATGCATACACACACTACCACCACCACCAATAATAATAACAATAATTTTTGAAGTATAGAAATACTACTCCTTACAACACATATATCCTGATGGTGATGATAATAGAAAGTAAGGTCACTGGGTTGTATATTTACTGTTTTGTGCTTCTTATTTTAGTTTACTCCCAGTTTATAAAAAATATTTTACGAAAAACATTTGCTCAAAGTGATATATATATATACATGTATATATGTATATATATATATGTATATATATATATATATATATATATATATATATATCTCCTGTGTGTATCAGAAAGCAACATTCAGTGTTTCCCTATACTACTAAGTTTTGCGTAAGTAAATTCTATGATGTGCATGCAGTGATCAAGTCATCTGGTGATGATGTGTTTTCAACATGGCTTGACACATGACTGGAAGCAAAACCTGTGAAACCGGGCATTCTGTTGGGTGAGCTGTATAGTGAGGTTCGAATATGTGTCCAGGGATCTTTGAATCACGAAAGAGTGGAGTAATCTGGCATCAGTCAGGAAGTAAAGTGGACTCTGTGCTTTAGAGCAGTGACTCGCCTTTGCAGCACTCCTGTCATGGTACTTTTTATTTTATAATCAATGAGTGATATATGTGTTCTATCTTACTACAAAGTGGAATTGCTTCTGTTCCTGTCTTAGAGTCACTTCCAAAGTATTCCCCTTATGCCACTTATTCTCATGGTGTTCTGTTATACTTTCTTGAAACGTCATTATTTTATAGACAGTACTAGAACTATCTCAGAACTAGCATTGCAACTTTTTTATTAGGCTGTTCCAGAGGATACCCCAGTGACTATCATTTCTACCATTATCCTAGTTCCTGTTAAATGATTCTTTTCAGTACTATTTTGGGAAATGATTAAGTCATGAACATTTTGAGATGTTGAAAGGCCAAGTTTCTGAAAAAAGACCCCATCTGTTAACTACATTTCCAACTGTCACCCTTGATGTTGGCCACACTGGCAGTATTTAGGAGTCAGGAACTACCTTCAATATTTTCCCAATGTCTGATTTCTACTTTGGTTTATTACTGACTTAGTTAGGGTTAATATTGCTCTGATAAAATACCATGATAAAAAGCAATTTATTGTTATCAAAAGCTGTGAGGGTAGGAACTCAAGCAGGGCAGAAACCTGGAGGCAGCAGCTGATGCAGAGGCCATGGAGGGTTGTTGCTGATGGGCTTGCCCCCATGCCTTGCTCAATCTGATTTCTATTTTTTTTTTTTTTTGTTTTTTTCGAGACAGGATTTCCCTGTAGTTTCTGGAGCCTGTCCTGGAACTAGCTCTTGTAGAACAGGCTGGCATTGAACTCAGAGATCCGCCTGCCTGCCTCTGCCTCCCGAGTGCTGGGATTAAAGGCGTGCGCCACCACCGCCCGGCTCAACCTGATTTCTTATAGAAGCCAGGACCACCAGTTCAGGGATGGCACCACTCACTATGGGCTGGGCCCTCCTCCATCAATAACTAATTAAGAAAATGATCTACAGGCTTGTCTGCTGCCTGATCTTCTAGAGGCATATTTTCAATGAGGCTCCCTGGTCACTGATTACATTAGCTTGTGTAACATTCACATACATGAGCCAGAACAATTGAAAACATATAGATGAAATTATTGTCTTGCGAAAATTGACTTTCATGCAGTTACAATAAAGTTGGTGTGACTACTTCAGTGGCGGATAATAAAAGGTGTTCTTTTGTTTCTCTTTGAAACCCCAAAGGCAACTCATTAAAAAAAAAAAAAAACTGGTCTAGAATGTGCTTAAAGGTTCGTCCTTTAACTGTACTTAATGAGTTGGGGAGATGAGACACAATAGGAAAGACCATGAGTTCTTTAACTAGAGTAGTTTCAGTTGCTTACGACTCAGGCATCTGAATGTCTAGGCCAAGAGCAATGTGACCATGGATGTCTTCTTATGTCTTTATGGGTCTCGAGCTATTCATCTGAATTATGAAGACAATTCTACATGTTTTATATCTCACATTTGACTGAAATTCTATTCCTTGGTTTCAGTAATATTTTTTGCCTGAAGAACACAGCTACTTCTCTCCATTTTTGTAATCACAGATGCTGCCACCTGGACCACATTTCTAAAAATAAAACACGCAGACAACTTTCACTGCACTACTCTTACATGGAGAGACAAAATGCTGTTAATGATCGTGACAGACTTACATGGTGACAGGCTCTCCAGATATATCTGTGATATCTTACTTAGGAGATTTCTGAATCAAATTGTAGGAAACTTTTCTCTAAGAGACCGAATCCTGGATTCCATAAATTATCTGAATACCTAATATATGCATTTAGAACAAATGTTATCTAAAATGGTTTCTATGGTTTTAATATTTTTATTTATGTGTATATGTGTATGTTTATATACACGTGTGCATCTTTCCATGGTGATCAGAAAAGGACATCAGATCCTTTGGACCTGGAATTGGAGGCAGTTGTGATCTGCCTGACACAGGTTCTGCAAACTGAAATCCTATTCCTTGGAAAAATAACAAGCAAGTGTTTTTATCCACGGGTCCTTCTCTCTAGATTCAGTTTTTTGTGTTTTATCCTTAGAAATCTTAAATTTTAACTTGTCAAGTGCTATCTCAGTCTCTGATATCTTCATGATTTATCACTCTTGCAATTAATTTTCCACAGTACATAATAAGAGTGCTCAGTGCATAGACATCTAACAAAAATGTGGTATCTTTGTATGTATGTGTGTATTTATGTATGTACATGTAATTGATAGTAGTAAACGTGGGTATCTTTTCTTCTACCTTTAGAATTTTTTTTTCTTAAAAGAAGTGCAACTATTAAAAAACATAAGTGCTTTAATACCTACATACAAGTGTCCCCCACTTCCCACACATATCCCTGTCCCAACCAGATTTCAAATTACTGATTGCTGAGGACACTTTTCTTAATACTGAAAAGAAGTTGAGAATATGCTCTGGTAGTCAAAGCAAGGGTCTATGCTTCTCCTAAGTAAATACAGCAGACATCCTGCATTTAGTTACCAGCTAGAAATCTTTGAAGAGTAAAAATGGTTTCTGTAGATTCTTTGGTTTTAGTTTTCTACAGTTTATTTTTATTTTATTTCCATTGGTGTTTTGTCTGTATGTATATCTGTATGAGGGTGTCAGATCTTGGAATTAGAAACAGCTCTCAGCTACCATGTGGGTGCTGGGAATTAAATCAGGGTCCTCTGGAAGAGCAGTCAGTGCTCTTAACTGCGTTGGGTGACTGTCCAGGCAGCAAGATGTCTCTGTCAATTCTAGAACTTTGGAAGTTACCTATAGTGCATTTCCTGTTTACTTAGGTAATAGTATACCATTCTGGGGTCTTTGCTAGAGTTGAAGACTAGATAGTTATAAATATAGTTTTCCTTAGTTATGATAAAAGATAAATTAGATATAAACCTTTAGATTCACAAAGAAAGGATACATGACAGATTATTATCTTTAATTTGACAAATGTAAATGAACTAAATGTTGGAACTATAATTCTTGCTTGATAACGCTTTTGTATATGCAATTTTAGTATGTTAAAGTTAAAGCCTTCCTTTTTAATTTGATTCTTGCCTCTGCTCATTTCCTCTATTACCACTGCTATTCCAGTGTTGAGACAACCGACTCAATCCACGCTGCCAGGATGTGGTAAGAAAGTGAGTGTAGCAGCTCCACATAGACACCCAGCCTCTGATTCAATCGTATTAGCAGTCCTACCAGCAGACCTTAGTGTGGCTGGGGGCTGACTTCCTCTGAGATGACCTCTGCTGTCTTAGCTCAGTGGTTATGTGTCCAATCCAATAAAGACATTGGCTGCCTAGCTTAAAAACTCTCAAGTCATTTTTAGAATATCTAGGACAGAATGACCTTTTCATTGGTCAATGTTTGTGAAGGGCATTTACTTTATGAGAAAAACAACCTGCTGGGATTTCAAGGAACTTACAGAAAATGTCCTTCATTTCATTTTGTGGAGCAGTTGCTGAACTATAGATTCAGTCTTGTAGCTTTGTATGTATTTATAATTTAAAAAATCTTTACAAATTTATAGAGAATTTAGGGTACCCTGGCAGGAAAAGCTAGCTTGTTTAGGTAATGTTGATATTTCTGACTTGGTGCTCAGCACAGACCAAGGAATTGGATATGTGGTACTAGCTACAAAATTAATTTTTCCATTATTGCTGCTACAAGTAAACTGAATTACATGAAAAATTAAATGCATATAATATCATCAGGAACATTTTAAAAAAATGTTCACATAGGGTGCAGAGTAGATGACTCAGTGGTCATAAGCACCCGTTGCACTTTTAGAGGACCCAAGTTCTATTCCCACGACCCTCTTGGTTAGTCACAATCATTTTTAAGTCTAGTTATAGAGAATCTGATATCTTTTTCTGGCCTCTATGGGCCTCAAACAAGCGTACGTGTGTGCACACGGACAAACACACATACACATGGCATACATACATACAAGAAAAACACACATAAAATAAAGTGAAAAATATAATAAAATGGTTTACATAATTTTATCTTGTGAGTTCTTTTTATCATTTTAGCAATAGTATGCTTTCTGATTGTCTGTTATCCTTTGTGTCTTATGACATTTCAAGTGATAAAGATTTCTCTTTTGACATAGATAGCTGGTATAGAATACATTTTGTTTCCCATGATTTAGTTTTGAAAATACTAGCAATAAGACAACATGTTTGTACTTAATCACTTTCATGTGCCTTTTAACACAACAAATATGGATTCACTTTTTCAGGGTTCTGTCTTTCTTCATGTTCTCTCTATATTTTTCTCCATGGGTCTGAGCGTAATTGACATATCGATAAACCTCACAAGACTTCCCAAACCTTCATGACAAAACTGATCATTTTGAACTTGGAGGTTTCAGAGAGACATTTCAGATAGTGGAACACAGTTAAATTTTTTTAGCTTAATTTCACCTTTCAAAGGCAGAATTATGTGAAGTGGATGTTTTAAAGACATAGGGTTTTGTTTAAATCTGTCATTCTCACATTTTAGTTGCAGAAAAAACAGGAAACCTAGTATCTCAAAGTGTCAGTTTCCTCATCTATGAAACAGACATGTGATGAGGGATTCCCCTCTGTATGAGGTGAATACCACTGGTCAATAAAGAAACTACCTTAGGCCTGTGCAGATCATAATAGAGGTAGGCAAGGGAAACTAAACTGAATGCTGGGAAAGAAGAAGGTGGAGCCAGGAGAAGCTATGTAGTCACAGGAGACAGATGGAATCTTGCTGGTAAGTCACAGTCAGGGTGATACACTGATTAATGGAGATGAGCTAGTTTAGGATATTAGAATTAGCAAGAAGTATGCTTAAGCTAATGGCCAAACAGTATTTCAAATAATATGGTTTCGGTGTGGTTATTTTGGGTCTGAGCAACCAGGAACTAACTAGCAGCCTCTTACTACAGGCATGATTGTACCTTCATCAGTTCTGAGAATAAAAGATATACCTGTCACAACAAATATTCAACATGATTTTTAAGTCATCTTACTTCATGTATGAGAAAGGATAATTTCACAATGGATTCCAACAGGAAAGACATATTCAAATTTTCAGAAAATGCAGTTGAGTTATTCATGAAAATTGGAGTTCTAAATCAACTGTCTTATATTACAGGCTGTTCAAGGCACACAGAAATTCTGAGGCCCTATTGCATCACCAAGGTGGATGTGCAGTGAGCAAAGAAAGACTTGCTGATTTTGCTGGAGAAAAAGTATTGAATTGAGAAAATCATGACTCATATCTACAGTGTAAAAAGTCATGAATGTTTTGCTTTCTTCTAAGTTGTTGTTACACTGGAATTGGAGTAGATTCCTATTATTTCCCAAGACCTCTAATTGTTTTTCCACATGACAAAATAAGATAGACTGCATTGATTTGCCTCCATTTGGCATTATGGGTAAGGTCAGAACTGTGCCTACAAATTCTTTCTTTGCATTCCCCCTGATTACTTTCAATCTCTGATTTAAGTGAAGACAATTTATTTTATGAGGTTTTAAATAACATGTTAATTATGATAAGGTTGAAGTCTAGTGACAAGCTTCCAGGAACTGACAGACACTGAAATATTTGTATATATACTATCCACCCTTTTAATCTGACCTACTTTGACAGTTGGATTAAATGAATTGAGTTTTGGAGATTGTTTATGAAATGGCTATGGAATGCTGAGTGTCTGGGATTTGGGCCTTTGTACAACACACTATTAGCAAGTTCCCTTAGTGTATTTTTGGAGATCAAGAAAGCACCACACTTGACACAGAAATCACACATTATTTCAAAGTGGAGAAAATGGGAGTGTTGATAGGTGAATGCATGTTGAGTCAGAACCCATGTAAATCACACACACACACACACACACACACACACAGTGTCCCCATAAAATTGTATGTAACTTGATTGTTTTCAGTTAATAGGTCTCAGTTTAGTATAATCTGAAAAGGATTGATTCATGTAGCGATTTTTCCTTCTCATCTAATATACTTGCCTTCATTTCTTTAACAAGTATTTATTAAATACTACTCAGCATCAGTGTTGTGTGTAACATATAGTTTGTTGTTGGGGACTGAGGACCACCAGACCCTGAATTTCTCATAAATAACTTGTTTTCCTCTGCACTGAGAAGCCTACAGTTGCTTTGAGCATGAGACCCTGAAGATGGGTTCTGATGAGTCTGCAGCTGAAAGGTTCTGAGAGCTGGGGCATGGCCAGAGCCCTATATAAGCTGTCCCTGAACACAATAAAGGGGCATTCTTGGCATCCTTGTCTCAAGGATATCCCCATGGCCCCATCTGTCTGTTTGTCTCTCTGTGTGTTTGTATATTTTTAAATCATAAGCCTAGTTCCCATAGCACGTAGTGTGAAGATTGCAGAATGGAACTGGTGTAATTTTACAGTTCATTATGTCTTACCACCATCCCCAGGCTGGCACACAATTGCAGAATAGACTGGAAAAATTTAATTTCTGTGTTTACTTCATAATTAAGCCTTGAATAAGCAGTGGCATATCATGCAAGCACACAATTAGAGCTGTCTCTTGATAAAGCCAAATTGTCTCAATTTTAATCTCTGGTTTATAAATTGTCTGCTGGTTGATTGTGGGTAAGGTGTTTTGATGATCACTACATCAGCCCTGATTTCTCTGTACTGTTCTGAGGACCTGTGAGTTAGTGTACACATCATCACTAGAATATTTCATGAGGAACACAGTGCATCCTGGCCACTGGCATTGCTGCTATTGAACACCCAATATTTATGGATGGAGTATGTATATTATTATTTAATATAATATGAGAAAAGATGTAGTCATATATTATCTTTCATCTTTTTGTTTTTGTGTAGACTCTGAGGTTAAGAGAAATTAGAGAAATGTCTATTTCCTCATCTCTGCACCTCCAAGAGAGGAAAGGAAAATGACCTTAGGCTGGTGAGAGGGATGAAGCATACTTTAGTATACCTTCAAAGAGAAAGAAATGGGGAAAAGAAAGGAGGGATGGAGGGGAGAGAGAGAGAGAGAGAGAGAGAGAGAGAGAGAGAGAGAGAGAGAGAGAGAGAGAGAGAGAGATTATTTCAAATATACCATAAGCACCACTACAGCATCACTGGGGCCAGAGGCCAGAGCAAGTTTAGAGTTTAGCAAGACACAGGAACACAGATAGATAGATAGATAGATAGATAGATAGATAGATAGATAGATAGATAGATAGAGAGATAGATAGACCGATAGATAGATAGATAGATAGATAGAGAGAGAGAGAGAGAGAGATAGATAGATAGATAGATAGATAGATAGATAGATAAATAGACAGATAGATATATAGACAGACAGACAGCAGACAGATTGGGTACAAAAAATGTTCTAAATCTGTTTACTAAAGAATATAGTCATAGTGATAGATGGAATCCAATATGCTCCCCAATGAAAATACTCCAGTGGCTAAATTCAGACAATAATATTACCAGTTTCCTTCAACATATATAATGGTTATAGAGATAATAAATAGAGACATAAATGTATGACAAAAATACAGAAGTACTCCTTTATCTAGATTTTATTAAAGACTTTGTTCCAAAAATAATCCATAGTCTAGCCTAAGAATATGAAATCTAAAAGACCACATGGTACATTACTACTGTAAAGTCCTGATTAAGACATTTTCTAAATATAACAATTGATAAAATCACCAAAGTTTTCTGGCCACAGTCCCAGCTGAGGAAACATAAGAAGGCTTCATGAAAGAGGTTACATCTAAAACGTATCCAAGTGATACTAAATACCTACTCCATATAAACATTGGACTTTGTGTTCAATATATAGACTTGAGCCTTTTTATGCTCCCAACCTTTTATTGAGCAGCTACTCTTGTTTTTGTTATTTATTTTTCTTATTTACCCAGCACAAAGTGAGCCCCACCGAGAGTGTTTAAGGTTTATAATGAGTTACTATTTGATGTGGTTCACAACCAGTTTTATGATACCCAAGTGCTAGAACAAAACTCCCCTTTTCACTTTTCAGGCTATTTATCAGCTAATTCCTGCCAGGAAGAAGGGAATATCTAAGTTGTCTACAATATAGTAAAACAGTGTTATTCATCAGAAGTCAACTAATAGGCATTTTGTACAAGGCTGGAGATGTTTGTTGATGGCAACAGTAAGAGTAACAAGTCATAGTCATTTCCACTAGGGAGCCAGCACTTGAGGACCAGGAGAGCAGTGAGTAACTTGTACTGCATAATTGGTACTGAGGATAAATAGGGAACATAATCAATGACTATTATTTATTAAATATCTGTCAAGGGTTAGATCAATGGCATTGTACAGATGGACATAATTCTTGCCTCTAACTTACTTTTAAAAATTCACTAGGCAAAATGATAAATGACCACAAACAACTGTAATAGAGGGAAGGAAGTTAAAAGTCTTTACCAGAAAAATAAAAATAAATAGGACTAAGAGACAACATAGAATTGAGAAAAGTGGGAAAACCTTTACCTGTTTATGCAACGCCTACTGTGTGCAAGTGACTTATTGAGGAGTTCTCTCTCTCTCTCTCCATATCTATCTATCTATCTATCATCTATCTATCTATCTATCTATCTATCTATCTATCTATCTATCTATCTATCTATCTACCTGTATATATACACATGTGTATATATGTTTGTACATATATATATATATACAAATATGTGCATATATGTATACATAGGCACACATACACACAAATACATACACACATATACATACACACACATGCACACACATGGAGGGAGAGTGAGAAAGTTTCTCATTATGCTGTCAGTGATAGCCTAGTACTCTCCATGTTGAGCAGGCTGGCCTTGAACTCACTGAGTTCCTCCTACCTCTGCTTTCTGAATGCTGGTATTAAAGCTACATGCCACCATGCTTGGGGAGCTATAAATTTGACTTCATCAAATTCAAACACATTCAAATTAGAGCTTAGGCGTTATCTCATTTTTACTGCCATGAAATAACATTTTATCATATTTTGTATAATCCATTTACTGTGTGCAAGTCACCATATGCAGTCCTTACAAAACTACTCTCAATGGGGACTCAACAAAGCTGTCTAGTCTGTTTAGGCTGCTATAGCAGAACACTGCTAGCTCACACAAATCAGAAAATGACATCTCCTAGTTCTCCAGGCTAGAAGTCAGAGATCAGAGTTCTGGCAATATCTGACTGGGAGGAGCGTTTCTCACTTGCAAACGGCCTTTTCCCCACAAGGCAGAGAGCTGAAGACAGGAGAGCAACTTTTTCTGCTTATAAAGAGGCTCATCGTGTCCATAAAGGCTAATTCCAAAATATGTCTGGCCTTACAATAGCATTACATTTCAAGTTAGGGTTTTAGCATGTGAAACAGGGGTGGGAGGGAACTCAGTAGACACCAAGACCTTTTAAATATGTGTCTACTACAGACTAGCAGGTCCAAATATTTCATGAAAACAGTCCTTCCTTTAACTTTATAGAAAATAATGAAAAAAAAAACACTTTGAGAAAAATAGCTCTTGATTTCAATCATTATAACAAAGAAGAATACAGAGTGGCACAAGAAGAGTAATGATTTCATCCTCACTTGATCTCAGTTTGTCACCTTCAAACACCAATAGCAGTTCTGAAATTCAGACAACATTAGTAATACCATGTGACCAAATGTAGTCCCAAGTCTCTATTAGAGCACCTGATTGATGTCTGTGTGTTACTGAATGTCATTGCATCTTATCTTCATGCTGTGTCTCGAAATGCACAGTTGAAGAGGAAATTATATATTCAGCAGAAATACAGACAAATAAGAACAACAGGAAGGTAGGTGTGTGTGTGTGTGCGCGCGCGCATTGAGAGAAATTTATATATGATTGCAGTTTTGCTGTTTTTAAGTCTTCTCCTTTTCATTGTCTCCATTGTGGGCCTTATGCAGAGTGAATTTCTAAAAATGCCATATTTTGATTACCTGCCATCAACGTTATCCCATTGTCCTGAGAGGTGTGCTGGAAAGATGCAAAAGAGAATGCAGCAGAAGCAAGCACCTGAGTTCTAACAGTTGACCGAATGCACTGGCATCCAGAGTTAAATAGAATAGGCTTTGCTTCATTCAAAGCTGAAGAGAAACACACTCAGAGGGTCCCCGTCCTCTTCTGTGACATTTTCTGTTTGAGCTGTACCAGATTCAGGGCCTTTTGTCAGACCTGATACCAGAGAAGCAGGAGAACTGAGAAGAGCTGCCAGGGACACTGGAGCTATTGTCACAAACTAATTATGTAAGTACCAGATAGCTTAACATCAGCTATATGTTTGTTGTCCGGAATATAAAAGTGCTACATTTGAAACTGAAAGGAAACATTGACTAAAAAGTCATCAGAAACCCGAGCCATCCTGAAAAGTCATACTGCGTAAACTACAGCAGGGTCTGGGTGGGGTGAAGGGAAAATGGGTCAGTCCAATTGATGGGATGAAAAACAACTGCCAAGAGACCTGGAAACGAAAGAAATAGAGAGATTTATGGCATTAAAATGACTTACATGAGAATGATGGCAATGCCTATTTATTTATTAATCCAAAAAGTCAAATGCATCGACATCAATTTAATTCATTGCTTTTATACTGAATCAATATTATATATAAGAATCTTCAGGGGATTTAATTTGGGATTAGGGCTGCTAATACTTAAACATCAAGCTAGAAAAATAAAAATGGTATAGTGTTATGAAACTCACAATCTAGTCGAATGTATATTATGGAAATCCTGGACATAGAAGCAAGAATATATAAAATTTGAAAGTAAATGAAGCCATTTCATATAGGTGAACTCATGCATTGTCTTGTCAAGCAATGACATTGGGGGGTATGGGCAGTTACTTGGAACGATTATAAAATTGGATTCACAGTTCACACCTATATGAATTCCATATATAAATATAAAACAAACAATGCTATAAATGCCAAAGTAAGGTGAGTCGTCTCTTTGTTCTCTCTCTCTCTCTCTCTCTCTCTCTCTCTCTCTCTCTCTCTCTTTCTTTCTCTCTCAATATGTGTGTGTATAAGATGTTCAACATCCTTAGTTACCAGGAAAATGCAAATTGAAACTACCTGAGATTTCATCTTATACCCACCAGAATGGCTAAGATCAACAAAACAAATGACAACTCATGTTGGTGATGCTGTGGATTAAGAGTAATAATCATACATTGATGGTGGGAGTACAAATTTGTACAGTCACTGTGGAAGACAGTGGCAATTCCTCAGGAGATGGGAATCTATGTCAAGATCTGGCTATGCTGCTCTTGGCTATATTCTCAAAGGACATTTTATTCTACTACAGAGACACTTGCTCAACCAGATTTATTGCTACTCTCTGATGATGTCTGAGCTTGTCACTGATCTATGAGCAAAGGAGAATGTAATGACATTCTAGAAGTCCCATTCCATGAGTTTAATTCATACTTGACACTGTTTGAGTGACCAAGAACATGAAACTAGTTAGCCTAGTGATCTAGGGTATAAAAAAACACAACTGTTTTAACTAATAATAATAACAAAAATACAACGACTCATAATTGCATTCTGCTATACTCATAGACTAGTGCCTTGTTCAGCTATCATCAGAGATGAGACACTAGAAATTGGAAAACACCTAGATGTACTTTAACAAAAGAACAAATAAAGTTGTTACATTTATACAATGACTATTACACAGCCTTACAGAAATATTGTCATTAAATTCACAGGTAAATGGATGGAACTACCAAAATTATCCCGAATGGACTAACTGAAGCCCAGAAAGACCAGTATGTTATGTGTTTCATTATATGAGAATATTGGCTTTTAAGTCAGTGAGAGACAAGCTAGATCCCATAGAACCACAGAGGGTAGGAATAGAGAAAAGAACTGGGGCAGACAGATATGTCTGCTTAGGAAAAGGAAATAGAAGAGGTTGTCATGGATGGATGAGGGAGTACAGGAATGGGAGGACCAAGTACTGACGGGGAGAGAAGAGAGGAATGAGGGGGGAAATATTGGGAAAGACTGCTAAAATTAAGGGCCATTTAGGGGGTAGTATGGAAACCTAATATACTAGAAGTATTCCAAAATTTATACATGTATAAAGGTAATCCAATGAAATCACCAAATTATGGGGGAGACAGAACTCCTACTGGACATCTCTTGCCACCAAATGAAACTTCCAGTGCTGAAACAGGATTATATCTCATTGAGTTGTTAGCCAACGGGTCCCATGGGAAGGTCCCAAACAACCTAAACTACTGATCACTATAGGCTGCTCTCTACAAACTGACAGCAAGGCACCATTGCTGAAGAAAACACCTGCACAATGCATGGAACATGGAAAAGCTGTGTTTGTGCTTCCATAGAGTCTTCACCCATACATTCTGGCATCTTTGTACTTTGCTGCCAAAGGAGAAATATAATCCTAATCCAGAAACCTTGGACCTAGAATGGTGTCCTGCTTGCAAGATATTCTAGTGCAATGGTGTCACAAAGCTGTGGAAATAACTCATCATTATCTGATTTGATTTAAGATCTACTCCATGAGATGGAACTTGTACCTGACACTGCTAGGGTGACCAAAAACTTGAGACTACTTATTCCATGGACCTAGGGTAAAACCAAACACCATTGTCCTAAAAAGAAAAAAGAAAGAAAGAAAGAAAGAAAGAAAGAAAGAGAGAAAGGAAAAAGAAGAAAAAAAGAAAACTAACAATGTAATGACTCCTAAAGACATTCTGCAATACTCATAGATCTGTGCCCTGTTCATCCTCCATCAGAGAGGGTCCCTCCTAAGCAGATGGAAACATATTAAGAGACCCATAGCCAGACATTATGATGAGTTAAAGACCTTGGAATACTCAGTCCTAAATGGGATATCTCCATCAAATCCCACCCTTCTCAATGTTGGGAGCCCCATGGAAGAGGAATTTGACAAAGTGCCATAGCCAGAGGGAATAGAAAAAAAACAAGAAAATACAGCCCACTAAATCAACATGATAGGTGGAAATATGAGCTCACAGAGACTGACACAACGTGCACAGGATCTGCACAGGTCTGCACCTGGTGGGGTGGACACGTGTCCACATCCTTAACCCAGATACAATAACAACCACTTGCAGATGAAAATTTAGTTCCCTCCAACAGAATCTCACTAGAGAGAAACAAAACAAAACTCTTGAGGAAAGGCTGCATGTCCTGCATTACATGACCAAAAATATAAATTCAAAGGCATCTTTGGTCAGGACTTTTCTTCAACTTTTATCTTATTATCTTTTACTTATATGTAGTATGGAGCACAGGGCCCTTTGTTCTGTCCTGCCCAGCTAGCATACACCTGAAATAATCACACAAAAACTGTATCCGTTTAAACAATGCCTGGCCCATTATCTCTAGCCTCTTATTTGCTAACTCTCACATCTTGATTAACTCATTTCTATTAATGTATATCACCACTTGACTGTGGTTTACTGGCATCCGTCTCAGGCAGAAGAGTCATGGTGTCTGTCACATTTTCCCTTCTTCCCAGCATTCTGTTCTGTCTACTCTGCCCACCTAAGGGCTGCCCTTCAAACCTGAAGGCCGAAGATGGATGCCCCAACGATACAGAGGAACTTTGGGTGACTGTCCAGGCAGTGAATTGTCTCTGTCATTTCTAGAGTTTGAAAGTTGCATATGACTTGTTTACTTAGGTAATATTATATCCTTCTGGAGTCTTTGATGGAGTTGAAGAATAAATAGATAGTTATAGCTTTCCTTAGTTATGATAAAAGATAAAATAAATCTAAATATTGTAACTGTTAAAAAAAAAAAGGCCAAGGCAGTCTCTTTCTTCAATCAATGAAAGCAACACACAAACAGAAGAACCTCCTACACTACTTATAAATCTTCTTTCTTTTTACACTATAGATCCTTTCTGTATACAGTATGACTTTCAGTTGAATGTTCTTATGGGTTTCCTGAGTGTGCAAATGAGTAGGTTTCTGTTTTTCTTCCTTCTCTTGGTTTCTTTTTCTTCTGTTTGATTTTCTAATTTGGTTGTGTCAGTTTTTGTTTTATCATGGTATAATATATTTATTATTTTATTATTATCCCTTAGAAGTCTGTCCATTTTAGAAGAGGGTGGATCCAGATGAGAGGAAAGGTGGGGCACAACTTCGAGAGAATGGAGGGGAAACCATAATTAAGATACATTATGTGAGAAAAAAATCTCTTTGCAGTAAAAGAGAAAAATACAAAAGAAAAATGAGTGAGTTGTTATGGGATGTCCTTCTATATATGTGTTGCTTTTATTGGCTAATGAATAAAGCTAATTTGGCCTATGGCAGGGCCAATTATAGCCAGCTTGGAAGATATCTATAGAGAAAAAGTAGGCAGAATCAGGGAGATGCCATATAGCTGCTGAAGGAGAAACACACCCAGAACCTTTACCAGTAGTCTACAGCCTCGTGGTGATACACAGATTAATAGAAATGGGTTAATTTAAGATATAAGAGCTAGGTAGGAAGCTGTTGGCAAGTAATGTTGTAATTAATATAGTTTTTGTGTGATTATTTGGTCTGGGTGGCCAGCAACAAAAGAGCAGGCTCTGTTTACAGGAAGTTGTGTATCACTTGGTGTGACTGGCTTGGTCAAATTCTTTGCTTCCTTGCAGCTTAAACCATTATCTCCTTATCACAGATCTAGAGTTTCTGGCCATTGGGCATATGATATCAATGCAAATGTTTTCCAGAGTTCCATTATTATCTTTGCTAATTTATTGCATATTTACAATATGAATTTGAAAAACCATTTGATAAAACTTATCTTTTAAAAAGTTTCACACTGGATTGTAGAGATGGCTCAGGGGTTAACAGCACTGACTGCTTTTCTGGAAGTCCTGAGTTCAATTCCCAGTACCCACATGGTGGTGGCTCACAACCATCTGTAATGAGATCTGGTGACCTCTTCTGACTTACAGGCATACATGCAGGCACAAGACTGTATACGTAATTAATAAACATGTTTTTTTTTTTAAAAAGTTTCAAACAAATGTTTATTGTATCACACTAAGAAAAATATTTCAAAACTTATTTTGCTCAAGTGATGGGGAGGTGGCTCAGCGGGTAAGAGAGCTTGCTGAGCAAACTTGAGGACCTGAGTTCTAATCCTCAGTTCCCACTTGCAAGGCTATGAGTGGCTTTTATTTCCCAGCTGGGACCAGGGAGGAGCTTGATGGCATGGTTGTTAGCATAGTTCAGTAAGAGATTTGTCTCAATATACATATATTGAGACAGAGTGCACAGGAGGCAAGGAGGGGTACAATTGAGGGGATCTACAGAGGGAGGAAAGTGGGGTATTTCAATCAGAATTGCTTAGTCCTCTGACAATGGAGACAGAGAGGAGAGGCGACAACAGGTAGTCTGCCACAGAGCTGAGCAGGAGACTGGGGGATTGGATGTCTAGGAAAGGAGGGAGAGTGAAGATCTGAAACTCACCTATCAGCTTTGCTGCCCTACTTGCTTCTCAGGCAAGTTTAGGTAGTGAGTTACCAGAGGAAGCCTGCTGGAGTGAGGGTCTGGGTTAGCAGGATCAGAGGGCTGGGAGGAAAGTTGGAGGAGGAGATGTATGTGACCCGCAGGAGATGGCTGCAGGGAAGAAAGCGAGGAGGCTGCAGCAGGTGGTCTGTGGAAGAACTGAGGATGAGTCTGGGGAATCGGATTTGGAGGAACTTAGGGAGAAGCGAATGTGTTGGCCTCTCCAGCTGCCTCTTAAATGTAGAAAGTCTGTTCACTAACACATCATCAAAGCAATGTAGACTCTAACCAATGTCTTCACATTTCCACTTAGATTGACAGAGGTCTAAACATGTCCTGCTGTGCGTTCCCCATGGAGGGAAGCATGGATCCTCATCATTCTCTTATGGGAAGGTAACTGTGAATCGCTGTGAAAAAAGTATTGGACATCTTTTTAAAGTTCTATTCCTAATGTACCGCAGAAAAGTTTTTCAAAGTCCAGTACGAATTCCAGTAATAAACTATTACTTCTGTTTATTTTGATATTGTGAGGGGGTGATTTTTGATAAAGAAATCAAATAGTTTTAGAAATGGTAATAAATGCCACGGATTTCTCACCCATGAATTCCCTCTTGCCTCCTGACAGAGAAGGTCCTTCTATACATTCTCCTGACAGACATTTTAACTTTAACTCTCTTCCTTAATTTGAGGCCAAAGTTGTCTGCCCTCTTCTGACCAACAGAGTTGCCACAGATTGCTAATTCCACTGATTCACAGCAGTATAATGCTGTTGATAAGCATTTATCACTCTGTGATTTCCTCAACAATCTTAAAATAAATATTAGCCGGACGGTGGTGGCACATACCTTTAAATCCAGCACGTGGGAGGCACAGGCAGGTGGATCTCTGTGAGTTCGAGGCCAGTCTGGTTAACAAGAGCTACTTCCAGAACAAACTCCAAAGCTACAGAGAAACCCTGTCTTGAGAAACAAAACATACAAGAAAACAAAAAACAAAAAAAAACAAACAAACAAAAAAGAGATAGATATGGATAATGTTATGTTTCTTGTGGGAAGGTCTATGTTATCAAATACCATGCCAGGCTTGATTAAGAAGGTTCATTTTTCTGTCTACCCTATGTCACTTGTATATGCACAAAACTGATGTCTGTCTCAAAATCCCATCATGTAAAGCATGGGAAGAAAATCGAAAGTCACGTACGTTTCACCAGGGGCTGAATAGATGACTTGCCTAGGGCAATGCATTAATCAGAGCATTTACAGGCTAGCAAGGGAAATGGTAGCTATGATGCTACCCTGGGAAGAGACACATAATGAGCCCCTGGAAGAATCCTTTATGGCAAGTATTAAATTGCTGCCTTTGATGATGAGAACAAAGAGATGCAAATGAAAACTAGGGGCAAACTTCTGTCTATGAATGTTTTCTTGGCATCTGGGATCTTTTACCTCCATGCTAATATCAAAGAGATGCTATGAACAGGAGGCCCACAACCAGTTGTTTCTCGAGTGTGCCTGGTTACCAGTGATATGGCTTGAAAGGAGCTATGGAAAAGATAGAAACCATAAGAACTTTACTTAGAATTTTCGGAGATAACAGGGGTACATGGTCTTTCACAGAAAGTTCTGGGGCTTGTTTTTCACACACATGAAGCAACTGATTAAGTCCTGACCAGTGTCCCATAGGTGAGGGAAATATAAGAGCAAACTTTCCTAAGATTTCTTTCTCTAGGTTCTTCATCCAATGTTTTAGCACCCAGTCTGGGTAGAAAAATATTATAGGTTGAATCATGATTAATAAAAACTCAAAGAGAGAAATTGAGGTTCAACCTGAAGGTCAGACAGAAAAACAAAACAGCCAGCTACTGCCTCTTACCTCTACCTCAGTACAAAATGGCCATCCTGCCTCCAGGAATCTCAGAATGAGATTGTGTCTGAGAGCTGTCTCCTCCCGCTTTATATTCCTCTCGAGGGCTGGAATTAAAGGTGTGTACCACTGGGATTACAGGCATGCACTGTCCGGTTTCTATGGCAATTAGTGTGGCTACTGGGATTAAAGGAATATGTCACCACTGCATGGTCTGTAAGGCTGACCAGTGGGGCTGTTTTACTCTCTGATCTTCAGGTAAGCTTTATTTGTTAAATACAAGTGAAATGCTCTAATATTTAAGAAGACAGTACACTACTTTTAAATTTTATTCTTACACTCTTCGTCTGAAGACCTTGGCAATATGTTAGCCACTGTCAAAGAAATGTTGCAAATGACAGTTAAGTGTGCAAGATTTTACACAAGAGTACGACAATACAGGAAAGAGATTCATCCAGATCCAGTCTCTCTAATACTAGAGATAGGGGAGACTTTGAACACTGTGTGAGCTAATTAAAAGGACTAGACATTGCCAGTGAACAGTCAAGACAACAGTACAGATTCTGAGAAGATGTCCTGCCATCTTGGAAGGGAGTAAATTGTCACTTAAGTCACCTCTGTCACCATCCATAAAACAACTCTAAGCAGAGGTTGTGAAGCCTTTGAGACAAGCCTGAAAGGAAAGAGCAGGACAGGGAAGAAACCACCAGTGGGCATCTAAATTTAGGAGCTTCTCTACACACCATCATTTAATTATACCAGTACTCTAGAAAGTTAGCATGATCGTTGCATTCGGTGTCTGATAGAAGAGGGTGCTGACATTTAGAGCATGTGCGCTGTTTACTGTTACAGAGCTATCATGTGTTAAAGACAGATTGTAATCTAGACATCTCTGCCATTTAAACCAATGGTTTTGAGTCTCTCTCTCTCTCTCTCTCTCTGTGTGTGTGTGTGTGTGTGTTTAGATATTTTTATAAAGACCGGAAGTTACAGACTTGGATTTTGCCTTATAAAAAAGAAGACTAATAATAGCAAAAATATGGGTTCACCCATCACTAATCTGTCTCTGCTACTTAAAACTAATGTGACTTCTCATTTTGCTTAGAGTAGCAGTTCTCGACCTGTGGGTCATGACCCCTTTGGGGGTCAAATGACATTTTCACAGATATTTACATTACGATTCATACCTGTAGAGTAGTAAGACAAAAATAATTTTATGGTTGAGGGACCACCACAGGATGGGAAACTGTATTAAAGGGTTGAAGGATTTAGAATCCCTGGCTTCGAATGAAAGCCATGGCTCCTAACATGCACCCGCCCTGATTAGCCAAGCCTTCTTTTCTAACTGCTCCTTCCCTTGTTCATTTTGACTCAGCCTGGTTTTGTTTGTTTTTTTGCTTTCTAATCTTGGAAAGTTAATTTCCCCCAAGTAATGTTTAGCTGACTATAAACTAGAACGATTAGTCTTTCCTGTTCTTGTACTTACTTCTTGATCAAATCTAAGATTTCCTGACACTCATGTTTTACTACGTGTACCATTTTATTTTTATATTCAGATGTTGATTAATTTGCATTCATCTCATGCGAGATACAATGTGTGAGGTATGAATCCAATTTTATCTTTTTTCTCAAATGGCTGTTTGTCCTAATATAATTTCTTAAAAATGTTCTCTTCCTTCCTCCTCCTAAATTTGAGGTG
This sequence comes from Arvicola amphibius, assembly GCF_903992535.2. Classification (NCBI taxonomy): domain Eukaryota; kingdom Metazoa; phylum Chordata; class Mammalia; order Rodentia; family Cricetidae; genus Arvicola; species Arvicola amphibius. Next base: position 67,588,956 of record NC_052051.1, on the reverse strand, counting down.
CTACCTTTAGAATATCAAATTGCCATATGTCCTTTGAGCTATTTCCGGATTTCCTATTATATTTCTTTGGTCTCTCTTTCTGATAAAATAACTGAAGCATATTTAAGGTATTTGACAGCATCTGCTGAACAGTTAAGAAGTCAACAGCATCTGTTCCTAGTCGGCCCGTTGTCCCTGAAGGCACTGCCTGGATACATAGCTTGCTTCAGCTAAAACTGTGGATTCCTGGACCGAGTTTACTAAGGAAAGTTGCATCTAAGTCTTTGAGCACAAGACCTAAGACATGTTTCCAAACAAACTAAGATTACCAGTAAATTTTCAGGTAAATATGGAGAAAGGAAAAGGAAAATTTGCATAATATTTGTCGACTGATAACTTCTTTTAACATTTCTTTGCCTAACAGTTGAGCCATAAAAATGTGTAGAAACCAAGGTTTGGCAGACTTTTCTCATAACCTAAAGAATAGATAGAAAGTATATAATCATAAGTAAAATTAGTTAACATAAATTTTAACATCTGGACAAATCCACAATAAATACAAGAAACTGAGGAAGGTTACATTTGCTGTGTTACAATTAAATAAAAACCAGTAGACTACAGGGAAAACCAGAGGCCCGCATACTGCTCATGCGTGAGAGAAACAGGATAGAGTCATGAAGAACATGTGACTATCTATCATCTAAAGGTGGGGATAGTGACTCACAATAGAGAGCTGTATTAATCATCAAATTTGAAAAGTTGGTTAAAAATAATTCGAATCATGGTGAATGAAAAAATAAAAAAAAACTAAAAGGGATCCCAAAAGAAGGTACAGGAGAGCGCTCAAACAGCCATGGGAATTCACACTCTTAGGAGTCAGCTGGACTTGCAGATTTAGAGTTGGAGGGAAGGCATTCAGCCCTGGGTCTTACACTGGTCTCATTATTCTTACCTCTCCTCCTTCGTATAACTTCATATTTTAATTTCCTCAAAAAATAATTAAGCTGTCCTATTCCAAACTGCCTCTCGCTGACTCACTGACAGGTTTGCAATCTCTCCTGCTCTGCATTGTGGATTCTGGAAAGGATGAAGTAGACTCAACATATTTGCCCTTCCTTTTTGAACCAGTTCGTCTTCTTTCTTAAAAGTATCTAGTACTGCCAGGCGGGAGACAGAGGCAAGCAGATCCCTGTGAGTTCAATGTCAGACTGGTTTACAAGAGCTAGTTCCAGGACAACCAGGACTGTCATGCAGAGAAACCCTGTCTCGCAAAACAAAACAAATAAAACAAACATACAAAAAGTATTAGCACCAAAACACATATGGTTAGGTACTGGGTTGTGGATAGACGTGGGAAATGTGGGAGAAGTAGGGAAAATGGCCCCTGAAGATCAGCGAGCAGCTAGCTTTTTGTCACCTGCCATATCAGCATTACAACATTCATGGTGATTACTGTTATGTCTTTATAGGTACATTCAGGAAGGTCATTAGAACACCACAGATATGCAAGCAGTGTTGGGCCAGGATCTGCTGTGTTTATGAGTATACAATACTGTAATGGAGACGGGTATTATTACATCCATATAGCTCAGAAAGTAGTTGCTGAAGATGGGCTAAATGAATCATTTGATTAAATATATTCCAGGTGAAAATTAAATTCTGTTCTCCAGAAATAGTCACGGTCTCAAAATGCATGAAACATATGTACATAAACTGACAGACAGTGGATGTATAACAAAGATAAAAACATATGTTGAGTTTGGGTAATACTTCACTTCTCAATTACATTTAGAAAAACGCATCAGATCTCATAAGGTTTCAGAGTTATGCATCATAGATGGCATCCGAGTGTCCTTATTGCACCTTTTTTATATTTTAGAAGGCAACGTGTGAATTGTAGAGTTGTAGTATTTCTAGACCTACATTTTAAGGCTTTTTTGACCATTTTTTTTGAAATACAGAGACCTCTTTTTCAAATAAAAAAAAGACAGTAAGTGGCATTGCTTAAAAACATTATTCTCTTCTGGGCAACATTCTACATCTGTTTTTAGTCCATTTTATCAGTGTGGCAACAGGATGAGCTAGGCATTTTCAAGGTGAAAAGACTGAAGAAATTGAGAACATTCTGTGAAGATGTGGTAACAGAAGTAAAGTTTGAAGCCTACTTGTCTAATTTGTTTTCTGTTAATTTCTGCCAGAGGCAAAAACATTTAAGTATTTTTATGGCCTATGAAACCAAGCTAATTAGAGTGAGCTTGACCTAGAATGCATCAACTGCTCCATAATCGGCAGGCAGTAGAAAGTGGAAACCTGCAGAAATTTTTAGGCCTTTTGGTTTTTCAGTAATTGCATCTCCAGGCAATTACATTAGGGCCACCCCTTTGTCTGTGAAGGAAGTAGCTATATATGCATAGCCATCAAGAGTCCATTCATGTAAACAGCCTATACATTCTTAGCTGAAATGAATCATGACTCCATTGAAGATAGACAATCACAAGCAATATTTCCATGGAGAGTTATGGAAGGGCACCTTCAATGTGGCCATTCTCACACTGTCATAATCAATGTAGCAGTAGCAAGGCATGATTTGTTTGGCTTGTTGCATGGAGGATTCCTGTAGAAAGTGGGAAATGGGTCAACAGTCATGTAGTATTAAATGAGGAGAGACATAGGACCTAATAAATACTCGCGTGAGCTGATGTAAAACAGGTCTGGCCCTCTAACTAGCTGATTCTATTATCTCTGGCACTAAGGTTGGCATTTTGCAAATGTATTTATTCATGACAAGGTACATTACAGAGAATACAGATGTGAAGGTGTATTAATTCATTCAGAAAAAAAAATCTACCCCCCCCCAAACTGTTGATAATTGTCTGGAGCTTAATTTCTCTCTCCACTCCCCTGTTGTCTAAAGTGAAATTGACAGTTGCTCTGATTCGCAGTCTTGCCCTCCTTCCATCAAAGCCATGCAGATCCCTGCATCTCCTACTTCTGGCTCATTTCACACAAAGGCTTAAAAGACACATTTCCCTGCCACATCTTGTTGCCCTGCTCACCTTGTATCGCCACACTTTTCAAAAGTCATTACCTCCCATGGAAACAAATTAATCAGAAACTGATTGCAATGTACCCGAGGTCCACGCTAGGCTCCCACAGCCATCTCTTCATAGTTCTAGCATTAATAGGCTGAAATTTATATCCAATTAGATGGGGGGAGTCTAGGGTTGGAAGAAAATTTCCACTCACTCAGTATGCAGGGTCTGCTGATGCCTGAGAGACCGATGTAGCTGCCGTTTGTTAGAACTTCACCTTGTTTAATTTCCACTCAGACACTCCTAATTTGCGCAGAGCCTAGGGAATGACTTAAGACAGGAAAATTAATTGGAGCACAGATTTTTCAAGAGAAAAACTAAAAATAAAGCTGTTTACTTCTCGTTGTTTTGTGTCTGTTTAATGAAACTGTGCTCTGCTCCTCTAACACCTTCTAAAGCATAATATCCTGATCAAACTGAAGTTTACAAGGACGTGTGTTGCATAAGTCGAGTGACCTGATCCAAATATTAAGCTGTGTGTGTTGGCCACCCCTAAGAATCGCAAATTAGTTTCAGCCCAGACTGAGTAAAATGAATTTGTGTCTTTGAAGAAAAGGGAACACAAGACATATTGTATAGTCAGTGGGGAACTTTGATCACATAGAGTCTAATCATTTCTGTTCAAAACATCTCATCTCGAATGAGAACATTAAATCGCTATGTTTCCACGGGATCTAATAGTGGTTAGTTTAAATGAATCAAAATTACTGTTAAGAATTGATTATTATGAGGAGAAATTTAAGAGCGTTTCAGAAAATTAATGTAACGAATGTTATTATTCTGCCCAGAGGAGGGGAAGGTTTACCAAATCTTGTAGTTTCACATAAACTCACAACTTTCTTTTAAAAAAAATTATATCTATTTTTAAAATCGGTTTATTTATTTAGGTGTACATGCAAGTGTGTGTACCTGCATGTCGTGGTGCACCTGTGGATGTCAGAGGAAATACACAGGCATCTGGTCTCTCTACCATTGTAGGTCATGAGGATTGAGCTCAGATCCCCAGAGCTGGCCAAATAACATTGATTCTTGTTCCATCATACGGACAACTGGAGATTTTGGCTGGTAGTTCTCAAGTTTCCATGTGCATCTGATTTGCCTGGAGACCCTGCTAAAATACAGATTTGTACTCAGTGGATCTGAGAGATCACATTTCACATGGGATGTCTCCTGAAATCAACATTTGTAGTTCTCAGTCTAGCCACACTTTTAGGGGTGACAATAGAGAGTCTTGGGAACATAATTGTGCAAATAAATGGCCACGGATTTAATATACTTAATACCGTATGTAACTTATTAATGGCCTATTATGGTTGTATAATTCATTTACCTGATGCACTCAAGCAGTCTTGAAAGTATTTAAAAAGTATTAATAAAAGAGATAAAATATTTCAGGAGGTGGTGGCACATGCCTTTTATCACAGAACTCCCAAAGCAGAGGCAGGTATATCTTTGTGAATTTGAGGAGAGAGTCATCTACAAAGTGAGTCCCATGACAGCCAGGGTTGTACACAGAGAAACCCTGTGTCAAAAAAGGCAAAAAACAAAAACAAAGAAAAAAAACGAGAGATAAAATTCATGCAGACATGTGCTCTAGTCTTGCCTAAGAAAAATTAGTTTACTGATTAGTATATAATGTATAATTATATACATATTATATATATAATCCTTTTTGTATTTTTGCATTTATGCTTTGAATTATTTATAGAGTGCTTTTATATCATTTATGTCACTTGATCATCAACATCTCAGAGAGGCAGGTCGCGTATGTGCATTATTCTAGTTTGTCCTGTCTGATTTTATGTGTCATCTTGAGAGAAGCTCGAGTCGTCAGAGAGGAGGTCGCCTCAGTTCAGGAAATGCCTCCTTGAAATTCAACTGTAATGCATGTTCTCAATAAATGATCAAAGTCGGAGGGCCCAGCCCATAGTGAGTGGTGCCATCCCTGGGCTGGTGGTCCTGGGTTCTATAAAAAAGCAGGATGAGCAAGCAAGGGGAAGCAAGCTGATAAGCTGCTCTCCTCTATGACCTCTGCCTCAGCTCCTGCCTCCAGGTTCCAGCCCTGCTTGGGTTCCTGTTCTGACTTGTTCATTGATGGACTATGATCTCGAAATGTAGGCTGTAGGCAGAGTTTTCCTGTCCAGATCACCCATTCCCAAATAACTGACTCACAAGCTAAATATGAATATAAATGCTTGGTTGATAGCTTGGGCTGGTTACTAGCTAATTCTTACACTTAAATTAACCCATATCTCCTATCTATGCATTTGCCACATAGCTCAATGCTTGCTACCTCATTTTTCACCTGTTCTACTTCCTTGGAGGCTGACTGGCATCTCCTCTGACCCTGTTTTTCTTCATCTCATCTTTCTCAGTGTGGCTTTTCCACATTACTTCACCCTTTTTCAGCTACTGGCCAGTATACAGAAGGACTATTACACAGCAGTAAGCCCAGTAAATAAACCCTTTTCTCCTCAACTTTCCTTTTGGTCATGGTGTTTTGGCACAGCAATAGAAACCCTAACTAAGATAACATTCATGGTGAATATGTCACTTGTATTACTCAAACTACTACTTAATAAGACAGCCACAATGCATGCCTGTTTCTTCTTACTTACGAAAAAACAGTTCTAGTTCAATTAGACCATTGGTATCAGCCAGCCACAATGGAAAAACAAATTGTCTTGGGAAAACAAATAGCACCGCCACCACCACCAATAACAAAATACCTCTTACTAACTCTATTCCAAAGCCATAGAGATAAAACTTTAAGGACTTTCACAGCTTGATTTTGAAGGTTTTATTTTATTTTGATTTCAGTTTTCAGGCTGAGTTTGGCTCAGTGACAATTGAGAACTATTTCCATTATGGTTCCAGTACATTATATCCCAACACAGAAGCTCTACTCAGCCATACGACATTTTTGGCTATATCTTTAAAAATAAAATCTTAGTTACAAATGAATATAAGTAAAACTTGGACAAGTTTTACTGTCTTCTTGCTCAATTATGATTTGACAAGTATTTATGGTATATTATCCTGAAGGTAGATTGATATGTTTTTAAAGATCACTTTCCTTCACCCAAAATCTTTTACTTCATCCAGTATACCTGCTCCATATGGCAGTAGTATTTCAGAAGATACCAAGCTGAATAGCTCCAGTTCTAGTAGGGATTTTATCATGGTAGATGTCTGCGCCCTCCTGTTTGTCCTCATCCTACTCCCTTTCCTTCTATGACTGCTAAGACCTCAAGAAGAAGATTCATACAAAATATGCTACCATGTAAACTGGATTATGTAGTATTTATTTTTAATTTTAATTGATTTTTTAAATTTTATTTTACATTCCATCCAAAGTTATTCCCCTATCCTTCCCCCACCCTACCGCCTCTACCTTAGCTCACCCCTTATCAACTCCTCCCAAGGGGTAAGGATTCCCAAGGGAAGTCAACAAAGCCTATCACCTTAAGCTGCGGTGGGACCAAGCCCCTCCCCCCTACATTAAGGCTGGGCATGGCATCCCACCATAGCGAATGAACTCCAATAAGCTAGCTCATGCACGAGGGATAGATCCTGGTCCTACTGCCATGTGCCTCAGGGATAGTCTAAGCTTCATCAGATTCATTTTGATTTGCATTTCCCTGATAATTAAGGATGTCGATCGATTCCTTATATGTCTTTTGACCATTTGAGACTCTTCCGCTTAGAATTCTCTGTTTAGCTCTGCACCACATTTTTCAATTGGTTTGTTTTGTATTTTTATGTCTAGTTTCTTGAGTTCTTTATGTATTCAAGGGACTTGTCTCATTAAATTGAGATATTCCTTTATAGGGGTAAATTCTCAGTATTAAGTTTCTTAGGAGACAAAACTTTATAAACATAGGTCGTGGAAGCTAAAGGTTCCTTTCCATTTTCCGTAGCTGTTATAAGATTGAGAGGAGGACTTAATCAAGTTCTGAACCTGGTATCCTGTTCATCATCTCAAAATGTTGAATAAGACAAGAAGAAAAATGGGCTCTGAAAACTCAGATCAAGGAGAGGCAGGGGTGGGGTAAAAGAAGGGTTTGTGGAGAGAACTACGGATGGAACATAAATTAAAATTTAAAGAAATTAAAATAAAAATACAAGAAAAAAGTGTGTAATAGAAATATAAGAAGAAAACAGAAGAAATTAATAAATATTCAAAATTAAAAAATAAAGAAAACTCAGATCAAACTAGACAGATGATTACCTCTTTGCAATAATCCTTGAGTATCTGATTGTGTGTGTCCTCAGTGTATTTTCAATTATACTGCCCCTTTTGGAAGCATCCTCGTTCTGAGTGACGCCACTGCTTCATTGATGGGTCTCTACAGAAGAGGCAGAGTTTGCAGGACAAGCTCTGAATTTGCAGCACAGCTCACAGCTCTACCAGAATTCAACTATGTGTGTCTTCCTGGATAATATGTGGATAGCTTGCTTTATAGAGGCAGCTACTGTACTCAGGAAGATATGAGACTTTCTTCTGTTCCACTAGTTGTTCTTTTTGGATTTGGAGAGTTTATGTGTTTATTTCTTATTATAGTGTGGCATTATTTCATTATAGAGCAAAGCATGTCATTTGTGACTGATATTAAATGATTATAGTGCTTTGGTTTGTCTCAATTGGAATAGATTTTTTTTTAAACTTCCCAAGTGCACCTAGGCATCAGTGTCAAAGCCAGTTACTTATGTGATCTTATAGACATCATTCTGATTCAGTGAGTCAGCCATTTTGTGGGAGTGTATATGGTATAGAATCACTTGTTCTATGTGTCAGACTGGCCTCAAACTAATAATAACCCTGTCTCTGCCTCCTGAGTGCTAGTATTGTTACCATGCCCACTTTCATTTGATTTAAAGAAAAGATCTTTTTTTTTTTTTTTGTCTTTTCCTCCATTTATTTAATGAATTTTTAAAATTTCCTCTTTATTAAGGATCTCTATCATCTTCATAACATATTGAATGTCATTTTATTCTGGTTCTTCTGGGTTAGGATGTTCAGATGTTCCTATTGTAAGACCACTAGGTTTTGGTGGTATCATATTGGTCTTTATGTTGGTTTTTTTTTTTTTTTAATTTTTCTTTTTTTTTTTATATTTAAAAATTTCCATCTCCTTCCCTCCTCCTCCCCCCTCCCTCCCCTCCTCCTCCCCCTTCCCTCCCCTCCTTCTCCCCCTTCCCTCCCCTCCCCTCCACCCTTACCTCCCCTCCCTCCCTCTCAAGGCCAAGGAGCCATCAGGGTTCCCCACTCTATGCTAAGACCAAGGTCCTCCCAACTCCCCCCAGGTCCAGGAAGGTGATCGACCAAGCTGGGAAGGCTCCCACAGAGCCCGTCCATGAATAACAATCAGAGCCCAGAGCCATTGTCCTTTGCTTCTCAGTCAGCCTGCGCTGTTAGAAAAGATCTTTGTAGTGAGTCTGAGGATCAAGTTTTAATGTTAATTACATCACTTAAAAGTCAAAATTCTATATATTGTGATTGTTTAGAGAGAGGAATGAAGAGAAAGTTAACATAACAGAATTTGACCATCCAAGCCAACTAAGCCTCAGCTCATTTGCGATGACGAGGTTTTTTTTTTTTTTTATTTTGTTTTTTTTTTTTTTTTTTTTTCTGGAATGAGAGAAGAGATGAGCCGCAAATGACAGTTTATTTCTATTCTCACAGATTCACTCCATATTATGATTTTCTTTTTAAGGGTTTGAGACTTGTGGACTGCATGGCGACAATCTCTTTGACTTCTGATTTCTAGAAGAGTTTGGTCAATAAGATTTCATGGTAAGATGAGTGGGAGGAATGGGTAAGTTAATAAGCTATAGTCAATGTCTCCTGCTCTGGGTGTTATCTTGAAATTAAATGCTTTTAGAAATGAAAGGTCCCTACTCCTGTAAGAATTACTTTCTCATCAGTATTCCCTCTGGCTAGAAGCCAATGTTCTCGTCCTCTTGTTTTCTGATCTGGGGAGGGAGGGGTTCTTTGGTTGCTACTCTCATGGCTCTACACTAACTCTTGCCATCTGGGCTGGGATTTTGAATGTTTATCTAATAAACTAGCAAGATGGATTGCGGTGGATGCAATATCTATTTTTTCTCTATATTTGAGGGCAGAAAGATGATAAATTGCGCCTGGATTCCTACAATTTACAAACTGGGCTTACAGTACCTGAGAGATAATGAGAGTGGTGAGCAACAGTGAGCGGTGAGACAGCATCATATGTACACCACTCAGAGTTGACATTTGGAGGATGCGCATTGAAACAATCAACAATGAAGTTGATTGCAAGTGGTTTACAATCTGACTGAGTAGGGATGTATATGTGTAAATATTTTTAATATTGCTAGCTACTTTAAGATTGTTTATTGAGTATGCTTGTTTTTTTCCACATCAAAAATTGTGTACCAAAATTTTAATGCAGTGGTTGTCATTCAATTCATTATGTTTCAGGGTTTGTGAGCATTTCAGACTAACTTTGAAGCTTATTGTATTCAATCAACAGGACTCAATTTGGTTTAATTTCCACCTGCAGGAAGCCATCCACTTACAAGTAGACTGTCTGTGTGCCCAATAAGGAAAAAGAATAAGAATCACAGATACAATATAAAGCACATTGTAGCTAACTAAGGACTAATTTCATATATAAGGCAATTAATGTTTACCTAATTTATGTTTTCACTCAAAACTTTTTCAAATTGTATTCTGGCATTTTAAATCAGAAAAAAAATATGGCTTAAATAGATTAATAACTTGATCAAAAATATTTAAGTAGTATCAAACAGGGCATTGGTACTGAATCTTTTCTAGCTCCAAAGTTCATGCTATCAATAATCATAGTAAAATGCTTCTCTGAACTTTTCAGTGGCCTAAGCACATCGTATGTTCCTTTATGTGGTGGTCAAAAATGTTGAGCATTCCTAATGAAAGTGGGAAGGGTTACTGAAAATTAGCAAGTGCTTATTTCTCAACAGCACCATGTTCAGATAACTGGTAACTTTGTCAAGCCCATCAAACACACAGTTCAAGCATGAGCAGAGAAGATGTAGGGACATAGAGAAATAACACATGTGAGAAGAAGCAGAATAAAATAACTGTTGGTATTTTATGACTTAAAGGCATTATTTTGAGAGAAATTTGATATTGTTTGGTACAGTGTCTTCCAAGATGAGATGATCACCTTGATAAACACAGTAACTTCTCAGTGATTTCTCAGAATATGAGAAATCCTCAGTATGTAAGAAGAGTTATTAGGAAAAGATTTCCTACCATGAACCCAGTAAAACATAAAACAGTAGAGTTTAATGACCTTGACAAAAATATTGAGATTGTATTCTTTTCTTTTTGAAGAATTTTTTTATTAAAAATTTCCTCCTCCTCCCCGCCTCACATTTCCCTCTCTCTTCCTCCATTCCCCTCCCCCTCCCTCTCCAGCCTGAAGAGCAGTAAGGGTTCCCTGCCCTGTGGGAAGTCCCTGATCCTCCCCCCTCCATCCAGGTCTAGGAAGGTGAGCATCCACACAGGATAGGCCCCTCCAAAGTCAGTACATGCAGTAGCATCAAAACCCAGTGCCATTGTCCTTGGCTTCTCAGCAGCCCCCATTGTCTGCCATGTTCGGGGAGTCTGATTTTATCCTATGCTTTTTCAGTCCCAGTTCAGCTGGCCTTGGTGAGCTCCCATTAACCCACAAACATATGAACACCTGATTTTCGATAAAGGAGCTAAAAGTACACAGTGGAAGAAAGAAAGCATCTTCAACAAATGGTGCTGGCATAACTGGATGTCAACCTGTAGAAGAATGAAAATAGATCCATCTCTATCACCATGCACAAAACTCAAGTCCAAATGGATTAAAGACCTCAATATCAATCTGAACACACTGAACCTGGTAGAAGAGAAAGTAGGAAGTACTCTACAACATATGGGCACAGGAGACTGCTTCCTATGTATAACCCCAGCAGCACAGACATTAAGGGCAACGTTGAATAAATGGGACCTCCTGAAACTGAGAAGCTTCTGTAAAGCAAAGGGCACTGTAAGTAGACAAAAAGGCAACCTAATGACTGGGAGAAGATCTTCACCAACCCCACAACAGACAAAGGTCTGATCTCCAAAATATATAAAGAACTCAAGAAACTAGACTTTAAAATGCTAATTAACCCAATTAAAAAATGGGGTACTGAACTCAACAGAGAATTCTCAACAGAAGTTCAAATGGCCAAAAGACACTTAAGGTCATGCTCAACCTCCTTAGTGATTAGGGAAATGCAAATCAAGACAACTTTGAGATACCATCTTACACCTGTCATATTGGTTAAAATCAAAAACACCAATGATAGCCTTTTCTGGAGAGGTTGTGGAGTAAGGGGTACACTCATCCATTGCTGGTGGGAAAGCAAACTTGTGCAACCACTTTGGAAATCAGTGTTGCGGTTTCTCAGGAAATGGGATCAACCTACCCCAGGACCCAACAATACCACTCTTGGGAATATATCCAAGAGATGCCCTATCATATTACAAAAGCATTTGGGCAACTATGTTCATAGCAGCATTATTTGTAATTGCCAGAACCTGGAAACAACCTAGATGCCCTTCAATTGAATAATGGATGAAGAAAGTGTGGAACATATACATATTAGAGTACTACTCTGCAGTAAAAAACAATGACATCTTGAATTTTGCATGCGAATGGATGGAAATAGAAAACACTATTCTGAGTGAGGCAACCCAGACCCAAAAAGATGAACATGGGATGTACTCACTCATAATTGGTCTCTAGCCATTACTAAAGGACATTGAGCCTATCATGATCCTAGAGAAGCTAAATAAGAAGGTGAACCCAAAGAAAAACATATAGTTATCCTCTTGGATATTGGAAGAAGACAAGATTGCCAGGCAAAAATTGGGAACTTGGGGGTCAGGTGGGATGTGGCTAAGGAGAGATGGGGAGAGAAAAATGTGAAGGCGTGGGGGAATGGGATGGTTGGGATAAAGGAAGGGTAGACATGGGAGCAAGGAAGTATATATCTTAATTAAGGGAGCCATTTTAGGGTTGGCAAGATTCTTGACTCTAGAAGGGTTCCCAGGTGTCCAGGGAGATATCCCCAGCTATGTCCTTGGGCAGCTGAGGAGAGGGAGCCTGAAATTGCCCGATCCTATAGCCATATTCATGAATATCTTGCATATCACCATAGAACCTTCATCTGGCGATGGATGGAGATAGAGACAGAGCCCCACATTGGAGCACCGGACTGAGCTCCCAAGGTCCAAAGGAGGAGTAGAAGGAGGGAGAACATGTGCAAGGAAGTCAGGACCACGAGTAGTGCACCCACCCACTGAGATGGTGGACCTGATCTAATGGGAGATTGTATTCTTAATGTGAGAACAAATATCAAAACTCAATATGTTTGATGTTTTATTTAATAAAGGCCGGTGTCTAAATGTAGCCGTGGTCTAATTTGTAGAATGGATAAAAAGAAAGGAAAAGCTTTTTCTCCTTTCAAAGCATACAAAAGAAATGTTTTTGTTAAAGCATTCAAAGACTTTGCCAGTTTTTCTTTGATACTGTGATTTAAAAACCACTCCTTTGCAGCACCTACTCCCTCAGCATTAATGTCAGTTGCCTTTTTCTGCAACTGTTTGTTAAGTTAGAGATCTACCTCATTTGAGTTTTCAGTGGCTCTGTAATTAAACAAAGAAAATGGGTGCATTCTACATCCAACTGGAAGATTTCATGAATTTCCTTATCTTCTTAAAACTTGATATTTCACTTAAATTATTTTTTATTCTTTTTAAAATTATTATTATTAAAATTTCTGCTTCCTCCCCACCTCCCATTTCCCTCCCCTTCCCTCCACTCCCCCCACCTCCATCTCCAGTCCAAGGAGCAGTCAGGGTTCCCTGCCCTGCGGGAAGTCCAAGGTCCTCCCTGCTTCATCCAGGTCCAGGAAGGTGCACATTTAAACAGACTAGGCTCCCCCAAAGCCAGTACATGCAGTAGGATCAAAACCCAGTGCCATTGTCCTTGGCTTCTCAATCAGCCCTCATTGTCCGCCACTTTCAGAGAGTCCAGTTTGATCCCATGCTTTTTCAGTCCCAGTTGAGCTGGCCTTGGTGAGCTCCCATTAGACCAGCCCCACCTTCTCAGTGGGTGGGCACAGTCCTCGAGGTCCTGACTTCCTTGCTAATGTTCTCCCTCCTTCAGCTCCTCATTTGGGCCTTGGGAGCTCAGTCCTGTGCTCCAATGTGGGTCTCTGTCTCTATCTCCATCCATCGCCAGATGAAGCTTCTATGGTGATATGCAAGATATTCATCAGTATGGCTATAGGAAAGGGCCATTTCAGGCTTCCTCTCTTCAGCTGCCCAGGGAACTAGCTGGGGACATCTCCATGGATACCTGGGAACCCCTCTAGAATGAAGTCTCTTGCTAACCCTAAAATGGCTTCCTTAATTAAGATATCTCACTTAAATTATTTTGAATCCCACTTACGTTGTGTAGATATCCACGAACATTGTAAGAGAGATAGATCTACAGAGACATTGCTGCATATGGGAGATGGGATCCATTATCAAGATCAGAAGAGATACAAACAGAGACTAATTTTTATAACTGGTCAGTTTTTAGTGGATATTTTTATGCACAATATGTTTTTCCTTACACTTTATTGTTACTATAAAGATTTAAGCCCCCCTTTTGTTAATAATATTTCTATTGAGTAAATACTTGCTATAAATTATACAATTTCACAAATACTCATTGAGCTCGTATTATTTGTATGGCATGTATATTCACATATTTGTGTGTATGTATGTTTAGCATGAAGTTATTCACATATACAACTGATGATTGAAATAGAAACTTCACATTATATCAAACTCTGAAAAAACAAACATTAATTTTTCTGTTTAGCAATGCTTTCACTTTTTGTTTTATTGTTTTAAATTAAAATACATTTTATTCAAAATATAATCATATCTTTTTCCTCCCTTCTATTTCCTCCCTTCACATACACACACACACACACACACACACACACACACACACACACACACACACAAATATATATATATGTATCTTGTTGAGCTTGATTTGTTGTTTGTATGTTTCAAGAATGACCACTCTGGATTTCCAATCCTGAGCTTATATAATGAACAGTACTTTATTTTTAAAGTCATTCCTGTTAGTTTTTTTAATTTATTGCTTATAATATTGAGGTCAGATCATTGATGTCAGTATTGGGTAAACAAAGACTTTTTACATTTGTTTAAACACAAATACTAAGGAGATTTTTAACATGTTACAACTAGTAGAATTTGATCAATTTCACATTACTTTGCTTTCCTTTTCCTCCACCTAAGTTCAATTTAAAATCTTTTAAAATTCTTCTGAATGCAATTGCTTACTTGATATCTGAAGAACCACACTTGCCAAAGGGAATGCAGTTTGAGATCTTTCAATTCATTTAGAGATATCAAAGTGAATATTTTAGCAAACAAATTGCAAATACATTCTAGAAATTTTTTCATTTATTTATTTTTCTTGCCTTTTTTAAAGGACAAAGATGCTTATGTCTGAGTATGTACACTCCCATACACACATTTGCTACACAGATATGACTGCCAAGGAACATTTTAGATGAATACACTGACAGTCTAATTTACTATTTCAATTCTCAGCCTAGCCTTGTGTTGTTCTAAGCCTTATTCATTATTCACAGCTAAAAGGTCAGTCTTGCACCTAAAGTCATCTTTCACTTGCACTGGACAAATTCCCCAATTCTCATTCAAGCCAGTTCCTAAGAGACCAACAAATTGTGCTTTTGTATTCTGAACAGAAGATGGTAAACACATGGAGAGAAGGAAGACAGTAGAGTGAAGAGCACTTCCAAGGAAGAGTCAAGTACCTACTGGGTGTTTAATCATCTTGACTTTGGTATTGGAGTAGAGTATCCACTTCCCTGTCACCTTACTACTGAAAGGATATCTAAGGAACTACATTTGTTATGTTTCTTTATTATATAGGATTGTTTTATCTATCCTGGGTTTTTTGTTTTCCTATATGTCTTTCAAGGTCTGTGAAGAATTGTGTTAGGATTTTGATAGGAATTGCATTGAATCTGTAAATTGCTTTTGGTAATATTGCCGTTTTTACTATGTTAACAGTACTGATCCATGAACATTGGAGAACTTTTCATTTTCTTATCTCTTCCTCAAGAGAGGATCTGGAATAAGGAGAACACTCCTCCATTGATGGTGGTAGTGTAAACTTGTACATACAGCCACTTTCGAAATCAGTATGGTGATTTCTCAGAAAATTAAGAATCAATCTACCTCAAGACCCAGCAATAACACTCTTTGGCATATATCCAAAGGATGCACAATCATACCACAAGGACATTTGATCAACTATGTTTACAGCAGCATTATTCATAATAACCAGAATCTGGAAACAACCTCACCAAAAAAGGATAAAGAAAATGTAGTACATTTACACAATGGAGTATTACTCAGCTGTTAAAAAAAGACAATGACATCTTGAAATCTGCAGCAAATGGCTGGAAGTAGGGAAAAAAAGTTCTAAGTGAGGTAACTCAGATCCAGAAAGGCAAGCACAGCAGATACTCACTCATAAGTCAATATTAGATGTAGAGCAAAGGATAACCAGGCTACAATCTATATCCCCAGGGAAACTAGGTAAAAAGGAGGAGGACCCCAAAAGGGACATATTTGGAGGGTCCCAGGAAGGGGAAATAGATAAACTCTCCTGGGAAAACTGGAACGGGGTAAAGGGGAGGTGTTGGGGGGATGGGAACATGAGGGATTGAGATCAATGAGAGATGTATCTTGATAGAGGGAGCTCTTATGGGGTTAGGGATAAATTGGTGCTATGGAAATTCCCAGGAATCTACAAGGATGACCCCACGTGACACTTCAGGCTCTAAGATTATACATGTGACCACTGCAGGCCCTGAGCTGATTCATGTGACACCACAGGCCCTACACTTATTCACGTGACACTGTAGGTCCTGAGTTTTCTGTGGTTTTGGCAGGAGATAGTGATGGGTGAATCTGTCAAGTGAACTGTGAGAGTGAGGGAGACCAAGGAAGGTGAGAGACAGATATCTTTATAACAATCCCAGAAGGATCAAGCATTATTCCATTATTTGGGGGCACATTATGATTATCAAAAGCAAGTTACTATGTCCAGATCACACTTCAGGGAATGGATATATGTAAGCTTATCATTACCAATAGGTAGGACCAAAGGGAGCTATTTTAGCAACTTCCTTTCATAACCTAGGATAAAGATTAAAATACAAAAATGGAAAAATGAGATTGAAAGAGAAAATACCAAGTATTAAAAATAGGTGATACAATTCAGTAGCTAGGTAACAAACCTTTATAAAAAGGAAAAGAGAGGCAGGTGAGCTAGCTTAGAATGTAAAATTGCATGACACAAGCCTTATGAGTTGAGTTACATCTTTAGAATCAAGATAAAGGTTTGTTATGGTTGTGTATTCCTGTAATTCCAGTTCTCCTAAATAAACAGGAGAATTGCTAGGAAGCCCAAGGTCAACTCGTCTGGAGTGCATAGTATGTCAAAAAAAAACTGATTTGGGTGAAGAAGAGAACTGAGTCTAGGATGCTATTTTTCACGACTTCTCATACACACATACATGTACACACAGTCACAAACACACAGCAATAATAATATAATAACAAACACATTTTTAAAAAGAGAGGAAAAAAGAAAGAGATGTGATTAAAAAATACAACCCCCCACAAAAATACACAAACCCACAAAAAACTATGACTTAAGAAAAAATATCTGAATTGAGGAGTAAGGGAGAGTTAAGTATACACTATACTTTTCTAGAGAATAGTAAACAAAGTATTAAAATCATCACCACGTGCATACCACTTGCATTATTATTTAAAATTTGATTTAACTTACATTCTAAAATTTCCATTTATCATAGCAACAAGTACTGGATTCATAATATCAGCAATTTTTCTTTGTACTTCAAAATTATTGAGTTTTTTTTTTTTTTTGCTTGTGTTTTGTGTGCATGTATTTGTCTTTGTGCTTATGTAAACTTATCAGTGTGCTCCCCAAAACCTTAGTTTGGAGATCTCAGTAAGTAATCTATGCCCTTGTAAGAACTTGCACAGCATACAAAAAGGGCACACGAAGTATTAGATGAGTATAATAAAGACTAAGAAGAGGTAACAAATGGAAAAGTGCAGAAGAACCCCCTGTATTGAACTAGTTTTATGTTATAGCTCCTGAGTAAAAAAATTATCATGTGCAAAAGTTAGCATAATGAACATGGGGATATCATTTTACTTCGGTGAGCTTTGTGGATATGGATCCACTTCATATACTTGTCAAACATGGGAACTAATCACCAAGAACTTTGTTTGCCGTTTGACAGGGTTCTGTAAAAATATATAGTGTGGCGGAAGTTTGAATTCGATTAAGATGTCTATTCTTCTATTATAGACCGAGCACTTAACATGATAGCAACAGACATACAGATGCTGCTACTAATAGCCACTGGCAGATGCTACATTCTCATCCAGTTAATAGGTGACCTTGCAACCATTTGTCACACAGTATCCTTTTCTGAGCTGACATTTGCATACCTAATAATTTACATAATTAGGTTATAAATAGTCCTCTGGTGGAACTAAAATGGTAAATTTTAAAGATAGATGAATGTAAACTTACAATTTTCTTACTAACAGTAGTTTCAAACAAAATTGAACTAATTAGGTACAGATATAAGAAAGATATGATTCTTGGGAAAAATAAGTATGCCATTCAAAAATTTCTAGTAGTTAGGAAAAAAGTTGTTGAACACAAAATGTTGTTTAACTATAGACCAGGATAACAAATATATTGATACAAAGTTACATAAATGTAACACTTTCTTGACATGGATACTGTCGTGATTTAAAAAATAGAGATATAGTGTAAGAAAAAATTTGAGTCAGAACCAGAATCTCTGATATTCACCGTTTTTGTTTTCTTTTTTAAAAATTTAAAAGCCAGCATGGTCTACTAAAGCTAGCTCTAGGACAGGCTCCAAAGCTACAGAGAAACCCTGTCTCAAAACCCCCAAAAAATAAATAAATAAAAATAAAAATAAATAAAAAATTAAAATCTATTTGGCTATTTAAAAAATAAAGTCAAGGGCATTTTATAATTCAATAATGACATACTGTTCAGAGATAGTAACCTGAAAATGTTAACAATTGGAATTGGTAAAATGTAGGAGCAAATAATGAAGAATACTTCTTCTTTTCTTCTACTTTTTGGGGAGTGTTGAGACAGGATTTTTTTTTATGTAGGCCTAGCTGTGTAGACCAGGCTGGCCTCAAACTCACAGAGATCTGCCTTCCTCTACCTCACATGTGCTGAGATTAAAGGTGTGTGCCAACACTACCTGACATGAATTCTTGATAAGAAATTTGTGTATAGTAGAAATATCAGAAACTACAGCCATAATATCCCTCCAGCATGACTATAAAAACATTAATTCAGGACCTTTCAAAGAGCAGGCAATGCTCTTAACCTCTGAGCCATGGTGGCTCACAACCATCTGTAATGGGGTCTGGTGCCCTCTTCTGGCCTGGAGGCACACACACAGACAAAATATTGTATACATAATAAATAAATAAATATTTAAAAAACATTAATTCATTAACTGAGCAAGGGTAACAACAATAGTCATGCCAAAGTGGATAGGGGAAAGATCACAAGGTCTCCGTCCAACTTGAAAAACAATTATAGGCATCTAAGGAATGAGAATGAGAGATGCAGTCTTTCCCAGGGAAAACCACACCAATTGGCAGCCACCACAAAGGTCAGACCTGAAAACATACATAAAAATAAGATTATATAGACCCAGTAGGTTGTATTTAGGAATACATATATACATACCTAAACATATGTTCATGGAACAATAATTAATGAAATAAAAGCAAGTCATGACTTTGAAGAAAAATAAGGCAGGGTATATGAGAGGTTTGGTGAAGAGGAAAGGGAAGGAGAAGTAATGTAATTATATTATAATCCCAATAAGTGAAATAAAAACAAATTAGGAAGCAAGGAACATTCTTAAACTCACATTTCCACTGCCCTCATAATAATAATTTAACGCAATGCTTACATGTTTTTGCTTTATCTTCCTTGCTAAGTTTTGCTTTTCTCAAAACAAAACAAAACAAAACAAAACAAAACAAAACCAAACCACATTGTTTCAACAGTGATTACCTGTCCTGGTTAGTTTTTGTCAACTTGGTAAAAGCTAGTTTTCTCTAGGGTGAGGAACCTCAGTTGAGAAGATGCCTTTATTAGTACTCTGAAGAGTGAGTCTGTGGGGCATTTCTAAGGATAGTTGTGGGAGGGCCCAGTTCACTGTGAAAAGTACTATCACTGGGTCCTCAGCTGTGTAAGAAAAATGGCAAAAAGCCATGTGGAGAAGCTCATTATGTAGTGTTCTTCCACGGTCTCTGCTTCATTTCTACTTCTAGGTTCCTGCCTGGAATCTCTGCCCTCGTGTTCCCCCATTGGTCTGACACTTTATGCAATTTTATATACAGTTGTGAAATAGCCTTAAAATATTTTCATCTTTATTTAATACTGTCTGATTCCTCTTATATCCTCTCTTTCAGGAATTCCTCCTCTGTATTCTTGTGTCCGTTCTTATTTCCCTATCTTTTCTATGCTGTCTTTCCATTTCTGTACTCATTTGTTTTTTTTAAAATATGTTTTCTGATTTCTCTACTTTTTAAAGTATATTTCAGCCACTACATTCCTAAAACTAATATTTCTAAAAATTTATCTTTTCTAGATTTTTATGACTATGATAATGAGTATCATTTTATAAAATAATGCTTGATAAGGTTTTTTTTTTAAAAAAATATTCACCTTATATTTATTTCTTTTTCTAATTTCTTTTTTGTGTGTATATTTTGTTCTGTATTTTTAAATGACCTTTTATCAATTTTTAAAACACATTAGGGAAGTACTTTACTTATTTTTACTTTACTTAATTTTATTATTCTTAGAGATTTTCGTATCTATATCTTGATGGCATCAACTTCCAAGCCTGTGTCTAACTATCCATGCTCCTCTCAATACATTTCCCTCCTGATTTCCTGCCTTTCTTTCTTTATAAAACCAGGGAGTCTAATTAGTACTGCAAATATACATTGAGGTCATAAGGTCATTCACTGGGAGTTCTTTTTATAATCATCGTTTTTATTAGCTTCTTGGTTAGTGGTGAAACAATGGGAACTGCTCCTCTATCCGTGTTGGAATTTTTGTCTTGTCTTATGGCGATCTTGCCATGGTAACTGTACACAGCACCATGTCCAGAGGCTAGCATTGTATCATCTTTTGTTACTTGTGAGTTGGCAATGACTTTTTTCCCATTATGTGGGCTTCCTTCTCACTAGATTGACAGTTTCCTTTGCTGGGTGTAACTTTTTAGATTCATGAGATCCTATCTGTCAGTTGCTGGTCTTAATTTCCTGTGTTACAGGAAGCTCCACACCTGTTTTTACTGCTAGAAGTTTTAAGGTAATGAATGTTACATTGAGAACTGAAGACATATCCATACAAGACTTTCACAATTCTTCAATAAAACTCCTTCTTTTAATATTCAAAAACCAGAAAACAATTTAAATGTCCATCTATATGTGGACAAATTGCAGTGTGTTCAAACAACAGGATAGTCTTCAGCAATAAAAAGTCGAGAATTCAAACAACACTTCTGATGAATTCCTTGTGCTGAGAAAGATAAGCCAGACCCAAGAAGTGGCCATTCCAGCTTGGTAATGCAAATGAAGCTCCCTTGCTAGAAAAGACATCTGTGGCTCTCAAGGTAGGGGGAGCTTGAGAAAGGATTACAAGGGAATTGGGGGAGCATTTATAGGTGATTGATCTTATGATTGTGGTCTATACAAGGACATGCACATGTGACAAACACATGAAATTAGTCTTGTAATGCTGTGCAAATTTTATATACAAAATGTAAAATACATCTGCATAGGTTGTAGTTTTTGTTAGTTGTTTTAACAAAAGAACCATTATATATACAATTTGAGCCCCTACCACTGATTCTGTGCCTCAGTTTTCTGAGGTTATTTGTATGTGGCTGTGTAGCTGATCCCTAACGTATTCCTCAGGAGAGGGGATGAGATGGCTCTGTGTCAATGGCCCAGATATTGGGAGTCAAGTAGAAGGCATAGAGCAGACTTGTTTGTTTAATGACAGGGAAAAATTTATATACCCTTCCAACACCCAATCATTCCAATCCGTTGACATTTTGTGGTTGACCCTCATCGGCTAGGCAAAATCAGGACCTGGAGTGATATTTCTTGATTATGCCTCAAGAGGGCTCAGCTCCTGGCCTGTGTCTCTCTTAAACTGGCCTGCCAAACAAGCTCTTACTTGTTATTGACTACCAGCCCTTGAAGAGCATTCATTCCTGGAGAGCTACCATGGTGGGGGAACTAGGCAGTCTTTTGAATTATAGATAACCAGGCATGCATAACCAGGCAGTCTTTTGAATTATAGATAACCAGGCATGCATAACCTCCTGCGGAGGGCTGCAAGAAGGATGCCTAAGAGTCACTAACATCTGAAGAGTCAAGAGTCACCTTAGTTGCTGTCCACTGATATTGGATCTGCTGCATGGTAATTTAAAGAGAGTAAGGATTAACAATACCACCTCGCCAGTTAATGCATATGTGAGCATCCAGGAAGTATCAAATAGCTTTTTTATATTATGCCAAACTTTTTTTTTTTTTTAAAAAAAAAAAAAAAACAACAACAACAAAAAAACAAGAATCAATCAAAGGCCATAACCTTTGCCCTTAATAAATCAGTTTATTTGGGTGGGAGGATGAGAGCAAGAAAGGGAGTATATAAATTACCTGGGCTACTCTCTCCTTGGTGGAAGCAGGATGATCCAAATGGCCAAGGATACTTTTCTTACCGGGATCCACACTAGTGTCGTGGCAGTCTGTGGAAAAACACAAACATACCCTCTCCCATGGGTTGCATATTTTTAAATTTCTGGATAAATATGTACCAGCACATTTTTACCATGGTAATCTTTCAAATACATAATGATATTTTTCACAATGTATTTTGGCTTCAATTCAAATCTTTCATGAATATTATATAATTTTGTAATAACTTTTCCATTGCATCTTAAAGACTTTTTTGCCATTGTGAATATTTTTGTAATTATACCCATGTTTTGCTGTGTTCTTTTATATTGGATTTTAGGAAGCACACAGAACAATGGCTCCATGAGGTGAGTTCCATACATAGATGTCATTATATATTGTTCTTATAAGCCTACCCTTGCCATGCCCTCCCTCTTCCCTGTTCTTGCTTCTCACCCTCCTCCTCTGAAGTAGCTTTACTTCTGAATTCTTGCTTGCAAATACAATTAATTAGAACAGCAAACTATTTAGGTGAGTTCATGCCTGGAAAGAGTTTTTATGGTAATTAAATCCAAAACCTTCTTGAGATTTTGTTCTGTTTTGTTTCTCAGCAAAGGCTTCACAATGAAAAATGTCTTTTAGTGTTTGCTTGTTTTCGCATCTCATATGAATTACATCATGGAACAAGTACAATTTAATTTTTTTCTACTTAGGTCAGAAGGGCTGCAGATAGAATATAGTATTAACTTGTTTATCTACTTGGTTATTCATGTATAAAATATCCAAGCACAGTTTGAAATCTAGGTAACCAGAAGCCCACAAGTTGAGATCAAGGGTTCAGATGATATCAAGTTTGTGCTTGAGCTTTCCCATCAACTGCAAAGTATGAAAGAGTATTTTAGAATGTATAAAAGGTTAAGATAAAGCAAAAAGGAAAATTGTTTTATGGGTTGAGAAAAGACAGAGTGAAAACCACAGGCATTAATTGCCAGGGACTGGAATCAGAGCCTGCAGTAATCTTCATCTGATGAAAGTAGATTTTGTATTTTAGACAATAAAGGATGAATGCTCACTGAGTGTGGCAGGTCACCAAAGTCAAATGAATTGCAAATATTTAGGCAGAAACAGTGTTTATTGAACTAGGGAAAGATAAGAAAGAAATCATGGTTGAATTATTTCTTATGTAAACACAAAGATAAATGATAAAAGGTACAAAGACATATAAATACGAGAGAAATTTAAGGTACTCTCTGGTTACCAACTTCTTCTGTGATAGGTTTTAGTCATGAGGAAACATACATCTTAAGTCATTATAAAAAACTGATTCTAGAGTGGGCTTGCTCTGGGAAGTAGATTGTATTTGGAGGGCAGGGAGAGTTTCTGTGTCAACTGAAAACAGAGAATATCCCATACAATGAAGGGAAAATGAGGGTAGACAAAACTCAGATACAGAGGCTCTGTCCTCACTCCATATCAAGCCCCATGGAGAAGGTATACCCCACATAGAGAATAGATATGCTGCCCATTTTGCAAATGAGTTCTTAGGCTGTAGCTAACCCCAGTGCCAGGGTATAAGCATTGCAAATAAAATCTTTCAGACCCATGCAGACCAGAAGGGCAAGTAAATCCTGAGACCACTGAGATCTGATCCCTCACAAGGTGGATATCTCGGGGCTATTGAAGAATGGTCTCTTCTTAATCTTCTCCAAAGATACAACTTGTCTTATAACTGGAAAGGTCTTTTAGGTTCAATCACAGAAGAGGGAGATTCTAATTTAACTGACATCAATTTATAGTACTTTGATTAATTATTAAATTGAAAGAAAATTAAGTTGGATTTCAGAAAAGAAATATCTATTTTCCCTGCTAAGATCTGTACCCAATTCTAATCTACCAACAAGTAAAATACAGGGCAGAAATTCTATCATACTAACCATCCAGGACTCAACATTGAAATTCAGTATTATGTTGCCTAGAATTTGGCACCTTCTATCTGTGGTTGTCCATGACAATAATTTTGGTCTTCCACCTGGCTGCAGCTCCTTCGGTGACAGCAATGGCAGAAATGGCAGTTATGTCTCTTTCTCTCTCCTTTTATTTTTTTGTTGTGGAATCCTCAATGTTGTCTCAATGAGTCGTCTGCTCTGCATTTGTTTATGAGAAGGCATGCATGACTTTACACTAGTCTCTTTCCTCATCATCATTCCTGATATAAAGAGAACTTATTTTTATGTATAAGACAGTGTTACTGTGGATATATTGCTCGATGTAATAACAACACTTAATTCCTAAATATCTATCAATAGGAGAGAATTGACACCATCCTCCTCAATCTTCTTTTGTTAATCTCCTCACTTATAAAAAACGCCCAGTATAGAACCCCCAAGGTCCTGATGACTTAGCTGGGTGCCCTACTGGGATATTTCATTTCAGTCAATGCTCCATCATGATACTTTATGGGGATTTTTTTTTTTTTTTTTTTTTTTTTTTTTTTTTTGGTTTTTCGAGACAGGGTTTCTCTATCTTTTTTAGAGCCTGTCCTGGAACTAGCTCTTGTAGACCAGGCTGGTCTCGAACTCACAGAGATCCGCCTGCCTCTGCCTCCCGAGTGCTGGGATTAAAGGCGTGCGCCACCACCGCCCGGCTTTTTTTTTTTTTTTTTAAAGTTTTTATTTATTTATATAGAGGGCTCTGCCTGCAGGCCAGAAGAGGACATCAGATCTCATTATGGATGGTTGTGAGCCACGATGTGGTTGCTGGGAATTGAACTCAGGACCTCTGGAAGAAGATCCAGTGCTCTTAACCTCTGAGCCATCTCTCCAGCCCCCTTTATGGGGATTTCTATCTCAACCTTAATTCACAGCTTCTTATATTTTTGATACCCAAGTTTGTCCAGAAACGAGAGCTAGACTCTGATAATCTTTGAAGAACTTTGATATTTTTTTGACAAATGCAGTAAAATAAGCCAAACAAAACAAAAACAAATTTTAAAAAGGGCCAAATAATGGGACCAAAGGACCTCTGTATAATTTTTTAATGATTCCTTTAAAATTTCACATCTTCATTTTTTAAAATCGTGCTCAGCTAATTAGAAACCTTGTTAAAATAAGTCAGAAGCTCAGATTCTAAGATAAAAATCACCTGTGTTTCTTCTTTTTTTGTGTGATGTTATGTTCTCATGGGAAAAATAAACTTTTGGTTTTAAACATGCATCTTTTTGAAAAGGCAATATTATATAGGTAAACCTCAAGCAAGCATGTGCATATGGAAGAGAGAAATAACCTCACTTTTTCTGAAAGATGGATATAACAGTCGGTGCCTGAAGTTGAGGGCTATACTAACATTTCTTGCTTCCTAAACCTTGCAGATGGGCACTTGGGTATTCTGTGTTTGAGTGGTCCACATTATCTCAGCATTTCAGCAATAAAAATTGCTTCCTGAAGACTACAGGTCCCTCTGTAAACACTGCCTATAAAGCAAATCCCTGAAACAAACTTAAGAAGAGAGGACTTCCATAATAATGGCTCCAGGGGAAAACTTCTCAAGAAAAAAATAAACACAAAATGAGACAGATAGGTTTAGACTTAGATAAGACAAGGAGAAGCATAAAACATGCATGCATTTATGTCGGACACAAGCAATACACAGAATTAAGCATACAGTTATGATTATCAACAAGTGGTTTAAAAAAGCAATCTGGCTTTTTATATGCTACTTTCATTTCTCAAATCTAAGTTCCTTGGAAAAAATAAAAACTTGCCTTTATATTTAAATTTTTATCTATAGCTTATCTTCTTTTGTAAGATTTACTTTTATTTAGTTTTCTGCAGGAACTAAGGTATTTTTAAAAATCTTTCTCTAAAATCTCTGAAGTCTTCAAAGTAAATACTAAATTGCTATGAGTGGTATTGTTCTCAAAGTTCTTTCTGTTCTGAAATCTCTGATTTTGAGTTGTTTAGATATGAATGACATTATAATCTATATATGCCCCCTTGAAATTCCAAGGTAGCTGACAGAATGAAGAGAAAAAATAGTTGGAAGATATTTGGCTTCATGAATATGAGGTGTCAGGAATGAAAGTAGTTTCTTTGAATAAAGAAGTGAAGGAATTTCTCTCACTTCTACATGAAAATACAGCATAGGGTGTCAGCCCTTAAAGGTGGCATAAGTCTTCCCTTTCCCACATTCTCTCCGTACTCTAATTATTGACTCACACTCTCATCAGTGATAATCAATGCATTTTGATTATTTATAAATCAATCAGACTTAAGAAGTGTTCTTCTAGTGGTAGGAATATATAAACTATGGAACTTATAGAAGGAAAGGGAAAAGTTTCATGACACCAATCTTAGTGGCAATTCTTTGAATGTGGCAATAAAAGCGAGACAATAAAATTAAAAATAGGTAAGTGTTACTATGTTAATCTAAAAGGCTTCTGCCCATGGTGTAGGAGGTTCTTCTGTTCTTGTGTTGCTTTCATTGGTTAATTAATAAAGAAACTGCTTTGGGCCTGATAGGGCAGAACATAGGTAGGTGGCGTAGACAGAACTGAATGCTGGGAAGAAGAGCAGAGCGGGAGATGCCATAGATCTTTGCCTGAGATGGACGCTGGTTAGAATCTTGCTGGTAAGCCACAGTCACGTGGTGATACACAGCTTAATAGAAATGGGTAAATGAAGATGTAAGAATTAGCCAATAAGAAGTTAGAGCTAATGGGCCAAGCAGTGTTTTAATTAATACAGTTTTTGTGTTGTTATTTCGGGTGTAAGCTAGCTGAGCAGCCGGGACAAATAGCGGGCCCCATCCTTCATCAACATGCGCAGCAATGGAAATGGTTGGATGAAAAGACAACCAATGGAATGAAAGAAAATATTCTCAAATATATATGATAAAGGTTAATATCTAAAATATATAAGGGGACTCTTAAAATCCAATGGCAAAAAATTAAGGTGGGCCAAATGCTTAAATGAAAATTTTCTTAAATGATAAACAGATATTCAACACACATAGCAAAATGTTTTTAACATCAGTGTTTATCATGGAAATGAAAATCCAATCTGCATTGAGATACCATCTCGTACCTTTCAGTAAGAAAACCAAAGGACTGTTAAGTGTTGATTTGTGCAAAGTCAGAATTCTTATATACTATTGGTGGAAATGCAAAGGTTTGGCAAATTTTTTTCCATTCAGTATTTTTAACAGGATAGATTTCACTATTTCTTATAATCTAATAACTAGGTTTATAGTTATTTATACCAAGATATGAATGGTAAATACATTAGTCAAAATGACCATACTGTAAGTCATCAACTGATGAAGGGGTGCATTATGATTATATATATATATATATATATATATATATATATATATATATATATATATGACCTAATTCAGCCTTTAAAATGGAAGAAAATCCAATCATATGCATCACTATGTAGAAATCTTGAGGATATTGTACTAAGCAAAATAGATTTCTCATAGAGAAACAAACACAATATACTTTGGACATTATATTATACATTTATATTAAAATGATAAAACTCATGGAAGCATAGAGTAGAATGATATGTCTCAGAAACTAGGTGAAGGGTTGAAAACAAGAGTTAAAATTAAAAAGCACAGTTTAAATTTTGCAAGATGAATGAGTCCTAGGGAAACTGTGGAATTGCATTTTGTACACTGGTCATACTACAGGAAATTAATATAAAGGGAAGGAAAATATGTAAAAATATATAAGATATGAGTAGCAAGAAACCTGTTATAGCTAACTACTATTTTGTTTTAGTTCAGCTTCCACACTATCTAGATAAAATTTGTCTAGCTCCTAAGTCTATTCTCTTCCATGCAAACAAAAGCTTCTCAGGTAGCTACCCCATAAGTTCTTTTGTTAGTATGAAACACTAACAGCCCCCAGTCCTTATAAGCCATATTACTTGTTGTGAAGTGGTGTTTGTGGCTTGGTTTTTACACATAACGTTAAAAAACCTTGAGAATAGAGAAACCCCAAAATCCTACTTCTTTCTCTTTCCTTAAGCTGTGCCAATATGAAGGTGCAGTATTTTATCTGCAAATGATTTTATTAAACATTTCGTACCATTTCTAATAGCTTCCAAGCACAGTGTTTAATAGAAACCTCATCCAGATTGTAGATAAGTAATTTCTTGAAATTGATGACATATTTTCAAAACTTATAAATTAATTTTATATGATTTATAGCAAGGTCTGGTTTTACTGTAAAAAATGAATATATGAAATGACTTGCTGCATTGGAATTTATTATAAAATTGAATATATAATTTCTCTCCAGCAGTTAGAGTCATCATGTATGAAGTGAGATAATATGTCTAGAAAATTTTATGGGTTTTGTTAGATATATTTATTAGAGATAAGAATTTCTTAGCACTTGGGGAAACTAAACTTAAACTGTGTATATTTGGCATTTTTATGTGTAAGCATCTTTACTAATAGTTTTTTAATGATTTGATTTTTTTACTTGTCTTGGATGCAATTTTTATAATGAAGTTTATAATGGGAATCTATTTCTTCTTAGATTTTAATATTTCTATGAAAAAAATCTCCATATTTCTTGATAATGTGTATTTGCTAACTTTCTGATGAATGGTTGAGTTAGTGGGTGACTGATTAACTATCTCACATAAGTGCGGTCTTCACACAACAACACACACTTTAATCTGGTAACTGAAACAGTGATATCAATACAGTGATATTAAAACAGCACTAATTCCAAGTAAAACTTTACTAAAGATGTAAAGCATAGCCCATTTTTAAGAAGTTAAAAGATGTAGCTAGATAGGTATGTATTCAATACCACCCATGTAATAATTATAAAATAAGAAAATTATTAATGGGAAATTTGGTCTGTAGAATTTGTTGATAGACTGCTGGCCATGGTGTGGTCTTGAGTATGACAGAAGTCTGTGTTTGGAGGATGAGGTCACTGGAGACACAATTCCATTTACCCAAATGATAAACAGGTTATCTCAAGTGAAAATACAGCTCTATAATATTTTTTACTGCCATCTGCTATTTTCATGCTAATATAGTGTAAAATACAATTTCCTTTTACTATTGATAGGCTTCCTTAAATAGTGTAATTAACACTTATTGAAAATGATGATTGAATATAACTTTGAGTTTGAAGCCTTCCTTTGCAAGTTAATGTGAAACACAAGAAGTAAGTGAATATATCTTGAAGTATAACTATTTAGGAAATTCAGTAAGCTATTCTTTATTTAATTAAAATCTAATTCATTCAGGGAATTTGTTGGATTCATATATATAAAATGCTTCCATAGTCCCTACAGATTTCATGAGAATTGTTCATACCTGGTTGAAATCCATCAAAAGTCCAACAAAAAGTTCAGATAAATTATAGATGTTTTAGGTTGAATTATGTGAAGTTAGTTATGTCCAAGCAATTTTGAGCCATGATATAATAATTTCACCCACTATAGTGATGCACACTGGGGAAATAGGAAGCTTCTCTGTGAAAAAGTAATGTTGCATGTCTGTAAGCTATAGTGATAGTTTTCCTTGTTTACCTGACACAGAGCGCAAGGAAAGTGAATTAGGTACAAGACTTTGAACTCACCAAAATAGGGTAGATATGGAGTATTTTCTCTGAATTTTTTAAATGCAAATTGCCTAGACACTGTTCATGTATTTGTTGCCTGTATATATTGTATATAGTTGTTATTATTTATGGTTTTACATATATTAGTTATAGCCTTTATTTATATTTAGACAGGAAAAAGGAAATGATGTAGGATGTTCTTCTGTATATGTGCTGCTGTTATTGGCTAATGCATATAGTTGTTTTGCCTCATTAGTAATAAAAAGGCATGCCTATCTTTAGCATTTTTGTCCTATAATGTTCTTGGATTTAAACTATTTACTTTTGTATGAAAATATTAGTTTAATCTCATTCTTTAAAACTGAATTTGATACAGAATTGTGCTTATTTCTATTTAAAAATTATGTGTATAAAATGCCCAGTTCTTAGAGACCCATAGGACATTGTCACTGTTTTTCTTGAGATAAGTGATGTTTTGTGCATTTTTGAGGGTTTAAAGAAAAATGCATGAAGAAACAGAGAATGCAAGTGTACACAATTCAAAGACATTGGTTTTCTTTCAAGGTGAAATGTGATTGCAATAAAGAGGACAAGACCTGATGTCGTAAGCCTGTTAAAGCAGCTACTTCAGAATAAATCTAAAAGAGACAAATTTCTTTTCCATGAGATGCATGGAAGTGAAGACATGAAGAAACACACTTTGTGATAGTTGGATAGTTTGGGGCTAGAAATGAAGTACTAAGAGTTTTAAATTTCATAACTTGTTTATCATATCTGGGGAGTAAAACATAAAATCATATGTTCACTTTATGGGATATAATGTAGAACAAAGCAAATTTTGATACATAAAGTGTTAATAACAAAATAATGAAAGTTAAAATCAAGATACCAAGTATCATAAATAAAGTAAATATTTACATATATAATAATACTGTATAGAAAACAAATATATCAAACACTATCACTGACAATGTGAAAGAAAAAACAATGCCATTTCACTTGTTCTTATGAAACTTCTATATAAATAAACTGCTATCATATTCTTCTTTTTATTTATTTCCATATGAGTTAAGGAAGTTGTTTCTTACAGAGATAAATCACCTACTCACTTGCTGAAACCCATTTATTTGCTGGCAAATGACAGAACAAGAACTAATGTGCATGGTAACATAATGAATAACTTTCTTGAATGTTTTTTCCTTTATTTTTGTGAGTGTTTTTTTTTCTATCTTGCATCTTTCACAGTAAGCTGGATATAGTCATCACTAGTACCTGTCAATTCATAAATAATATCTTTTTCTGCCTCAGTAAGGATAAAAGAATTATATGAAGATAGAAAAATATTCAAAACAAGAAAGACATTATTTTCAAGACCATGTAATTTTAAGGACCCATAACTAATATTATCAAAAGCAACTGATAGTCTCTGACTGTTCATTCAAACTTCCATAGCTGATTTCCAGCTAATAGCATCTGCAGGTGGAGAACAGGTTCACTTTAAAATCAGTGTACCAAAGAGATACTTATACTCCATGTTTATTGAAGCAGTGCTCACAATAAACATCCATGAAAACAATATAAATGTCCATCTGCTGTTGCTGAGTGATTTAAAAACTGTGTTGCACAAATAAAACAAAATGCTACTGAGTTGTAAGTGAAATTCTGCCATTTGCAGCAACATGGGTTGAGTTCATGATGCTAACTAAATGTATAATCCAAATGAGGTAATACAAGCATCACAAGGTTTATGAGCATGTGCTGAATATGTAAAGAGTATCTCTGTACTAAGCTTATATCTCAATGGTGGGACACTTAGCATGAGCAAAGCCCTAGGCTCTATTTTTTGATTACAAAAACAAAATAACAACAGAAAAATAAACAAATGAAAGCACCCAAGCTTAATAAAAGTGACCTGGTAGAATTTGAGCATAGAATGAAAGATAGCTAGAATTCAGAATAAAGAAAATTTGACAAATGAATATTAAGTTATAGCCAGTTAGTCACAGGGTGAACATGACTACAACAGTACACTGTACATTTTGAAAAACCAGAAAAAAGAATTTTAATGCATTACTTATAGAGAAATGAGAAGTGTTTGAGAAGACTGATATGTTTAACTTTATTTTTAATTAGAAAGTATAGGCATTTGTCCATTGAAATAATGTATTGTACTCTTGAATATGCATAACTTCCATGTTTTTTACTATATTAGTTGAATTAAATTCCAATAAAATGAAAATGCTCTTATGATGTAATTAATTACTTTCTGGTTGGATTTGAGGTCTGCCCCACTGGAGGGTTATAGTACTTGCAATATTCAAAAGCTTATGGCTGGGGAAGTCCTAGGCACTAGAATAAAATAAAGCCTACTATTGTTATTTTGTTAAAGGGCCACGCTGTCATATTTTCTTCTAAATATTTGTTTATATTCCGTGTTTGAACTACTCACAACCAAGCTCAGAAAAGCTTCTTTATGTAGCAGACACCAGTTAATGTAGAGATGCATAACTGTTCAATGTGCCAAAAAGGAAAGACCAAGCACTCAGCCCTAAAATTGACTGCAATAATACATCTTCTACCACCAAGGCTCAGGGAACAACACAGAAGAGGAGGCAGAAAGAATGTAAGAAATGGAGGATGGAGAGGAGAACTGTTAAATGCTATTTTCTGGATATACATGGCCAACATACACACAAATTTATGGTAGGTCTAGTTACTTCAACAAGACCTGCACAGGACCAGGTTAGTCAAAATTCCATGTAGCTGAGGTAGATGATCTTCAGACCCTGCATCTTCTGAGAGCTATTGGAAGTGAATATTTGCTGAGAGAAAAGAGAAATATTTTTTTAGTATGTGACCACTACCTTGGCCTCATACCCATCCATTCATGGTTAGCATTAGTAAGACTTAGTGGACAATAAAAAAAAAAAAAAAACGTGAAATTGGGAGAGAAGACTGCGGAAGGATATGAGAAAGTTGGATGGGGAAAACTGAGGGGTTAGGAGTTAGATATGAATTTCATTATATACATATATGCTATGGAATAATGCTCTTGCATTCTGTAAAGATTTGTCACTAGTATTGGTTTACTAAAATACTGACTAGCTAGTCAGGAAGTAAGTATAGGTGGGTCAACAAGACTAGGAGAATTCTGGGAAGAGGAAAGACAGAGACACAATCACCAGCCAGATGTAGAGGAAGCAAGATGAGAATGTCTCACTGAGAAAAGGTAACAAGCCACATGGCTGAACATAGACAAGAATTATGGATTACCCAGCACTCGGGAGGCAGAGGCAGGCGGATCTCTGTGAGTTCGAGACCATCCTGGTCTACAAGAGCTAGTTCCAGGACAGGCTCTAAAGCTGCAGAGAAACCCTGTCTCGAAAAACAAAACAAAACAAAAAAGAATTATGGATTAATTTAAGTTGTAAAAGCTAGTTAATAATAAGACTGAGCAATAGGCCAAGCAGATTATAATTACAATAAACCAAAGCCGAGCAATGGTGGCACACACCTTTAATTCCAGCACTGGGGAGGCAGAGGCAGGTGGATTTCTGTGAGTTTGAGGTCAGCCTGGTCTACAAGTGTTAGTTCCAGTATAGCCTCCAAAGCTACAGAGAAAGTCTGTCTTGAGAAAACAAACAAAATGAAACAAAAAATTACACTAAGCCTCCAGGTGGCTACGCAGGAACTGGCAGGCAGGACAGAAGCCTCCAGCTATATATGTATGGATTTCTCAAGTATGAAGAAAAACTTTCAATAGGTAATGTTAATTTTATCACTAATTTTGGGCGTATACTATGTGGCACATGTGTGTATTTGTGTTCACGTGTGTATGTGACCATGAATGCTGATGTGTGTGCATGCATGTGCATCTGGAGGCTATAGGTTGACACCAATCCCACTTCACCTACTGAAGCAGGGTCTCTCACTGAAAGAGAAGCACTGAAACTTATTTTCTTTAGGCATCTTGTGGATTTGCGAGGCGTGTGTGGGGTGGTGGAGGCATCCCTCCCTTTATTTGTCTACCCTGTCTCTCCCTTATGAGCTGGAATTATAGATGGGATGTCTTCACATTAGGCCACAAACCCCAGTAATAACATTCTTCTTTTGTTTAGAGTTATTTGGGTCCTATGAAAATCTTAAACTACGAGAGATCATTCCATGAATAATTTCCATGAAATTCTCAACTTAGTTCTCTACAAGTTATTTCAGTATAGCTGAGTATCAAAAGCCCTTTTGAATTTCATGTTGAATAACCTCTTTCTTTGCTTTTCAGTAAACGTGGAAGAAATGGATTTCCAGGCAACTGAACTATTTACGGAAACAAATGTGTTAAAAATAGCAAGTAGGAAGATGTTCAGGCTGAGATTAAGATTAAGAACCTTTCCTTACACATTTACATGAAACCAAAACTTCCAGTCAGCTTTCCAATTAGACCACACTGACAGGCAAAGCATTGCTGAGTGCTGTCAGCACAATTAGCATTTATATTTGCAGAGGCATTCCAGGCCCCAGGAACAGTGCCAGAATCTTTTAAGATAAACCTGGTAGTCAGTTTGTGCTAAAAATAGCTAACTAAAGAAGAGCAATTTCTCCTTCTGACATGCAGTGAAGAACCTTCTAATACAAGGTGATGGGATTTCGGCAATGAGAACGGTTAAGAAAAGAAATGTTCCATAGTGAGAATCCATTTTACTCAGGGTCAGTAAGTGGGAGAAAATAAAAACGGTTATTTCAAAACAGAGGGAGTGAGGCATACTGTGTGGATTTGACTCCACAGAATCATCTCATATTTTAGTTACACCTCAGTTACAAGGTAAATAAGCATGTAAAAATATATTAAATTTCAATTTCCCATTGCCAAGTGAGGCACAAAAAAACCCACTTTATTAGGGTATTATGAATGCCAAGTACCCACATAATATATTAGCAATTTTTGAGTTTTGTCTTGTCTTCATTCTTCTGCTCCTATTAAATCAATCCCCACCTCTGTTTGTTTCATTGTATCTGAAATAATGAAGCCATTTCAATAACTTCAAGGCACCCTTTC
The DNA here is from genome assembly GCF_903992535.2 of Arvicola amphibius. Classification (NCBI taxonomy): domain Eukaryota; kingdom Metazoa; phylum Chordata; class Mammalia; order Rodentia; family Cricetidae; genus Arvicola; species Arvicola amphibius. The sequence continues at coordinate 67,554,262 of NC_052051.1, read as the reverse complement.
CTTCCCCTTTGGACAGTTTTATAAGATCCTTTGGGTGAGCTTAGCATACACTCTACAACTGCAAACTTCTTTCATTTACTACTGCTGACTTTTCCAAAAACCTCATCTCATGATTATCTACTATTTATATTTCACTGTGATTTTAACATGCCTTTCCCACTAAAAGAAAGAGAATGTTCATTAGAACTCAAGGAATCCTATACAATTTGTGCCTTGCAATGATTCCCCGAGTACCTATTTTTGGCTATTTTATGCAATAAATTTATAAATGAAAACTCTGGACTTGGGGTGACAAGTGACAAGGCCCTGGGTTCAACTTTCATAACTACAAAAAATAAACAATCAATATAAATGTATTTCTTTCTCATAGCTGTATCCTGAAGTTAGAATTCACCCATTTTCATGTTTTACATGAGTCACTGAGGTCCAGAGAAGTATGGCTGAGATTTAAAAATAGTCTATTGCCATTATCCCTATATCTCTTTTTAACCACGGATGTTGGCTTCCCTTAAAGTCTTTATATTAAATGAGCCTTTCTGCCTAATAGATCTGCATTCAGAAGGAACTTATGCTTACATAGAACAAACAAACATTGTCAATCAGTTCTTTGCACTACTTTCTTTGCAGGTATAGGGAGCATCGTAAACTTAGGCTGTCAGTACTCCTGAAAGGAGTATTCACATTCCTCAACTGTTACTGCCCTCCTAGCTGGACTTTATTCTTCTTTTTCAAAAAGTGCATTGAGTATAATATTTTAAAATAGCCATTACTGCTATAGAAAATCATACAGCCAATAGCATTTAAATTAACTTTCCAATGGGGTGTGGCCTCTTATACTATTTATGCCAAAGTAAAGCATGCCTTTAGCCTCTGTATTTTCTGATTGCAGGATTCAGTTTCTGCCCTCTGTTCCAGCAGAGAATTCTGATTTGTGAGTCTACCCCGAAGTAACCATCTTTTATTCTCAGTTCTGAGCTAGTGTGGGATTTCTTTTAAGCATCCTTCTTCAATTAACAATTAATGGCTGCTGGGAGATGTAATCAGTGTTCTGATTTCTAAGAATGAAGCCCTGAAAAGTTATGCCCAGTAGATGACCCTACATCTATGCAGACATAGATAGCTCTTATTGAACAAGAAAAAGAGGGAGGAAGGGAGGGAGGGAGGGAGAGAGAGAGAGAGAGAGAGAGAGAGAGAGAGAGAGAGAGAGAGAGAGAGAGAGAGAGAGAGAGAGAGCGAGAGAGAGTGCGGGAAGTTGTGAAGTTGGTAGGGAAAGTGATAGGATGTCTAGGGAAAGAATTAGAGAAGAGGAAAAGGGGATTGTATTAGTTTAAGCACATTATATGCATGTATAAATTCTCAATAATAGTAATTTGCCTAAGTTTTTTAAACTAGTGCATGGGTGATACATTTTATACAATATGTCTATGTCTTTATGATCCTCAACATCTCTTAGCATTTAAAAATTGTCTTTCAGAAAGAATTAATGAAGAATTTCATATCCCAAATTCTCCAAAGCACTTGTAACCAAAAGGAGATCTTCTCTGAAGTTTTCTCATAAAATACCATGGAATTTAAAAAGGCAAAGTAAGTGTAAATGAATAATCAGCTCTGTTTTTCCAAGATCAATTTTCAAAGGTTAATTAGTAGGCTAACGACTAAAAGTGCTGTTTTACAGAGTATAACTATCATAAGACATAAAACTCATTTCAGGGGCTTTACTCCTCTTTTATAGAAACTCTTTTTGCATTCCTTTCTCACTGCCACTCCTCACTACGCTCCGTAAGGCAGTCATACTCCTTGGTATTCATGTTTTGGGAGAACACTGTTCAATATGAGAAGGCCCCATTTGCCCTGTCACAGGAGTGTAGTGGCTGGCTGTTGATAATTTATTTTTGATATGAACCTTCATCTACATAATTTAAAAGTGTTCTCTAGATTGTTCCTCAAAATATTCTTCTGTTCTCCAATGCACATGATTTTATTAAAGAAGAAGCATTGTATAGCATAATGGTCTTTGTCCAATCTTGTCACTTCAAGATGCTGTGTGTTCTCAGTCTTATGATTTTGAAATTGAGAATGATGAGCTCAAAGTGGAAGTTACTTGGAGAATTAAAAAGATTAAATGTGTATTTATTTATTCATATTTATTTGAAACATGAGTCAGCGGTTTAGTATTATTAGCTCTTCTATGCTTTTCTGCTTTCTAGGACTTACTGAGATTCACACATATTTTTTAAAATAATTGAATCACATGTTTTATCAGATTATGGATATGCTACCTGGCTGAAGCCATTTATTGAATTTCTTTGTTGCCAAATCAGGTTACAGTTTTATTGGTCACCTACTATTTTTTCACCTTCCTATACACTAAAGAGAATAACGGCACTGTAACCTCATATAATAGACAAGTAATCTCAAGGAGTTAAGAATCTTATTTAAGTATGGTGCTACTGTTTGCCCTCCACTCCCCCACTTCTTCAAATTTAGCAGCATCAGATAGAAAGAGAAGATGGTTTATAAGCACAATCAGATCATGTCAAGTGCTTGGTATTGACTACAGTAATTAGCACAGTTTTCATAAAGGGCAGAATTGATAGTTATGGCACTGAAGGTTGTATTTATACAAATAACTGGGAGCTTTCTAGGTTAAAAAATATAATCAACTACAGGCATGGACAAAATACATGAATGATAGATTTAAAGTCGCTGCACAGAATAAAAGTCCCTGGGACTTAGAAACATATGTTCCTAAGATACATACAGACAACAAATTTAGAGAGATTAAATGCTGAAAGTTGATAAAAGTTTAAGAACACAGGGAAATCATGACCCTTCAGACTTTGTATCCTATGGATTTCTAAGGGCTCAAATGTCAAACCTGGTCTCAAATTGACATGGTCCACAAAAGCAGGATGATGTTATACTGAGTGATGGTCTAGATTAATTAAACTCTCTTTGATTTACTCCCGAGTTTTAGAATCAGTTTACATGTACTCTACTTGGTTATATACTTATATACCCATGATCCTTTCTTCTTCTCTAAAGCCAATAGTTAAAACTCGTTCAAATTTTGTAACACTGAGTTTAGTAATAACTAATAAAGTAAAGGAGAAAGAGACATAGTGTTTGTTGTATTCTCCAAGTTCACACATAGCACCAAGTTAGGTAACTGACTATGCTAAAAATAGCCAATTGTCTTTTTAGTGGAGCATGGAAAGCGTGGCCTAAGCTTTCCAGCCAGTGGATGTGTAACCCTTATTCTCTAGAACTTTGATCATAAAGTATTTCAAACTAGCTGGGTTCAAACAACGAGTTTTCTCACAGTCTTGAAGGCAACAAGCTTCAAGTCAATGTGTTAGTGAAGTTAGGTCCCAAAATGGGAGTACTCTCCTGCCTTTTGCCACTTTTGTGATTTGTCATTAGTTTAGCTGTTCTTAGGGTTTGTAGATACATCCCATAAAGCTGGATCTCGCTTGTCTTTTTTTTTTCTTTCTGTAACTCACTCCCTGGGTCTCTTCTCTCTTGCAAGGATAGCATTCTACATGCCTGAGGATCCAAGCTATTTTATAAAGAGTTCATGTTAAGTTTGTTAATAAAGGTCCCCCTCCCAAAACATCACATTTACAATTGCCAGTAGATAGGATGCCAACAAAACTTTTTAGTGGCCACAATCCACATGTGAACAAACATTTTCTGAGAAATGTAAATTAGTCTTTCAGGGAACAATAGACAATAGCACATTTTCTCAGAAGCTGAGACAATAAGGAAATGCATCCTGGATGCTTCAGAATTTCTGAGCCTCAATCTGATATCCCTGCCAATACTTCTTTGGTAATTGAGTTTTAGTAATAAAGTGTATGGATAGAATCAAAGATGCACATGATTCTATGGAGATTTGAAATTATGCATGTTTTATATTCATCATGACATTTGAGTTTCATAATTTAACTGTAAATCACAGAATACTACTCTTGAAGATTTAAATAAGATTCACTATAGTCTATAATAATTGAAAATTATAATAAAATTCTAAGCAGATGAGCACATCCTGGCTTTATTCCCTAACTGAAGAATGCCCTCAAGCTTCCTATTCCTGACAGACTTAACCACTACCCAATTTGCTCTTCATTGGGATTCTCCACAGAGAACCGAGAGTTTTTTTTTCCAGCATCTATTCAAAAGAGCAGAGAAAAGAGTTAAACCATCCAGGCTATTGTCTGTCAATTTAGGGTTCACATGAAACTATAAATTGCCTAGAGACAAAGAAGGAGAATGAGGCAGCAAGAAGCCAACTGCTCCTTCTATTTTCTTTGCAAGAAATAATCTAAGGTGGTTAAGAAATATTTGCTCCTAATATAAATCACCTACTGTGTCTTCAAAGAAGAACTATGGTTTGGGGACCTGCTAGATGGTTCAGGTTGAAGTGCTGGCTACACAAGTTTGATTACCTGAGTTTAATCTCAAAAACCCACATAAAACTGAAAGGCGTGAAACAACTTCTGAAAGTTGTCCTGTGACCACCATGAGAAATTTTTCATGCAGACACATAGGTACACATGTATGCACACTAGATAAATAAAGTTAAGGTAAAAACTACAACTTTTAAAAGGATATAGTTATTTGTTTAATATATTTCTTTTTATTTACTAACTTCAATTTATTTTTTAAATTTATTTATTTATTAAAAATTTCACCTCCTCCCATCCTCCCGTTTCCCCCCCACTCTCCCCCTTTCCCTCCCCTCCATCTCCAGACCTAAGAGAAGTCAGGGTGCCCTGCCCTGTGGGAAGTTCAAGGTCCTCCCCCCTCCATTCTGGTCTAGGAAGGTATGCATCCAAACAGACTAGGCTCCCAAGAAGCCAGTACATGCAATAGAATAAAATCCCAGTGCCATTGTCCTTGGCTTCTCAGTCAGCCCTCATTGTCAGCCACATTCAGAGAGTCCGGCCTTCAATTTTTTTGTCTGTTCTACAGAACCAAAACTTCCTTCTCTTTGCATTAAATATATATGTACTTGTTCAATATAATCTGGTTTCTTTACTCCAAAGTTACATGTTCTCTATCAAATGTGACTTTATACCAATGAATGCAGCTGTTTTGTATCTTAGAATTTCTAAAAGTTATCTTACAGTTAACTTTTAGAAATTCCTCTTTGCCGTGTTGTTCAGTCCAAGTGTATCTGGTTGGCATTTTGAACTGCCACTGAACTCTTCCGTGCTCAAAATAACTGACTCCTGGGAAAATAGAGCCTTCCTATTATTTTAAGATCAGAAGTTGAACCTTCTCAGTAGAAGGCAAGGCTGTCAGATTGCCTCTTGTAACACTCTAAATACAGCTGCAAATCTTTCCTAAACTTTTCTTTCCTGAAAACTACAAAATGTTATTTAATATCAGACTAGAAAGACTTCATTATTAAAGGTTAGGATGGCCCTGAGTGTTGTCATGAGTTCCTTTGAAAATTAAAAGTACACAGTTCAAAATAAAGTTGTTTATCCTTTCCAAGCTTCCACAACCCTCCTTTCTACTTGCTGACTCATACTTAATTATGAATAGGAGTATTTAGAGATGTAACGATATGGTTAAAAACATTGATTTTTTGGAGCTCAAACCCCTTGGATTTGTGCTCCGGCTGCTTCATTATTTGCTTGCTCTTTGCCGTCTCCAAATTTCAGGTTCTTCGGCTGTATGTTAAAGTGGTATAAACATGGGGGGTTAGCAATTTTGTTATGCATTCTTAGAAGAGCATTAGCATTTTGTGGAATCAATCTGAGGAATGTTGGGACTATCCCGCAAGCAAATGCACAGTAACAGGTACTGCTGTTCTTGTAAACACGTCATTGTTCTCCCAGGAATTACATTCTACTCACCGGCTTAGCTTCTCTTTACTCCCCTTTCTGTTGAACTTTCCCCTATCAACATCTGGGAATCCGGAACTATTCCTTCCTGTGTTTCAGTCATCCAAATTCATTTTGTTGCCCTACTTTCCACAGCTGCTATTTTGCTTAGAGGAGCCTTTCACACCCCTGTCCTTGGCAATATATAAAACTGAACTGTCCGTCAAGCTTTCACACAACACCAACAGCCCTGCCCACTAGACACTTTCTCCATAACAGAATATTCCCCTGACCAAGGGCACACTTTATACCGTCTAGAATCTTTTTCAAATTTCTAGTATTTTTTTTTCAGTGAATTATCAATATCCTAGAATAACCAATAAATGTTCAAATACTTTATTGGTCAGAAAGAGAGTAGTACTTCAGTGATTATGCAATCAAATGATCATTATTCCCCAAGGTCCAAAACATAGCAATGAATGAGCAGACGTGGTTGTGCTACATTTTGGGCCTGGGGACAAGACAGAGAAGTCTATTTCCTTTTGCCCTTGCCTATTTTGAACTTTTGTTATTATTCTCTTCTCAGATAGGTGTGGTTACAGATACTGATAAAATAACATGAATATTTCTAAAGTAGCATAGAATCTGGGCAGACAAAGGCAAAGTAGATATCAGGAAAAGGGGATAATTTGATAATGCTACATTAAAATTTAATTTGCTTTTTAGTTATATATATATATTTATAATTATTTACAGGAGTATGAATCTTAGATTTATATATACAATGCATATGGATCAACCGAGGATAATTAGAAAAAATTTTTATCACTTTTTATGGTGAATATATTCAAAATTCTTTGTTTTGATACACATACATGTCATTATGATATATATGTATATATATGCACATATGTCATCAGTAATAATTAAATACTCCATGTAATAAATATAAGAATTTATTCCTCCTAAAATGTATTTTCAAATACTGATTTGTTTTTGTTTTGTTTTGTTTTGTTAAATATATAATGAATCATTGGATCATGCGACAGTTGTACCATTTTTCTTTCTAAGGTAATAGGTTTATTTAGCTCTCATTTTTGGAAGGTTAAAGTTCAGTCAGCATGATGTGTGATCTCTCTTGGATATATTCACATAATAGTGAGTGGAATTACAGAAGAAAAATGTCAAGGCAGAAATTATCAAGAATATGTCAAGGTAGAATTCTCAAGAAAAATACAGGGGTCAGACTTACTCCGCTATAACACCTTTTTATCTATCTATCTGTCTGTCTGTCTATCTATCTATCTATCTATCTATCTATCTATCTATCTATCATCTATCGTCTATCTATCTACCTATCATCATCTATCTATCATCTATCTATCATTTATCATCTATCTATCTATCTATCATCTATCTATCTATCTATCTATCTATCTATCTATCTATCTATCTATCTATCTATCTATCATCTATCTATCTATCTATCTATCATCTATCTATCTATCATCTATCTATCTATCATCTATCTATCTATCTATCTATCTATCTATCTATCTATCTATCTATCTATCTATCTATCATCTGTCTATCTCTCTGTTGGTATGTCTGTCTGTCTATCTATATCTATATATCTTTTGCTTTTCCAAGACAGGGTTTCACTGTGTAGGCCTGGCTGTATCAGAACTTACGTTGTAGACCAGCCTGGCCTTGTACCCACAGAGATCTGCCTGTTTCTGTCTCCCTAGTGCTCGGATTAAAGTTGTGTGCCACCACAATCAGGTTCTATAACACCTTTTTTGAGAACTAGGGTCCCACATAAATGGCTCCATCTCTCCTGAATACTGTATCTCCATTAATCTCCTCCTAAGCTTTATTTCTTAAATGCTCCCTGCTGATGCAAGGATGCTTGAGGTCCGTTTTTGGCTTTTTATTTCATTAACAAAGGAATTTAAGAATGGACTCAAATGGAAGAACCAGGAAAGTTTTATTAGGTCTTAAGAGAAAACTGCAAGGCAGGCAAGCCGTCAGATCTTAGCTGCTGCCTGGAAGGGACAAAGAGCAGAGAAAGAAAAGAGCCAGGCATGGAAGCCAGACGCACAATCAAGCTCCCACATGGTGTGGAAGAAGCCTTTAGAGAAAGTATAAGAAAATTCAAAATATTGGAGTGAGGCAAAGCCCAAACTATTAGGAAAGCATGCTCACAAAAGAGATAGAAAGAAGGGAAAGGAATAATCACTTCTGAATAATTCAGAAAAACAGGCTGACTTACAGTCCTGCATGGCCAAGACGTACACGGCCAAAAGTACAGAACCGTGCATTTGATAGTATTCAGAAACCTCCTCACTGATCTGCATAATGGATATTCTAATTTAAAGTCACATCATGTGTGTAAGTAAAAAGGTTCCTCTTTGTCGTCAACTCTGCCGGTATTGTCTTCTTGATGATTGCTGTTCTCACTGGGATGAGGTGTTAGCATTGTGGAAATGATTTGCATTTCTCTTATGTCTAAGAAAATTGACCAGTTTTTCATTCATTTATTGTCCAGTAGTACATCTCTGAGGTAAGAAATGTCACCTTGCACTTTTAAACTTCTTACTTAAATTGGTATCAATCTCCTAGTGGTGTAGAAATTAGCCAATTTAATGAAGAGTATCCGATCTCGAATGCTGTGGCAACCTGAATAAAATCTAAGTTACAATGTCAGATTGTTTAGATAACTATACTGTGATTATATAAACTAATGTCCTTGTTTTTTGAAAACCATGGCAAAGTATTTAATAGTTAAAGGTTATTATGAATGTGAAATTTTGTTCAGGAAAAATATCATAGCATCCAAAAAGACACAAAAAGAATGGTAAAGCAAATGTCACACAATAGTAAGAACAGCAGAGTCAAGTAAACTCAGTTTATTTGAAAGTGAGTTGTACAAGCAATAGGAATGAATTAAGGTAGTGAAATCTTTCAGAGAGGAAAATCCCTCTTATACATTAAGCTTCTCAAACTTGAGCTTTGTGCTTACTGAACTTCTGTGTGTACTGAATTATGGTATCCAGAAGTGAAAGAGAAACACCAAGGTCGGGTGTGATGAGAAGGATGAGATCCCTAACCAACCCCCTAATAACTGCCTTTCTTGGGATACTATTTATATGAGGACAGCAAAAGCAGGGGCGTACTTTTAGAGAAAGGTTTCTTAAAAGCAGAAGGAATCTAAAAAATTAATTTCTCTTCATCATACTCCATCATGGTAGTGACTGGGTCAAGGATGGAGTTAGAAGATATACTACCTGTTAAAGAACACAGGTTTTCTAAATACTTCACCTGGTAGTTCACATGCATGGTGTTTGTATGCTGTCTTTGGGAGGTATACTTTGATAATTACACAGTGCACTTTAGGGAAGGTTGAGTCATGACTTCCCAAGTGAACTCTCGGCATGCCGCACGTTCAGAAGACTCTAGATTTGAAGTTGTTTGCTTGGTAGAGCACTAGTATTCTCATAGTCATAATATTCAAAAGCCAATCAACAGACCCCATTGGGGTCTTCCTCAGGGAAGAGTCTATCCATAAGATGACTATAAAGAAAGCAGGGTTGACATGTTTCTTTTACATAAGTGGGTGCTTTTATATTAGGGGCATAGATATTCAGGACTGAGACTTAATCCTGATGAATTGTTCCTGTTATGAGTATAAAATGTCCCTCTCCATCTCTTCTGATTGATTTTAGTTTGAAGTCAACTTTGTTAGAAATTAGTATGGCCACACCGCTTGTTTCTTAGGTCCATTTGCTTGATAAACCTTTTCCCAACCCTTTACTCTGAGGAGATGAAGAAAAGAGAAGATAGGTAAGGAGAGGGGAGGTGAGGAGAGGGGAGGCAAGGAGAATAGAGGCAAGGAGAAGGGAGATAAGAAGAGGGGAGGTGAGAAGAGAGGAGGTGAGAGGAGGGGGGAGAAGAAAAAATAAAAAGACAGGAGAGAAGGGAAGGACAAAAGAAAGAAGGGACAGAATATGACAGAAATTAAGCCACATTCGGTTCAGAGCCCATTTTTCATGGACTTTGTACTCTTACATTTGAACACGATTCTGTTTGGGATTTTACTTAGTTTTTTTTAAAATCCTAATAATAACATTTTGTGTATTTCTAAGCTTTATATTTGCTCCTTGACACACGTAGACATTTTTATCATGTGTGAAGTATTTCTCCATCTTTCACATATGTTTGAATCACTGTATTTGCAGATTCTGTATGGGAGGATACAGTCAACTGAAATTCAAAGTAATTTAGGGAAACAAATTTTATATAAAAGGCATATGCATTTTTTAATTGTAACTGTTCTCTAAAAGCACTATAGATCAATGTTTTCATTGCATCAGATGTTTTAGTCATTAGCAGCCCATGAGGCATGCATGTAAGCCATATACATGCTGGCAACTCTCCTATTTGGGGGTTATGGTGCTCCCTGAACCACTCCCCCATTGATTTCTAGTGGCACCCATATTTTCAATATAATAGACTCAAGTAGACAGAATTCTATTGTAAATATGTACATATATAAATCACATTTCATAGATTATTTCTATTTCTGTAGATAAACTGCCTCTATTAACAATGTTGTTAATCCAATGACTTTCTACAAACATATTTAATTTATGTGCTGAATATGTTTGAGTGAGTGCAAATATATTTCCCCAGAGGCCAGAGAAACTTTCAAAAACCTGTACCTGAAGTTGTTGGTAATTGTATCTATTTGACATGGGTGCTAGGAACTAAATTTTGTTTTCCTATATGAGCAGCAAGCACTCTTATTTGCTAAGCCATATCTTCAGCTCCAAATACACAAGACCTTTGAGAACATCCAGACTAGTGACTTACTGATCATGAAGAGTCCTATAAGTACTTATACAACTTTACACTGTCTGTTCTTTGTCCAGTTTAGCTCACCTTCATTTTGCCTTTCTTATAAAATACTGTCTACCTAAGGTCACAGAAGGACTCTGGCTTCATTGTTTAAGTCACTTCATTCTCTCCAGTAATAAAGTCACAAGTGACTTTAAGGATCGAGTCTACATTCCTCTACATAATAGTGTGTGTTCTGGAACCCTGAATTGTAGTGGACACTTACAATGGGAGAAATATTTTTACCATAAGAATATAATGATAGCCTTCTTTCCCCTTCAGTCCCAACTTTATACTTAAGGTGAAAGTGCTATTGTTCATTCTGAAGAACAAACAGTATGTTTTATGTTCATAAATCACTGGCTGTGGAAAGGATACATCTCTAATCCAACAGCACTCACCAGATAAGGAAGTCTAACATCACACACACACACACACACACACACACACACACACACACACACAAAAGTGGGGAGGAAGAAAAAGAGGAGTCTAAAATATTTTAATTAAACCATTATGCAATTGATACCCTATGACATGAAGACATTTTTTATTTTAGTATTTTTAAAGGAGAGCGGGGGAAGAGGGAGGAGATATTTTTCTATATCTATCTATCATCTATCTATCTATCTATCTATCTATCTATATCTATCTATCATCTATCTATCTATATCTATATCTATATCTATATCTATATCTATATCTATATCATCTATATCTATATCTATATCTATATCTATCTATCTATCTATCATCTATCTATCTATCTATCTATCTATCTATCTATCTATCTATATATATATATAGAGAGAGAGAGAGGAGAGATTTAAAAGAATGTTTAGCAGCCTGATTTTTTCCCCTACAAAGTCACAAAGCTTAATTCAAAAATTTCCTGGAATTGATAGTGCCAGAGGCTAAGCTAAAAATAATTTTGCCTCATTAGATCTTGTAGTTTAACCTCTGAAGTGGAAGGTTCTTGACAGACACATTGAAACGCCGACTCACAAAGCAACATTGAAAAAGGAAAAAGAATAAAGAGGAATCATTCCTATTAAATGACCCAGAGAGAATCAAAGAACAAAGAAGACTATTTCTGTAACTTTCTAGGTCCATGCATAAGGTTGCTGGGCTCTTCCAAGTGGATCGCTCCTGGCAGCTTCAAATGTATCACATACTAAATGAGCATGGAATTCTTTATAGGAGCAAAGCTTTGGAAGTATAAGTTTAATAGACAATGACAGGAGTCTTAGAAAAAAGAAAAACGGCTTTCTCACAATCTGGTGAAAATAAATAATAAAAATTAGTAATAATTGTCACCACATCTCCTTTCCTCATCATTAACAAGGCTTTGGAATTGTGTTCATTGAAGAGAAAAATAGCCATAAAGATTTGCTCTTCAAGCTATTTCTGAAGAATTTCAAAGTAATGAGAAAGGGTCAACGTAGTTAAAATGGAGACTCGGGTTTTTCTGATGGTTTTCTTTTCTTTCTTTCACTTTATGATTCAGCACGGCGAAACACACGTTAGATGATTTGGGAGTCTGTTAATGGAACATATTCCAAACATCCTGTTATCTTTTCATTCATACTGAGAGTAGATTTCGCACTGAGGAGAAAAAGAAAAGGACTCACATGTCAGAACTCAATGAAGCAGAGCAACCACCAACGATGTAGATTAAGAAATAAATTAAAGTTTAGAACATCTACAACTGTAGAAGACAAAGTAAAGTTGGTACAAATTCCTCCCTAGCCAGTTAGGGACACGAATTGACATATCCCTGCAGAAACAGTACTTGTGAAGAACATTTAGATCAGAACATGACCAGAACATAGAACCCAGATGCCAAGTTGAAATCATCATCTGTCTTTCAATGTTCCCACTGTGATAATGTATGCCAGGTAAAAAGAATGCAGAATCTTTGCATCTAGCCAAAAACTAAGGAAAGCTGTGGGAGAGGTCTGGGAGAGTTTTTTATGGAGAGGTGAATCCCCACATAGATCAGGATCTGAACAGTTGTGTCCAGAAGCAGACATCAGCCCTGTATCTATGCTGATTAAATTAGCTGTGGCTTCACTTCTGTCTTCACATGTCTTGACAACTTTTCTTGGTATCCACCCTAAACACTTATACTTAAAAACATGCCACAAGTCCGTTTTAGCTTCACTGTGCTGGGGGAAGTTAGAAAGTCTCTTTATTCAGTGTCATGTTTCCCAGACACTACCAATTTCTGTGTCATTGAAACTTGATAATAAAGCATGCCTCTTAGAAAGAATTTCAGATTTGAGAAAACTGAGGTACAGAGAACTCAGTTTCATTATAAATCATGAAACTAGTAGAAAATAAACTCAAATTAAGACCAAATATTTTGTCTTTGAATTATGATTTCCTTATATATATATTTCCTATGTTAATGTTAGATCATCCACAAATGAATATTTTTATACAAAATATCAGTCATGATCCAAGGAAAAATCACACATTTCAGATTTATCCCGAGTTAAGAGAGTTTGGCCAGGGACTGTTTAGTTAGATTTACAGAGGTCAGGGAGATAGTATAATTTCCAGTGCTGGAATCAGCAGGAAGTCATCCAAATCTGAAGGCAGAGGAGAGAAAACCACTTTTTATCACCCAGAAGGGGTAGATGAATGGAGAGAACTTCCAAGGGGCAACAGGAAGATTTAGTAAAAGGAACCACCAACATTTCTTCCTCCTTCAGAAAGAAAAGGAGAAAATAAATACCCTATTTTCTCTTTTCACCACCCTTCCGTCCCGTGTCCTGCCTTATCCCCTCTGTTTACCCAGCAGAAACAAGTAAACTAAGGGACTACACACGATTCGTAGATATCAGAATCGAGGGTGTGGCAGACTAAAAAAGGCAGGCACAGATGGAAAATGCTTAGCACATACCAATTACTCCAATAGCTAAACACTATTAAAGATTTTAAAGAAACACTTTTTTACACAGACTCGTGAGCTTCTCCTGAAAGTAGTTTTCAAAATGACATTACCACTTTCTTAATTAGTAGCAGTGCTTTCCCTACACTTTCTCAAAAACTACTTTTTAGACTGTGGCTATGTGCTGAGCTGCTAGAATAAAGGGCAAAAGTCAGACCCAACGTTTACCAAAGCTTCAGTTTAGTGAGGACAACTGGCAAGGGGTGGGGAGGCTGACTAACCAAGGAGTCACACCTGAGCCCACGAGTGCATCATCAAAGCCATTTCTTCCTTATTAAAACATCAAAGGCTCTGCATGCCGAAGGGTGTTCCTAAGATTAAAACTACGGTGAACTGTAAGATCTTCACAGTAGAAATTCACCAGGAAATATTTTGTGAATCTTTTGAGATCTTCGGGACAAAACTTTCCTATTTATTCCTTGGGTATCTATTGTGAGGGAGGGTCTCTATGGTATATAACGATAATTCTGAATTCTAGAAGGTCTGATTTTCTCACCTGCACCCTTATAAAGATGAGTTGGATATTCCTTTATGAGTTCAGTAGTGCTGATACAATGCCTGTGACAAATGATTTTTACAGGTGTCAAGGGGAGGAAAGGACAGAGTCCTTCTAGTTATAATCAAGGATTTCTTGAGACGGTTGTCAGGAAAAGGGCATATTTGGCAAACATGGAAATAAATCCTAAGCCAAGAGCTTCTCTGGGTACCATCCCAGACTAAACTGACATCTAAGCTAGAATTAACCCAGCTCTACAATACAAAAGTATGTTCTCTAATTAAAAAGAATGAAGAAATGGTAACGTTCAGGTTCAAGTCCAGGATTTTTATCTACGTAACTTTGGGGAAACTGTTGAATTCCTTAAAACTCTTGTTTCATTATTTTCAAAACAAGAAAATTATTATTTCATCAGGTATTGTAAATAATAGTTGAAAGGATATAAAACACATATAAGAGTTTACACAAAGGCAGCTAGAGTATTCTAGAAATGTGCTGGATTCAATGTTTTCAGAATATCCTCTCCTGAAAATGCCAAATGAGGGAGGTGGAGAGGTGTCTCAGCAATTAAAGGAATCTATTTCAATGGATGAACCAGGTTTAATGCTTAACTGCCTACAAACATCTGTAGCTCCAGTTCTGTGTGATACTACTGACCTTCTGCACTCTGCCAGCTATGGCTGTAGTGTACAGACATGTGTGCCGGCAAAACACACATCAAAGCATTCTTTTTAAAGAAGAGAAATACCAATTCAATTTCTGTCTTTTTTTTTTCTGAAAAGCTCCTTGGCCTGCCAGGAAGGTCAGAAAAAGAAGGGATGATATCTCTGGGCTCTTTCATGGTGAACTCTTAAAAAAAGTGATGTAGCCGGGTGGTGGTGGCGCACGCCTTTAATCCCAGCACTTGGGAGGCAGAGGCAGGCTCATCTCTGAGTTCGAGGCCAGCCTGGTCTACAGGAGCTAGTTCCAGGACAGGCTCTAGAAACTACAGGGAAACCCTGTCTCGAAAAAACCAAAAAAAAGTAGCAACCATAAAAAGTGATGTAAAAAATAAATTGATTTTTGCTTCTGTTCTTTCTCATCCTCCTCTTCATGTCATTGTTATTATTATTATTTCTCCTCTTCTTCCTCCTCCCCCTTCTTCCTGTCTCTTCAGCACCCTTTCTCTCATATAGAAAAACCTGCAAACGACATGAAGTATTAAAAGTCTGAAAAAAATGGGCTGAGAAAGAAATTAGAAAAACGACACATTTACAATAGCAACAAATAATATAAAACATCTTGTGGTAAATCTAAATGAAAAAGTGAAAGACCTGTATGACAAGAACTTTAAGTCTTTGAAGAAAGAAATTGAAGAAGATACCAAAAAATGGAAAGATCTCCCATGTTCTAGGATAGGTAGGATTAACATTGTAAAAATGACAATCTTACCAAAATCAATCTACAGATTCAATGCAATCCCCATCAAAATCTTAACAGAGTTCTTCAGAGAACTCAAGAAGAGAACAGTACTCAACTTTATATGGAAAAACAAAATAATTTATAAAGCAAAGTTACATTAAACAAAATAATTGTGAAAAAGAAAACCTAAAGGAAATGAAGACACATCTCCCCTCCTCTGGGCATACTGACTCTTCTCTGCCAATTGCTCAATGTATGGAATCTGACCATGACTTTCCAACTATGAGCAAACAACCCCTTCCAACCCCAAGTTCTTTTTTTTGGCACTTGACCACAGCAAAGTAAGATATAAGTAACACACAGGGTTATCCAAACCTGGGAGATAAAGGGAGGCATGTTTTGTTCTATTGGTTTCATAGATCTTACTGTGGGAGACCACGTACTTCAAAACCTTCAAGCATTCCTTTGATGAACATCTGCTCCAGAAACCCAAGGGAAAGAAAAAAAACAAGGTACTGATCAGACTGGGAGCTCCAGTTACATTTGAAAGGAATGGAACCAACTGAACAAGCAGATTAAACCCCCAAAACTGATGGCATAGACATAAACATGAGCAAAAAGACAAAGCAAGGCTACTTCTGCTTATAGATCAGGCTGAGATGAGCAGGGAAGTGTCTTTAGAGTCACATTTCGAATGTATTATTCCTCAATAAGTGATGAAAAATAAAGATTTGAGGAAATCATGGAGCTTTGATTCAAGTATCCATGAATAACTGAAGGCAATAGCAAGATCCCCCCCGTGCTTATCACAGGCTTAACATGGCCATATGACCAGAGTCACAACCAGCAAGCACAGTGCCTTCAAGGATACATACTGCTTTATGTCAGTTAACATGTATTGCATTATTCTGGTTAAAAATATATCTTTCCTGAGTCTCTGCAATTAGAATATGAACTGCTATTCTGCTCCGACCAAATGGAAGGGTGAGAGGCCAGTGATCTCAACGACATTCAAGAATATGTGGCTCACATTTCACTGGCTGCTGTATTTGGATTACATATAGCACCCCCCAATTTGCTAATTTCCATATTACTACAGCCAAGTAACTGACTGGTAGCAACTTAGAGAAAGAAGAGTTTATCTGGCTCAAGATGTGAAAGTACAGTGCAACCTGTTGGTAGCTGGCCACAGGATGGACAGTAGTCAGTGTTCATGCTCAACTCATTTTCTTCCTCTTCATAAAGTCCAGGAATCCAGCCCAATGGACAGTACTGCCTACATTCAATGTGGCTCTGTCCACGTCTTCTTGATTGAGATAAGCCTTCAGAGGCAAGCTCAGCAGCTTGTCTTCTAGGTGATTCTCCAACCGTCACTTTATCTCTGTGGCCAGAGAAGAAATGAATGTGCAATTTTGAGTCTCTGCTGTTAAAATTTGGCACACTTGCGAGAGTCATCCTCCACTGAGTTTAGAATCCATAAACCAGGGTGACAGGATTCCAAACGAAATAAAGTGAAGTTACAAATGATACACAGGAGATAAAACGTGAGTCAGTTATTGTAGTAAGGAAGTAGCTTGTTCATCCTGGCTGCCAAGAACCAAAATAATCACACAGAGACTGTATTAGTTAAATCACTGCTTAACCCATTAGCTCTAGCTTCTTATTGGCTAACTCTTACATATGAATTTAACCCATTTCTAGTAATCTGTGTATTGCTATGTGGCAGTGGCTTACGGGGTAAAGTTTCTAGTTTCTCTGGCCCTGGCTCCATGACTTCTCCCTGACTTCGCCTCCTCTCTCACAGCATTTTGGTTAGTGTGTGCCCTCCCTGCCCACCTCTGTTCCCCTATAGTTCTGCTATGGGCACAAAGCAGTTCCTTTATTAACCAATGATATTCACAGCACACAGAGGGGAATCCCACATCAAGTTATTAGTCCTGGGTAGCCAAGATGGCTCCTTGGATGAAGGTGCTTTCTGCACAAAACTGGCACCTGAGTTCAGTCTCAGAATCCTACTGGAAGATGGAGGGGAGGACTTATGTCACAAAGGTCTTCTCTGACCTCCACATGCCTTTGTCTCCACACTCAGATCAGGCACATGCACAGTGATAAAAAATAAATAAAACCTTATAATAGTTACTCCTGGCAAACATTTCTATCATTACAAATAATCAAATCTCAATCTCTGAAACAAACAAACACCAACAAAACCCACAAAAACTTGGTCAGGTAAATGCCTTTTACTGAACAACTAAATGGTAAATATTTTCTGCTGTATTATCTACTTTAGTAATTTCATCCTGATTCAGAGATCACAGGATCTATCATAGCGAACAGGTGTGAGAAAGACAAAGAGATAAAATCAAATTTTCTCCTCTCTTCTCTATTTATTAGTGATGAATTACCATTACAGCCTTTATCAATTGAAGAGAAGGGTTTCACACTTTTAATTTTGTCTGAGACTGTAAATTGATTCATTTAAATTTTTTTATTGCTACAGGATTAGTGGTGTGACTATTCGGTGACCTCTGGACTCCTTAACAAATTAAACCACTAAGGGGTTTAAATTGTACTAATTCAGTCTGGATTTTTTCAAATATCTATAAATTTCTAGTAGTGTTTGCTCATATTCTCACCTCTGAAGAACAGTAAGTCTCTCCGGGCAAAAGGAAATTTCCTTTGTTCTGTAGTGATTAATCAAAAGAACAAATTAGATATAATGTTACATTTTAAGGCTTCCGTTCATAAAAAAGATACCAGAATACTCTTATTAAAATTTCCAAGCTCTTATACCTTAAGAAAGAGTATTAAATATGTCAGTAATACTTCAGAGGAGTGTTTGTACTACATCATATAAAGTGAGTCACATTGTGAAATAATTTTATTATTAGTCATATTACATTGGATCACTTGTTTATGCTGAAGGTCTAAGTTTATCCACTACAAAAAAAAGAAAAATTTCCTTTAGCTTTTATTAAGTAATCTGAGTAGTGATACTTGGCAGTATACAAAGGTACTGTCTATATAATGTTTTGCTTTTTATTTTTAGGATCTACTGATTATTTTCTGCCCAACACAGTATTTAATATTAAAGATATGCTTAAAAATCTACCATACATAATTCATTAGTTATTATACTTCTGATCAGAAAGCTTTAAAGTCTTAATGAAATGTATGTTCTCCTGAAAGGTAGAGAAGGCATTACTTTGTTCTTTTGCTGAAAGAAATTTGTGTGACAGCCACTTATTAGATCGGAAAGAAATATGCATATGAATATTGCTATTCAATTTGTTGATTGTTGGCTATTCCCAGAACTGGCCTTTCTTCAGACATTCATTTGTTTAATTGATGTTTTTTTCTTAAACCTGTCAATTACTATTTTATAATTACCCTTTTTTTACCATGTTTGTTCATGCACATTTGTATTTATGTTTGTGGGTGGTTTGTTATGTCACAGTCTGTGTCTGGAGCTCAGAGGACAACCTCAAGTGACAGGCCAGCTTCCCAGCTAATTTGAGACAGGGTATCAGAAAAGGGCTGCTTGCCAATGTGTGTGAAAAACTGACTTCAGCATATTCTTCTGCCTCTACCTCCTGTATCTCAGTAGGATTGCTGGAAGAGCAGACTTCCCTAGCTACTGTGCTGGGGATTTGAACATAGATCCTTATTTTTATTAGCCGAGAGCTTTAACCCCTGTGCTGAATTCCCAGACATATATTTTATTCTTTATAGAAATGAATGCCTTTTTCCTTGTTGTATTGCAGGGTATATTTTATGGAGATGGAGATCAAAGCTTGGCCCTGGTTCTCTACCGTAAGAACTTATTAAAACAAGCATGGCAATGTACCCCTGTAATTCCAGTCAATATGGAGACTGAAGCAGGAGAACACAAAGATTTTGGGTAGCTGGAGCAATATAGTAAGATCCTGTCTCTAGAATTTCACATAAAGATTCTGTGACTTTGAAAGTGACATATATTCTGTTTGTTGATAGTACACTTTTAAAATTGAGTCTAATTTTCAGAGTAGCATATAATAATTGTGCATAATAATGTTCCCATGTTAATATTTTGATATATGCATACCTCCTGACAGATCAAATCAGGTTCATTAGCATTTTTTTACTTATCATTATATGCTGGGACTCATCAGGTTCATCTTCCAGAACACTGTGTAACTTGTGATAAGTTGTTAACTGACATCATCCTACTGTAATATGGTGTCTATGATTCAGAGCTTGTTATCTATCCTTCATTTACCCTCCTTTCTCCTCAGCCTTCCCAGACTCTTAGTTACTACTATACATTCTAACAGTCTCTTCCTCAGCTTTCAAATACAGTGGGTAACCACTGTTTTTATCTCTGTCTTTGCACAAGCTTTAGAAAGGTGTCTAGCTAAATTTTTCTATATGATCTTAAGTCTTAGACATCCTTATTCAATTTTTGACTAATTTAAACAAAAAGGATATGTTACAATTTAATTCTTGAAGCTACTACAGTTTACTTGGTGCATAAATATTCATAACTCTATTATTTATACTTTCATGATAAATTGTAGCCTTGCTGTTAGGAAGTGTTTATTTGAAATAGTTCAATGTCATTTTTGCTTGAAATCTACCTTGTTGAATGTCAAAATAACTAAGTACTTCTTTTCACTTTATTGACAGAGTTTATCTATGCTTGCGTCTTTTACCCTTGGGTAACTTTATTTCATTTTAAACTTTTGTCAACAGAGTTATGTTTTATGAACAATTTGTTTATACACATACATGTGTATCTTCAGGCAATAGGAATTATACTTTCCACACCAATTAACTATATATTTATCATTATTAATATATATAGTTACATATATGTGAATATATATTCATTTTCCAACAATGATCTATCATTTGTCACCAACATACCACCAATTTATTTTTCTACCAATCAATCTATGTATCTATCTATGTATCTATGTATCTATGTATCTATGTATCTATGTATCTATCTATGTATCTATGTATCTATGTATCTATGTATCTATGTATCTATCTATGTATCTATCTATCTTTCTATATATCCAATTATCTTTGCATCGTCTCATCTTTCTGTCTACCTAATAATCATTTGACACCCAAATATGTCACTTTCAAACCATGGCCAAATATCTCTGTGTTGTAGGGGGTCACTTCTTTGTTCCCAGCTGCTCAACCCCAAAATAATCACACAGAAACCATATTATTTGCAATACTGTTTGGCTGATAGCTTAAGTGTATTTCTGGCTAACTCATATCCTAAACTAACCTTTCTCCATTAATCTGTGTATCTCTATGAGGCTGTGGTTTACTGGGTAAAGTTCCAGTGTCTGTCTCCAGTGGGGCTACATGGCTTCTTTCTGACTCTGCCTTCTTCCTCCCAACATTCAGTTTAGTTTTCCCTGCCTAGCTCTGTTCTACCCTATCAGGCCAAGCCAGTTTTCTTTATTCATTAATGGTAATCAGAGCATACAGGGGGGAATGCCACATCACCTCCCTT
This sequence comes from Arvicola amphibius, assembly GCF_903992535.2. NCBI lineage: Eukaryota > Metazoa > Chordata > Mammalia > Rodentia > Cricetidae > Arvicola > Arvicola amphibius. The sequence goes on along the minus strand of NC_052051.1, from coordinate 67,533,164 downwards.
TTCTGTTTAAATATAAAAGGAATATTTTAACTTTAGCATAGTAAAATTACATATAAATAAACAGATATCAAACAAGAATTACAGTTACCATATTTATATCTATTTTTCATCATAACTAAAAAAATTATTATAACCATCTATTCTCCAACTCCATCAAAGACCACAGAAGGATATAATAATACCTAAGTAAATGGGAAGTACATTGTAAGCAACCTTCAATACTTTAGAATTGACAGAGATTTCTTGCTGCCTATGCAGTCACCCAAAGTTCTTCTGTATCATTGGAACATCATTCTTCAGCCTACAGACCCTTAGTGTCCAGCAGACTTTTCCACACAGCATGAAATTTCAAAGACAGTTCTGCCTATATGGCAGGTTGTCATTCACTTTCTTCTGTGTCCTGCAGAATGTCTAGCAGATTCTTTCATGAAGCAGGAACCCTGAAGGAGGGTCTCATATTTAGGCAAATGCAGCACTCATTTCTCTGTGGGTCCTCCATTCCTAGTTCACAAGGCATACCATCAAGCAGTCCAGGCAAGAGCAATTTCTTGCCCAAATGGCTAGCAAACTCCATGAGGAGCCTCTTTGATGCCCATCTTCCTTTTTAAGTAATTGGTGCTGCCAGGAGCAGATGAGTCTCACTGTCATGAAAAGTCCTAAGTTCTTAAAACATTTTAAATGGCATATTTTAAAGGTTTCTGAAAGATTTGAAGAATGTTTAACTGAAATATATCTCTATATATCTGGAAAACATAACTAACATGACTACAAACTTGACTATTATGGATGATAATTTATTAAACTATATTTCCTAATTATACATTATAATTTTTAAATGAGCTGTATAAACACAATACCTTAATAAAGAGCAGAAACATATATATATATAAATTGACCTTAAATTTGTATTAATAAAACAAGATCCATACCAATACAAATCTCTATAGCATATCCCCCTTTAAATGTAAACAAACATTTATAAACAATATTTGGGAATATGGACATAATTCTTTCTAAACTACTTTCTGCTTTTGTTGGGCAAAGTAATTTGGTGTCTGTGTGGGCGGGGAGTGTTCACAATGACCTTCAGGGGTTCTTGATTCATCAAACCACATTAGTCTAGAAGTTTTCCACATGTTCTCATCCTCTGTGGAAACAAAAGAAGAACCTCTTTTCCAAATAACATATTTAGATTCAAATTCTGAAATCAAGATACCTTTAAAATATATATGTTATTGGCCATCTTTCCTGAGTCCCTGGGCCCTCTTGTGGCATTCATGGGTGTATATATATATATATATATATATATATATATATATATATATATATATATATAGTTTAACAGTCTCTACAATAAAATGTCTTCCTGTACTTAGCTCTTTTACAGTCAAAAATTTAAAAAAATCATAATAAATACATAATCCAGATTCTGTATATATTCAATCTTTATGTGGCTTATTTGGTTTTGTTCTATTACTTCTTAATATTTGTTTTATTATATTTCCTCCTTTAATCTATGATTGTCTGTGTTCTGTCTTTTCAAAGACTTTATTATTTTATAAATGATTTACTTTTTTATATTACTGTCTATACTCTTTTTCTTCTCTCTTCCAAGCCTACGTACATTTATCCAATACTGTAACCCATTTAGAGGTTTTTTATTTTAAATCTGGATTTGTCTCTATTATATATCTGTAATCCTTTTCTGACCAGAACTGTTTTTTATTAAGTAGATAATAATAATATAGCTTTTCTTAGTTATGATAAAATTTAAAATAGATACAAATATTGTAACTGTAACTCTTGCTTAATAACTATATTAAAGTTGAAACCTTTATTTTTATTTAAATAGAAAAGGGGAGGTGATATGGGATTCCCCTCTGTATGTTTTGACCTCCATTGGTTAATAAAATAACTGTCTAGGGCCTGAGCAGGGAATAGACGTAGGTGGGGAAACTAAACTGAATGCTAGGAAAAAAGGGGATGAAGTCAGGGAGAAGCCATTAAGCTGCTACTGGAGACAGACATGCTTGAACCTTGCTGGTAGGTCACTAACCTTGTGGTAACATATAAAATAATGAAAATGAGTTAAATTAAGATGTAAACGCTCGCCAATAAGAAATTAGAGAGAATAGGCCAAGCAGTGTTCTGTGTGATTATTTTGGGTCGGAGCGGCCAGAACGGGCAAGTGGCCTATTACAACACTGACACAGTCTCATGGAAATCTCATAATTTACAGTATATTGAATCATTCATTTAAAAGTATGCATAGACTTTAAAAATTTCAGTACTTTTTAAGTTCATAATCCAAATATTACCAAATACAATATACCCCCTTGACTATGTTATTTGCAAAGTTACATATCTGCAGTATAAAAAACAGAACAAACAATCCAATTCCAAAATAGAATAGGGGTAAAACAATGAGAGTTCCAACTAAAATTTAAAAATCAGTAAGGCAAACATAAATCTTAGTCCAGCATCTAGAGATTCTGATGGAATCATCTTGACTCAAGGACACAGGTTAGCCCAAACCTCTATAGTGTTACCACATGCATATACATACCTATAACCTTCTGAAAGACATTTGTTAATCTTTCCTGATGCCATGAGTTTCTCATATGTCCATATAGCACAAATTCATATGCATGTACATAAAACTGATGTCATGTTTTGAAATATGTGCTAACCCATTTGAAATTTTCTGGTTGTATTCTTTCCAAAAGATAAGAGTTTTTTTCTTGAATTATGCTTTCTAAGCAAAGAACAGCCCCACCTCCACAAATTTAAAAATTAACTTGGGTGATGAACTGTGGATATTTGAAAATTGTCATTTCAAAGGTCAATGGAATTTAACTGTTCTCTAAATCTCACTATTCTCATTTACATGTTCAGAAGCTGGTCTTTCTGTCCTGAGCTCCACCAGAATTTTCTGTTTTTTCTTCATGTGCTGATTCTGGATCTCTTTACTTTCATCTTGAACTCTTTTCTCACATGTATGCTTTTCCTTTTATTTTAATATATGATGAATAAAATATATTTAAAAAGTGGTACTTTATTTTAGATTTAAAATAGACCCTGAGTATTAAATTGCAAATATGAACTTTAAAAGAAAGCATTGTACTGATGAAAATAAAATTATCTTTTTTTAAGGTTTTTCAAACGTTGCTTATGTGTAAATAGTCTTTCAGAAAAATTTGTCTTCTTCAGTACATAACCAAGATTTTAAATCCACAGTATTTAAATAATTTACATGTTCCTTTTCTAGATGTCTTTATTGTGTTGATCCTTGTTCTTGGTTCTGCTCCTGCCCCTCAGAGAGCCATTTTTCTTAGAATGATGGTCCTGTGTCAAGAATAAAATTTTGGATAGTTACCAAAGCATATTATCTCACGAAGGAAAAGGTATACATGCTGTGAGAGAGGGAAGAAATTAATATTTGAAAACTAAGTTAAAGCAAATACATGAAACACCTATTGGTGCTGTGCGAAGCTTACAGGGGTCAGAAAAATACATTTTAATCTCTTTTCTGATAATAAATAAATACTCAACAGGATTCAATAAAGAGTGCTTACTGCATATATAGCTTATAATAAAAACAGAGCCACTATCTCAGTTTCTTATTTTCCAGTTCAGAATAGCTGCATTGTACTAAAGGTCAGTTTTAATCATATTACAACAGAACTGCATCCTATTCAATTCAAAAATTCACTGTGTAATACAAGTTCCAACCAGTAATTTACAGTGAACTGATATCTCATTGATTTGAAATCCTACCTAAGAAGATGGAAGAAGGAGGGGTAAGGAGCATGTTAAAATGATTTAGTATGTTGATAAAGGAGCAATAATCAATATATAGCTTGTGTATCTTTCCTGAGACTCCTTAGGAACTGAAAATTAATGACCAAGACATTGCAATGTTCTCAGCTATGGATGCAAATCAGCAATGTGGATGATGGGAATGAGAATGAAAGAGCATGCGTAGATTCTGTCATTTGTTGTCTCGGGACTATTACCTGAAGACAACTTTTAAGAGAGTATTAAATGAATTCTGGATTAATTCATACAATTAAGCTAAGCATAATTAATCAACACAAAGACATAAAAACAGAATTCATTGATATCCTGTGCTCCAAAATATAATGCTATTTGATTTATTTTTGTCTAACTTTAATATTCACCAAAGCACCTTAGTATAATTGCTATCACTGAAACTCATTGTGATATACCCAAATTCAAGCTTTGATTCTGTGTGCTAAATCATAACTTTTCTAAAAACAAATACTATCGTTGGAAAAACATATTGTAATAGTTGCTGTGGTTACACAGAAAATGTGAGCTAACCAACAATTCATTTTCTATAGAATTAAAAGTTTCAGTCCTGAGAATCACAAATAATGATTGTTACACCAAGAGAGAAAGAACTGTATTAAAGCCAACTCCATAAGGTAGTGAAACACGTGAACAGGAGACCCTCCAACTTCTGTGACCGACTGTGGAAAGGGTCAGTGTCATGTGAGCCCATTAAAGGTAAGCACAGTTGTGAGCTCTGGATTGCAGTGCCTCTACGAAACTTGGAGGATGCCGATTCACTGCCTTTTACTCTGTTTATCTTTTATCTTTATTTTTTTGGCTAGTATGTCCTTTCTGGCCTTTATTCTGCAATGTCTCCAGAGCCTTGGAGAGAAAGGTAAAAAGAGAAATATGTCTTGTGTGTATCTGTTTTCAGTCTGACCATGTGGTATTGAAAAACAAGTTTGTGTGTTCCTCCCTGGAGAAGACAATTCCTCCCACTCTCAGCATTCTTTAGTTGCCGGTAATTCGGTGTGTGGTGTTGAGACCTCCTGACCTTTCCCACCTTACGCTAACATGTATGTTGATACTGTTTTGTTCAGCTCATGTTTAGGCAGCCATGAGACTTTATATGTGAAACTTCTGATATTCCTAGGAGACATATATCCTAGGAAATCCCCTATTTTGGCTCTTCCAATCTTTTCATCTTTATTTTTTGTTTTTGTTTCTACAATGAACCCTGAGCCTTATGTGCAGGAGTTATCTGCAGATTTATCAGTTGTTATCTATTAAAGACTATATATAGACTATGTTGGAGGTACATCTAGGACCTTCTTTCAATTAGAATTGTTTTGGCTCTTTATATTATTTTTTTTTTTGGCCAAATGATCTGGCATGTAGACTTCTTAGTTTGGTTTCATGTGTGCTGTGAGATTATAGCTAGCCTTGTTCTGAGCAGGTACGGTAGGAGTGTGGACATGACACGGACTGATTGAGTTTGGGGGCGGGGATTCTCACCAGGTCTGGTCAATTCAGAAACTGAGGGACTGGAGCTTTGCCTAGAACTTTAAGATGTTGCTGGCAGGAAAGGTTCTGGGGTATTCCACAAACCTGTGCCAGTTCAGGAGCTCAGTGTGGAGAGCTGGGTCCTGAAGTGTGGTGACCACATAAACATTACATTCTTGCTCTGTTTCTTCAGACTTCCACTAGTATTTCTCAGAGATGATTACACAGAGGACAACTTCCCTCTTTCTGGTATATTATTCAGAAATCTGTAGTACTTACAAAAAATGTATACCTTTTAATTAACTGGGATTAAAATATATATTATATGAGTCATTAAATGCATCTCTCCACCCTGTGCCTTTCTTTCTTCTCACCCCTCCCAGATGTCCTCATTCAAACTCTCCTTATGCCCCCCCCCACTTTCAAGTATTGGTAGGATATTTAAATATATAACCAGCTGACTTCATTTTTGTTGGTGCTGTGTATATGATTTTATGGCTTGAATACGTTATTAGACAACCAATAAAAAGACCCATCTCCTGGGAGAAGCTAATTCTCTTCTCTCAGAATTTTATTTTTCTTTATAAATTTTAACAATATTTACAAGGCAAAATAATAACACGAGATTTATTACTTTAATGGGTGCAGAAAACACAAACTTAGGAAATCATTTCGACATGTCAAATAATTTTAATCTTTAAAATAGCTATTTGTTGTAGGTATAATTTTTTACAATCTATAAAAAGATAATAGTAGTAAAAATGATGAAATGTGTTCAAGAATCAACCACAAAGCTAACTGACATTTCAAGTTAGGAAATGGGGAATCTGTACCTACTGAGACTCTCACTGATTTTTCCACTGTTTCTTTTGAAAAGATTTGAAGCCGGGTGGTGGTGGCACATGTCTTTAACTCCAGCACTCGGGAGGCAGAAGCAGGCAGATCTCCATGAGTTTGAGAGCTTGTTCCAGGATAGCCAGGGCTACACAGAGAAACCCTATCTCAAAAATATAAAATAATAATAATAATAATAATAATAATAATAATAACGATAATGATAATCACAAAAAGAAAATATTCACTTGATTTGGATACAGACAGACACCCACAGTGGGGACAAATTTTAACAAATTTGTATTTTGACATTACAGGAAATATAGTCAAGAGATGGATATGTATTAAATTAATTATAAGTATCGTAATTTCATAATGAAAAAAATCTATGCAAGCCAGGTGTGGTAGCATGTACCCATAATAAGCTCTCCAGGCAGAAGCAGGGATATTTCTGCGAGTTTAAGGTCAGCCTGGTCTAAGTTTCTAACCAATCATGCCTATATGGTAAGATTCTATCTCAAACCATTATTCCCCAAAAATGAAAAAAAGAGGAAAAGCATTGGCTTCATATCCACACACATATACGTTTCTTGTAGATAACTGTTATGTACATAAAGTATAATCATATGTCTGTATGATTTATGTAGAGATATACACATGAATATATTTCAACTACTGTATCATAGTTTGACACTAATGAGGAGAACATTTTCCATCATTGCCAACATTTAGACATAATTTTGAAATGTTTGTTATCTGACATATTAGAAAGGAGAATCACTTTCTAATTCATTTTGCTTTCATCATAAGCAAGGTTGAAAATCCATAGACTATATGCTGCATGATTCAAGGAGCCAAATAAGGTCTCACTGTGTCATTTAATGTAGCCGTACTTAACAGAGCTAACTGAGCCCCTGACAGCAATATAGGAAGCTTCAAAAGCTTTGGAGGTTATTTCACCGATATCCGCTAGTGTTTCTCATGGTGGTGCTTGGTAAATGTAAATACTCTGTAGTAAAACAGAACATATTCTTCAGAGTTGCTCTTTTACCTGGGACACAATTGTCTGCTAAGCACCACTATGTTTTTCTTGTTCTCCCACCTCTTTTAACCCCAAACCAGGTGAAGGTTGCATGATTGTCCTGTCTAGTCATGACATAATGCATCTGCATGGAACAGAGGAATGTCACTCAGTTATAAAAAAGATCAGTTCTCCAGGTGATTTAGAGCAACCAAAGACAGTTGTAAAGAAACATGAAGACCTCAATCTTTGAAGAAGTAAATTGCTAACACATGCTCTGGCCTAACCCAATACTCTCAGCAACTTTAAATAGTTGGTGGTCAGTATAATTTAAGATGGAGGTCTAGATTAATGCAATCCTGCCAATGATACTGAGGCAGAAAGCATAAGACATAATTTAGGAACTTAGTTTTATGTTATATCCACACCCTCTCTTGCATACGCACCACACACAACACACACACACACACACACAAACATACACACACAAACACACACACAAACACACACATGTTACTATCACTCTTGCCTGTTTGTACCTTCTTCCCACCCCTACATAACAACTCCCTATGATACTTCCTACCAGACATCTTTTGACAGATTTCTGACACTCCATTTTCTTCTGTGACCCACTCAGATTAACCTGGGTCACTTGTGTGACCACTGAATTGGTTGATCATAACATGCTATCTTCTGGCTAATACATAGCCATTACCATCACAGAATCTCAACAACTTTGAATGACTGTACTAATTCAGCATAAGAGTGGTCCATCAATATTAGATGGTCAGTATTTTGCCTTGAACCTCTGCAGAGACATGGACTGAGGGACATGGTTTTCTATGATGCCCCATGGTTATTGTCTACTTTACAAAGCATAGCTACTTACTTCCCATAATAAACAGTTTCTTGTTTTAAACTCAAATCTTTTTTAGGCCTCTCCTTACTTCATGAAGCATGTCATAAACAAATGATACATCGGAAAGCATTTACATAACTAAGAAATAATTTTAAGTTCCAAACTGTTAAGACTTCCAACCAAGTTTGATGCAAGAATGATTGCCTAATAATTCTTGCTGTGATTCTAATGGAATTATTGAATAATTCAAGTAAGAGATTATTTTAAGCAATCCTATTGAAAGGAGAATGTGTAAGTGACTTGCTGATTCATTAAGCTGCAGTTTCTTATTGCTGCATATGAAAATAGTGAGGCAAGAATAGTGCCATTTTCTAATCTCTGTAGGGAGATCTTTTTTCAAGAGATGTCACTTAAGGCATTACCAACTGGAGCACTCTGTCTTGTTGTTGTTAGACGGCCTTGTTATAATTTCATTGTTAGAGAAGCAAATAATCGCTCAAAACTTTTTCCTCTGAGAAACTACATGTGAGTCTGTGGAATTTATCTTTTCACAATTAATAAAACATCTCACTGTGACTTTTTCAGTACCCATGTTTTCTATAAAGTTATTATGTTCTCCTAAACAGACAATAATTTTCTTATATATAAACAATGGATTCTATAACTTAAAGTATCAGGTATATGCATTATCCTTTTTTATATGTGTATCATATAAAAGTTAGTTTTTTTTTTCACTGAAACACAGTAACTAAGAAGAGGTGACTTAAGGGGAGAAGGTTTATTTTGGCTAATGGTCAAAGGGGAAATAGTCCAAATGGCAGGGAAGACAGGATAGCATAGAATCAGGAGTGGGAGACCAGGTGGTTAAGTCCTATTCACAGTGAAGAAGCAAAGAGTGACTAATGTCCTTGCTCACCTCCTTGCTTTCTTCTTTTAATGTGGTCCATGACCCCAACTTATGAAAAGATACTCCCTACATTTAGAGTTTGTCTTCCCACATCAATTCACATGATTATAGAAAATTCCTCACAGTAATGCCCCTTGTTTTGTGCCCTAGATTATTCTATGCTGAACAAGTTCTCACAATCAGCCAGACTCCTTTTCAAAATATGGATCTAACGCTCCAACTTTAGGTACCCTTATAAAATACAAGACAGCTATTTCTACTCACCCTCTAGTGCTGTCCAGATTAAAGGCAGCTTTCATCATACACTTGATGGTGGGTGTCTTATTAAATATAAGCATAAGTTTCATTTATTATTAAATTATCCCGTGACAGAGTTCTCTTTTAACCATTGTAACAAAATAGTACTAAATGCTGGGAAATTATATCTAATAAAATTATTCACTGGGCATATGTCTTATGCAGTTAGACAGCAAAGGCACTGAATAATACTATTCAGTCATTAAAATATTGTTTTCAAAAGACACTGTTATCACCTCCATTTTTAATTGATGAATCTGACATTCAAGACCAATGGCCATTTTCTGTTGAGGTGGCTGTGGTTTAATCCAAAGTGTACTTCACAGGATCGTGTTCAGAAAATACTGATTCATCAGCTGGCTGAAGCTGTTTTGAAGCTGTTGATCCTTTAGAAAATGGGCTGAGCTGGAGGAAGTAGGTCTCCCCAGATGGGCTTTAAAGGTTCCAAATTCTGTGACTTCCTAGCCATGAAGAGCTAAAATCCTCTGAAACCATGACCATAAATAAGAATTTCTCCATGTTAAATGTTCCTGTTGGTCATAGGCATATCAAAGTAACTCCAGGGATTATTTAAGAGAATAGATAAACAAATTTATCTTTTTGACATTTATATATTAAATCAACATAGTAAATGAGAGCCCAGAGATTAGACTGTCTCATAAAAAAAACTTGTAAGTTTTCTTATCTTGAAATTTTGTAAGTTTTTAAATGTCCATTCCCTTGTTGTTTTCATTTTGTTTTGTTTTTGTGGGATATTATTTTAATTTGTAATGTCCAAATATGGGCACTTATGCTGGGTTTAATTCCCTACACCAAGAACTGACTGCTCTAAGATCAATAGCAAATTTGCTGAAGGAAATAGGCATGATGTATTTCTAGGATCACAGTATTTCTAAGATTGAAATATGAGAATTGCAAGTGTGAGGCCAACCTGGACTGTATATTAATTTCCAGGCCAGTAAAAATACATAATAACACTGGTTATCCTTGAAAAACAAAGAAAATGTGCTGAGGGAACTCTTTCAGCCAATAGACTTTAAAATACCAGCCCCCTTGGGTGTGGTCTCTTATACTATAAATGCAGCTATAAAGCTTGTTCATGCTCTCTCTCCCAGCTGCTGGAATTGGTTTCTGTTCCCTGATCATGCAGAGGACTGTGACCTGTGAGTCTACCCCTAATTAAATAACCTTTTATTATACTCAATTCTGAGCTAGTGTGGGATTTCTTTATAGCGTCCATCTTCATCTGGTGCCCACATGAATCCCAATTCCATGCCTACCAGGTCGACCAGCCTAAAACCTGAAAGATCTATGGCCCAGAACATTTCCCGCCCTTGCCTTTCTACTAAGTGGTTTTTTGCTAAATCCCTGCCACAGTGGAGCTTCCATGCAGTGACTTTGAAATTTCCTAGGCTCACACAGACTCCCACCCTGCTGCTTTCTCTGCCATGCAGTTACTTATGCACCTTCCAGTTTGTGTATCCTGCTGGTGAACTTTAGGTTCCTTGCTCTGTGTGCGGAATTGATTTAATTGCTCTTAATTTGTCAAGCAAAGCATATTTGTCAGTATATAACCAGACTCCAATGTGCAGAAACAAAGCGGCATGGTAGTGTCTCCTGCCCCACGCAAGTTGTATCTCTCCACCAAACAGTTGAAACTGCAACACCTATTTGCCAATAAAGATTATTACACCTATAACAATTTACTGAAATCTCATAACAAAGGTAACTATTTGATTAATAAACAAATCAATAAACTTGAAAGTTATATAATTACAGACAATATTACCATCCAGGAATTTAATAATCTTTTTACTTATACTATGGATGGCATTCTACAAGGCTTTTATGTATTTTCTGATATATCCATTTGTTGGATATTAGAACTTAGCTTTAGTTTTCATATTATATCCTTAAAAAATGGTTTGATAACAGAGCCAAGAATCAGACAATTTTAGAAATGACACAGCCTTTATAGATTAATAATGAACAGCTAGTTGACAAGATTAATACCATTGAATATCAAAAGTTAGCTGAAAAAATAATATTATTGAAAAGGATAACATTAATTTTGCAGACAAAATTCAATCCATGTCAAAAGGGTACTGAGAAATTATCTGAAAGAATTCATACTGCTGAATTTGACAATAAAAATCTGTTAAAAAGTTATTTCTTTTTTTTTTTTTTTGGTTTTTCGAGACAGGGTTTCTCTGCAGCTTTTTTAGAGCCTGTCCTGGAACTAGCTCTTGTAGACCAGGCTGGCCTCGAACTAACAGAGATCTGCCTGCCTCTGCCTCCCGAGTGCTGGGATTAAAGGCGTGCGCCACCACCGCCCGACTAAAAGTTATTATAAGCTAGCAGATGAAGGATCTCTCTGGGAAAGCAATCTGGATGCTATCCGGATAATGCCCCAGAATGAGATGCTATCTTTAAAGCAAAAACTTCATACCTTCGAATCACATGTTCAGAATGAGTACCAGAGGCTAGGTGCATCAATGACATCACTAGAAATATATACAGGCCAAGAGATTCAGGCTTTACAAAAGAATTTTACAAAAGTATTTGAAACGATTGAGGAAATTATCAGAACTGATGAGCAGAGAGAGAAGCTACAAGGACAGGATTTAACATCACCAGTACATGTCAGAGTCAGAGATGATTTACCTAAGGTTTTAGCTTCTTACGCTGTAATCACCTCAATAAAGCATTAAGTTCTCAATGTCCAAAAGGATATACAGAATGAAGATGGAAACCTATAGGTATGAATGATGTAAAAGAAATTAAGCAAGCAGTTGTATCTTATAGCTTGCATTCACTGTTTGTTAGGGAGAAGGTAAAGACATAGGCTTCCAGCAATAAGGTTGCCTCACACAATTAGATTCAATTATTTTCAGTGGTTCTGGAAGACAAAACACAACAACTGTGGAAATGCTATCGTGGAGAAGAGACAAAAATGTTAGAACAACAGGGAAAAGCAAAAAGAATTTGAGGCTTCCCAAGATCAAATTCTTGGTGAGAACACTTATGCTGACCCACAGGATCAAGCTCTTTTTGATGAGCATATCTTGACCCTATGCCACACAGCTGGCTTAAATGCTTAAGAAAGGATTCAAACACTAGGAAAAATAATTGAATCACATATTAGGGTTAGACAAGGCCAAAGAGAACCCTTTAGTGACTTTTTTCAAAGATTAACTAAGACTGTACAAATAGGAGTAACAGACCCAGAAACTAGAAGAGTACTTCTCTGGCTTTTGAAAATGCCAACTTAGAATGCAAAAAGATGCTAGGTCCTTTAAAGGCTAGATCAGCAACAATTGATTAACAGATCCTGCATGCAATGAGCCTTGAAACATTTGATTATAATACTGAGACTTGGGTAGGAGATGCAATATCCAAAGGTATGAAGAGACATCAAAATGACAAATGTTTTAATTGTGGTAGAATAGGACATCTGAAAAAGTATTATAGACAAGGAATTTCTAGAAATAATGCCTTCTCTGAGAATGGCAAAAATAGAAGGTCTCAAACTTCTGGATTATGTACAAATGTGACAAAGGTTGATATTGAACCAATGAATGGAGATCAACAAAAGACAGACAAGGCAACCTTGGGATGAGGATCTCAAAGGCCCCAAAGTCAAACATAACCCAGTCATTCCCAAGCTCTGTGGAAAACATGTCTCACCAATTAAAAAATCAATTGCCTGCTGTTAAAAAAAAAACATACTGTTCTGGATAAGGGAATAAACATGGAGGATGAATTAAAATTCCAATTGGAAATAGGAAGCAGACATTTTGGCAGACTTCTAAAAATGATCAAAGACCAAAGCTAAGAGTGCATAAAAATAACATTGTAATTGAGGGATTTCTGGATACAGGTGTGGATGTGACTATCATTATTCCACAATCTTGGCATTTAAATTGGCCTCATCAAGAGGCAGATGTTCAGTTTCTATGAATTGGAACCCTGTCTCAAGTGACACAAATCACAAGGTGGGTTGAATGCATAGTACAAAAAGGACAGACAGAAAGGCTGAGGTCATATGTGACTAATATTACAGTGAATATTTATGGGATTATGACCTGCTGCAACAATATAATACCCAGATTAACATTACTGCAGTCCCAGAAACTCATGTTTCTAGGAAGGATATTATAAGGTGTTGTTCCAAAATTATCTCAGGGCCTGTACCTCAAAGCCTGCAGGATAGAGAAAAGCCTGGCTCGAGTTTGTGGGAATCAAGTGAGGAAGAGACAACAAAATCTACATAGATACACCTCCAGCCAGGGGGAGGGCTTGGCTGTCTCTCGTTGGCTAGAGGTGCCCCACATCACACAGTAACATATATATATATATATATATATATATATATATATATATATATATATATATATATAAACTGACACTCACAGTAATAAGCTGAGTTCCTGCTTTGATTTGACTCTCTATCACGTCTGATTGTCCTGCATCTTGGAGCTGCAGATCTGATAGTCCTGCACCATGGGGCTACAGAATGGCCAGATAGCACACTCACCTTTCCCTCGGGAATAAGGCTAAGGAAGCCTAGCAATAAGGTACTATACACAAAGATGACCAGCCATTCAAGCTGTATAGGAACACAAACAACTAGCAAACTTTCAGAGGTACCAATGGCCCTACCTTTAAAATGGTTAACTGAGAAACCAATATGGGTTAAACAATGGCCTTTAATAGAAGAGAAACTGCAGACTTTAGAAAAACTGGTACAGGAGCAACTAGGTGCTCACTATATTGAAGAATCAACCATCCCTTTGACTTCTCCTATATTTGTTGTTAAAAAGAAATCTGGTAAATGGAAATGGTGACAGATCTAAGACCTGTCAACAAGGTAATTCAACCTAAGGACCCTCCACAATCTGAAATTCCTTTGCCTTTCCTATTTCCTAACGGATGACCTCTTATAGCTATTAATTTGAAAGATTGTTTCTTCACTATACCCTTACAAGAAAAGGACAGAGAAAAATTTGCTTTTACAGTGCCTACTTACAATTAATCTCAGCCTACTAGGAGATATCAATGGATATCCCACAGGAAAAGCTCAGTAACCCCACCCTGTGTCAATACTTTGTAAATCAGCCTTTGGAAATAATACATACATTACCTAAATTCGTAATTTACTATTACATGGATGGCATTTTGCTATCTGATTCAAATGCAGATACTTTAGAAAGAATGCTTGAAGTAGCACAGAAAGTTTTGCCTAAATGGGGACTATAAATTGCTCTTGAAAAAATATAAAGACAAAAGGCACAAATTAGGAGAGACCAGTTGTGGACTGTTAATGAGTTTCAAAGATTGTTAGGAGATATTTTTAGTCTATGACTGGCTGTTGTGATATCACCTGATCTAATAATTCATTTAGACAAAACATTAGATGTTGACAAAGACTTAAATTGTCCCAAGGAATTAACAGATGAAGCAGAGAAAAAGTTAACTGTCGTTGAAGAGAAATTACAGGAGGCACATGTGGATAGGGTGAATCCAAATCTTAATTTTATTCTAATTATATTGCCTCCCAGAATTTTCCCTATAGGAACTTTATTGCAGAGGAAAGATGTTATCTTAGAATAGAACTCTTTACCACATAAACCAAGTAAAAAATTAAAAATTAATGTGTAAAAGGTCTCTGAATTAATTATAAAAGGAAAATTGAGCCTTGTCAACTAGAAGGAATAGATCCGGCAGAGATTATAGTGCCTTTTACTATTAATAAAATTTTAAAAAATAGGAAGACAATGAACCCTGACATAGAGATTGTGCTAATTTTTAGGAGAAATTAATAGAAATTATCCCAAAAGTGATAGAATTAGCTTCATAAAGATAACTACTTGAATCCTTTCCCACATTGTATATTACACACCAATAACTGGAGCCCAAACATTTTATATTTACGCAAATAAATCAGAAAAAGCAGTACAAATCAGAAGATTAAGTATTGTGTAACAGAGCCCTTATAATTTTGTCCAAAAGGTACTATTATATGTTTATTTCATGGTACTGAGGGATTTCAAAGAATCTCTACTTAAAATTCAAAGCTGGCATTGCAATTGAACAATGGCTACCCTTCTCTAAATCCAAGCATGTTGTTAAAAGAAAAATTAAGAGTTTCTCTCTCATTTTAGGAGCCATCTGGCATGGGACAAATAGAAGAATTTAGGAAAAATTTGCTTTTCTCAATGCCTATTTTTGTCTCTATCATACTTTTTGTTGAATATATCTCTATACAAAAATGTTTTCCCCAATGAACAATAAATTTTCCTGCAGTAATCTTTGAAGTGTCCAGGAAGAAGATGGCACCCCACAACAATGATTCCACCTGGTTGATATAATGTCATGATGTTGATAGCACTACTGTAAGGCCAGTTTTGGGTATCAACTGCTCAAGATGGTTCCAACTTGGTTAGCTGAAATGGTGCACCTTCTTAAAACATTTTGGCTAGAACTTCAAATAGGAACCTCAGAAAAACCCTGTCAACTACTCAGAGACTATTTGCCATCATACCAGACAGTAGTGTTTTTTTTTCGTAATATTTTAAATTATTTTATAAATAATACCATTCAAAGTTTCCACTTCCTCCCCTCCTCCCATTTCCCTCATGCTTCTCCCCTCCCTCTTCCCTCATACCCCACCAGTTCTAAAAGAGGGTAGTGTACCCTGCCTGTGGGAAGTCCAAGGCCCTCCCACTTCTATCCAGGCTTGGGAATGTATGCATCTAAATAGAATAGGATCCCATAAAGACAGTACATGCAGTAGAGACAAACCCCAGTGCCATTCTCATTGGCTTCTCAGTCTGCCCCAGTTGTCAGCCACATTCTGAGGTTCCTGTTCAATCCCATGCTTTTTCAGTCCCAGTAGAGCTGGAGTTGGTAAGCTCCCATTAGCTCAGGCACAGAAGACAGTAGTCTTTAAACTTAACCATCATTTTACTTTTTCAGGATCCCATAGAAAGAACATCATTCCATTACAGCTGGAAGTAATTCTACAAGACTATGTCCCCTTTTCCAACAAAGTTTGTCCACAGGGTTAGCGACATCAATTAGGGTTGATTATAACTGGTATAGTGTTGGGGGTTGGGGTGGAAATTATGTAGGCTCAGGGATCTCTTTGAAAAAAAACAAGAAAATTGGATGGGATAATCATTAGATTAGTGTGAACTTACACTAATAATAATAGTGAGTAATAGAATGAATACTTGTGAGCTATTATTTATAGGCAATTTACATTTGTATATATTCTTGCATATTGATACAAATTCAAATTATACTGAATATGCTCCTATTTCTGTTAACAATATTTATACACCTGGGCAAAGTTATTTTGTCATATTATATGCAGGAATGCTTCTACTTCTGCTTAAGACATTTTGTACATTGATAAAATTTTAGGATTTATTTATCACATGGCACTATACATTTCAATAGTATATCTCCAATTAAGATACTTACATTGTTTACATTTTGAGGTTATCGTCCTCATTTGCTACACAGTTGTTTAAAAATTGTTTAGTACTCTAATATGAAGTATTAGTTTTTAAGCTATATACGTATTAAGAATTGCAAGTCAATAGTCATCCAAGACACATTTGCTCCTGGCAACACCAACCTATCCCTGAGAGAATGTTGAGCACCAAAAGCACTCCACTTGGAGTTGCTTTCTTCTTGGCAAAACTGATTTTTGGGTAAGGAACTGCCTATGCCTCGACCACTGACAAAATACATGATGTCAGGACAGGACAAACACAATATAAGAAAAAAAGTCAAAGCTTCCCAAGACAGGGTAAGATGGTTCTGAAATTTTTCCTGCCTCTGAAAATGGTCTGTCAGTAACTCTAGGCCTTAGCCAAAAATAGGTGCTCCAACATTGCAAATGAGACTTTGGATGATCTCAGGGTGCCAGTTGTCTCTGTCATTTCTTACACATTTTGGAAGTTGCTTGATTGTACTTGCTGTTTATTCAAGTAATATTATTTCCCTTCTCAGGTCTTTTATGGGGTTGAAGACTAGATATTAGTAGTTACTTTCCTCTCATGACATGGCCAAGCTATTTCTAATCAAGACTTAGATTTAACATATGTTTATTACTTGATATTGTTTATGCTGGTTGTAATTCTAATTTTTATACTTGATATTTGCTCTTATAGTATTCAGTTTTGTATTGGGTTTAGAACTCTCTTATTTAGATTAAAAAGGGAGGTACTGTGGGAATTTCTGCAGCCAATAACTATTAAGACACCAGCCCTCTTGGGTATGGTCTCTTATACTATAAATGCAGCTGTAAAGCTTGCGTACATTCTCTCTCCAGGCTGCTGGATTTGGTTCCCGTTCCTTGTTCGTGCAGAAGACTGTGATCTGTGAGTCTACCCCTAAATAAATAACCTTTTATTATACTCAATTCTGAGCTAGTGTGGGATAACTTTTTAGTGTCCATCTTCAAAAGTGGAGAAAAAGCCACACAAAAGAGGTAAATATGCTAGGAGAGTACATATAGAACTTTAGTGTTAGTAGGAACCATATGAAATATCCTTTCGACCACTATTTTGAGAAAAACAAGACAGACTATGGAATTTAAATATCCAACAACATTCTCAATAACATTACACATATTGTTAGGCTAAGTGAACATGATGATAATTAAAATTCTACTCATTTCTGTTCCTGTTCAGAACCATACAACATTTGAATGATGATGTGGTTTTTCAAGAGATAGAATGATGAAGTCTCACACCCTGAAAACTGATTAACAATTGTGATCCTGACACAAAATTTTAAAATTAGAACTCTAATTTTCTACTTCAGTGTTATCCATTTGTTTAATGCAAATTTCAGTAAGAAACGTATCTGTAGAGCTTAGTTTGCTTGTTTGTATGCTAAAGGGTAACCATCGGGAATTGAACAGTTCACATATGTGTTCAGCTAACAACTACCTAAGATGCATATGCAAATATGGAATGTCTTCCCAAAATTTTATACCTCACCTCAAATTTGCTTGCATAATACTTGAGCACCTAATAGGCTTTATGCCTGAAGTTCAAATGGCTTCACCTATTGAAGTTTTATGAGAGTTTTGGCTAAAATGTGCTTTAATTGCCACTTTGTAGGACCCTTCCCAGTGATAAAAGGACTGAGAGGGAGAAGAAAACCCCGTGCCCATCTGCAGTAGCCTGTCCCTGGTGGGGAGAAGAGAAGACAGGCTCTCCTGGCCCAGTCTGGCTGAAGATCCACAGACCTTCCCTGGCGCCTTTTGGCACTGAACAGGTAGATGCCATTAGGGTGAGCAAATATATGGTGGTGTGTGTGTGTGTGTGTGTGTGTGTGTGTGTGTGTGTGTGTGTGAGAGAGAGAGAGAGAGAGAGAGAGAGAGAGAGAGAGAGAGAGAGAGAGAGAGGCAGAATGGCTCTTGTCCTGTGGAAAAAAGCAATGGGAAGGAGACTGAGTTGGGTTGCCTGCTTACCACCCAGGGCCATGGTGATGCCCGGGTCTGGGCTGCTATCAAAGGACGTGTTTAAATCTGTGTTGATGTCTATGGCTTCTGCTACTACTGAAAGCTGAAAGGACAGGGCCACACAGAGTTGTCCCTACCCCTTGCTGGCTCAGCCCATAACTGGCAGCAGCACTCAGGAGAGTAAGCCTTGCAGCTTGCCTGTATAGCACAGAAGAGTTGACATTGTCAGTGTTGGTGCAGGTGAGCCACCAGAGAGTGTGATAATGGCAGAACTTGTACCATTACTCACCTGTAATATGGTGGTGTGACTGAGAGAGATGCCTCCCCTTCTCCTTGCCACATGATGTAGGTGGGAAAGTTGGCCCTGGGGTCAAGAGAGCATGAGAACTGGTTTGCCCACACTGGCTCTAGCACCCAGGAGAGCAGGCCCTGCATCTTGCCTGGGCAACACAGCAAAGCTGACCCTATCATTGGGGATACAGGTAAACTGCCAACAAGGACTTTAGCAGAGAAGACATAGCCCTGTTTTTCATCTGCTTTATGGTGGTATAGGGGAGGGAGAGATGCTCTCCCCTTCACTCCTCACCACCTGTGGCAGGTGGAAGAGATGTCCTTGGAGGAAACAGAGCAGGATAACTGGCCCTACTCCTCTCCAGCTGCAACACTCCAGACAGTGGAAACATGTACTTCTCCTGGGAAACACATTAGAGCTGGCCCTGGTAGTGTAGGGGCGAGATCCCAAGGGAATAAGAACAACAGAACCATCCTTAGCCCATTGCTGATTGTCACATAAAGTGAGTTAGTCTGGGCAGTGCTGGGGAGATCACTTTGATGATGATAATGAGGGAGAGCTGGTAGTCTGACCCACCCAGCTACCACCTAGTCCCAGAACTAGGACTATGAGATGGCCTACCACAACATTCACCCCATCTGTGCTCCGCTGGAGCAGATAGAAAGCTGGAGGATCTCCATAACACAGGACAACAGCAGTATCCAAAAGGAGACCCGGTGAGAACCCAGTAAAAGCCCTTGAACCAGATAAATGACTAGCTGTAGTGAACAAGTAAAGAAACTGTGTGATTCACTGTGTCAGAATGTGGCTTCCACAATGACATTTCTTTACTTTTACTTTTAAATTTTATTTTATTTTGATGAGAAAGTTGCAGGGTAGAAGGCAGATGAGAAGGAATGGGTAGAGAATGGCATTGTGATGCGTGATGTGAAACTGGCAAAGAATCAGTAAAAAGTTAAAAAAAAAAAAGATTTCCCCTAGACAGGGTTTCTCTGTTTAGCACTGACTGTCCTGATAATGACACTATTTAGCCCAATATGCCTGACTCTGCCTCCTGAGTGCTGGGATTAAAGGTGTGTGCTATTACGATCTGCCTTCATTTCATTTTAATCTTTCTGCACTGTTTAACTTTTCACACACATATATAAATAAATATATATGTAGTATAAATGTGTATATAATAGAAATATATGTATATTTAAATATTTATTTAAAGATAAAAATTTCTTAAAAAATACCCACTTTGTAAATCAGGGAAGTAAACATCATATTGATGAAAAGGTTAATGTACATCTCTTATGGTATCATCATTGGTATACTTTCAGATGAATACATTTGAACTATTTCAATGTCCTTGAGTTCTGCTCCCTCAAACAAAATCATCTTCAAACCCAGGAGATTTTTCACCTACTTCTTTCTACTGATGTGTGATTTATCTTCCTTGGTATCCCTGAAGTTTCCATGCCAAGATTGAGAATGTTTAAAAAACAGATTAGCAATGCCTTAGATTATCACATAATGCTCAATTTTAGAATTAAACATATTAGCAGATGTTTAGTTAACATTGATGGCAGCGATGTGACTTTCTACAAAGAAAGAAAGAGGAGCTCAATAGTTCAATTACAATGTAGTTGATGTGGTGGTGAATTAGAAGTTCTTGTGCTATGTTTGGCCATCCTCAATTATCAACCAATTTCTTGGTTAGCGAATAGGGGAACTGCCTGAGAGCCCTAACAATATCTAAGCAATGCATCTCATCTCAGCTCTTAGTGATGTGGGAGAGTCTTCTGTTTGTGTTGATTTCATTGGTTAATAAAGATACTGCCTTGGCCCATTTGATAGGCCAGCCCTTAGGTGGGTGAAGTAGACAAAACAGGATGCTGGGAGTGAGGCAGATGCCTCGGGCAATTGCCATGCCTCTCCTCCCTGAGACAGACGTGATGGATCCAGCCTCCAGGTCAGACATGCTGAATCTTTCCCGGTAAGCCACCACTCGTGGTGTTACATACATTACTAAATATGGGTTAAAGCAAGATATGAGAATTAACTAATAAGAGGCTAGAACTAATGGGCCAGGTAGTGTTTCAATGAATACAACTTCTGTGCTGTTATTTTGGGTTTTAAGCAAGCCATGTGAGAGCCAGGCGGGACAAAAAGCAGGCCTGCCCACAGCTCTCACTACATCTTAGTACAAGTCACATGGGTGGCAATAACTCTGCTTCAAGACAAAATAAGCTAATAGTTTATGTACATTTTCTCCCCTGACTTGCCTTTATCTAAAGAGAGAAAGTGAAGAAACAGCAAAGACTTATTTAGTTAGGTATGGCTTAAAGCTTATATATTGAATAAATAATACATTTTCATTCCAAATTGTTCTGGAATGATGGATATCTGCAGCTAAATTTTAATGAACCTTATATAAAACATACTCACAAAAGCAATAAAAAATTGATATATGTTTTAGCCATGACAAAAATAGTATATGATTTGCTGGTAAAAAAAAATCATGAATTTTTCTTTCAACAAATGAATATTTGGTGTGCCTAGCCTTAGTCAAATATAACATTGTAATGTGGCAAAGAATTAAGATGAGCTTCCAAGGTGACAACTACAAGTACAATTCAGATGATAAATAGATACTTAAAACTCAAAAATAAGATCTAGGTAACTATATTTTTATTTAAACTCATGTCTAGCACTATACCATGTTCAATTTCCAACACTACCTTTAAGAAAAAAGGACAATTAAAATCAGTGATAAAGTTCTTATGTTTAAGACACTAGTCATACTTCTCATAATCTGTTTAGATAAATGAAAATTCCTGGTCTATTTTTATTCTCACTTTACCCCCATTTTTTTGGCAATTGTTGATTATGTCAGATTTATATGATGGCTTTTAAGCAATGTGTTCATGCCCTTATTTCAATAATATTTCAATGCCCTGTTCCTTAGAGAACAATGTTTTTGCAGATGTAATTAAGAATATTGCAGAGTTATGAACTTAAATTATTCAGATGGGTCTCAAACTCAATGACAATTATTCTGAGACACGAAGAAACATAGACAGAAATGGCAAGATAGACCATAATCCTTATGATGCTGCCAATCACCAACTAGAAAAGGCAAAAGAAGAAATTCTCTCCCTGTACTCTGGAAGGAGTGTAACAGTGTTAATACTTTGTAGAACTAAGATCAGAGAAAGTCATTTTTATTGCTTTAGATAAAAAGCTCAAATGAAACTTTAATTATTCCTGAGAAACTGATAGTAAAGTATGTAGAGTGTTTTCTGGTGCGTGGTAGTGCTTCAAGATTATGATTGTAGCATGATTCAATAAGTCATACGTAAGATGATGAAGGTGGTGATTAAGATGATTGTAAAGATTCCCTTTTATAAATGAATAAATTAAGTACTCATTCAACATGCACAGTTCTATGGGAAAGCTGTTTTAGAATGTTTTGACAAGCTCATACTATATATTTTTAAAACACCCATTCATGCTCCTTCCAATTCTGCTGGCAACTTGATCTGGAATATTTCAAATCTATAATACATATAGCTTTATCTTCAAAGCACATATTATTTTGAATTTTTAGTAAAAATCAAGAGAAAGAAAGAAGATAAAAAGACAGGATTAAACACATTTAGTAATGTTAGTACATCAGACTAATTTTGAATGTGAATACATTCAAATGGATGGAGGTAGGAAAAAATACAATGTTGGCATGTGTAATTCAGTGAGTCAGAGAGCAGAAATTGGTTTGTTCAAGAGTTAATTATAAATGTAATTAACCTTATTTTCTATGGACTCATGGAAAGTCTTCAAGGTTGACAGTGATTCAATTTACAATGAGTAATAAGACAGATGCCATGCTATCAAGGCCATTGATGGTTTACATTATGCTTGGTTTATTTGTATTTAAAACATGTTAAAAATTTGTGTATGAAAAATTTCAAAGCTTGCCTCCAAACCTTTTAACTTTAAAGGTTACATTATCATAAAATTTTGCTACCCAAAGATTTGTATGGTAGGGTGATTGAAATGAGCTCTTCATGTTTTTAAAAAAAGGAATTAAAGAGTTTTGGTGTTTTGTGTGATGTGTTATAACCAACATTAGTTCTATTTTCAGCAAGAGCTGAAATATTCTTAAATGAGGATCTTAAAACAACACTCATTTTTCTATTTGTAACACTTAGGAATGGGGTCATTTGTAATCCATAATAATCCAATTTCCAGGTGGATCTATGTATGTTTCCTTTGGATTCACCCTATTCCTTAGCTTCTCTAGATCATGAACTATAGGCTCAATGTTTTTTGTTTATTGCTAGTATTCACGTATGGGTGAGTAAATGCCATATTCATCCTTTTGGGTTTGGGTTACCTCACTCAGGATAGTGTTTTCTAATTCCATTCATTTGCATGTAAAAGTCAAGATGTCTTTTTTCCCTACTGAGTAGTACTCTAATGTGTAAATGCGCCACATTTTCCTTATCCATTCTTCTGCTGAGGGGCATATAGGTTGTTTCCAGGTTCTGGCTATTACAAATAATGCTTCTATTAACATAATTGAACAAATGCCTTTGTTGTATGGTTGAACATCGTTTGGGTATATGCCCAAGAGTGGTATTGCTGGATCCTCATGTAGGTTAATTCCCAATTTTCTAAAAACTGCCATACTGATTTCAAAGCAGTTGTATAAGTTTGCATTATTATTGGTGTTTTTGATCTTAGCCATTCTTCCAGGTGTTAAGATGGTATCTCAGAAAAGTTTTGATTTGCATTTCCCTGATGGTTAAGGATGTTGAACATTTTCTTAAGTATCTTTTGGTCATTTGAGAATCTTCTGTTGAGAATTCTCTATTTAGTTCTGTACCACATTTTTTAATTGGGCTATTTGGAATTTTATGTCTAATTCCTTGAGATCTTTATATATTTTGGAGATCAGTCTTTTGTCTGATGTGGGGTTGGTGAAGATCTTTTCTCATTCAATAGGCTGCCTTTTTGTCTTGTTGACTGTGTTCTTTGCTTTACAAGATTGCCTGAAAAAATTGGGAGCATGGGAAAAGGGATGGTATAAAGGGAAGAGGAGGGGAGCAGGGGAGGGTTGAGGAAAACTTGAGGGAACAGGATAGTCGAGATGGAGGAAGGACAGTGATGAGAGAAAGAAAAGGGATGTCTTGATTGAGGGAGCCATTATAAGGTTAAAAGAAAGCTGGCTCTAGAGACATTCCCAGGAATCCACAAGGCTGACTCCAGCTAAGACACTAAACAATAGACAAGAGGGATCCCCATCTTGATTTGCCCTGTAATCAGAATGATGATTATCTTAATTATCACCATAGAACCTTCATCCAGCAACTGATGGAAACAGAGGCAGAGACCCACATGGGAGCACTGGACTGAGTTGCCAAAGTCCAACTGAAGAGTGGGAGGAATGAGAATATGATCAAAGAGGTCAAGACTATGATGGACTCACCCACTGAAACAGTCTACGTGAGCTAATGGGAGCTCACCAACTCTGGCAGAACTGGGAAGGAACAAACATAGGACCAAACTAGTCCCTCTGAATGTGGTTGACAGTTGCATGGCTGGGCCAGACTGAGGGACCACTGATAGTGGCACCAGGATTTATCCCTACTGCATGTACTGGCTTTTTGGGAACCTATTCTCTTTGGATGTATACCTTTCTCAGCCTAGATCTAGAAGAGAGGGCCTTGGACCTTCCAAAAAGCAATGTACCTTATCCTCTCTGAGGATTGGAGGGGGGTTGTGGGAGGGTGTATGGAGGGAATAGGAGGAAGGGAGTGAAAACCTTGAATTAGTATTTTTAGAAAATTTAATAAATGAAAAAATAAATAAACCATAATAATCTTATAAAAAGATACTTGAATGCAAATTAGGAATTCTAAATTTTTCAACATCTTGGATCAAATGACCCATTTTCACACACACACACACACATACACACACACAAATCTATGTTAACAGGTCAGAAAGTTGCTCAACAGGTAAAGCCATTTTTTATGTTTATTTATTTATTATGTATACAATATTCTGTATGTGTGTATGTCTGCAGGCCAGAAGAGGGCACTAGACCTTATTACAGATGGTTGTGAGCCACCATGTGGTTGCCAGGAATTGAACTCAGGACCTTTGGAAGAGCAGGCAATGCTCTTAATCTCTGAGCCATCTCTCCAGCCCCAGGTAAAGCCATTTTTTTTTTTTTTTTGGTTTTTCGAGACAGGGTTTCCCTGTAGTTTCTAGAGCCTGTCCTGGAGCTAGCTCTTGTAGACCAGGCTGGCCTCGAACTCAGAGATCCGCCTGCCTCTGCCTCCCGAGTGCTGGGATTAAAGGCGTGTGCCACCACCGCCCGGCAAGGTAAAGCCATTTTGATGAATTATATTTTTCTGTAACGGTATCTATCTGTGGGAAAAAGAAGCTTCTTTGATGAAGGATGTAACACAATCCTAGTTAGTCTTACTAAATAAAAACTTGAGTTTATATTAGGGGAAATGCTTAAAGATCAGAGAACTAGAGCAGTCAGCCACTAGTTCTTACCTCCACTGAATCCTTAGACCAAAGGGGCAATCCTTTCCCTATAAATCCTCAGACTGAATGCCCTGAGCTCCTGTCTCCTGCCTTATAATACCCTCTTTACCCAGCCATATCTCTTCCCATTTCCACCTCCCTAGTGCTGGAATTAAAGATGTGAGCCACCACTGCTTGGTTCTATTTCTCTTTTAGACTAATTCAATCTCGTGTAGCCAAAGAGAGTCTTGAATTTACAGAGGCATGTCTGCCTCTGTCTCCCAAGTGCTGGGATTAAAGGTGTGTGCCTCTACTGCCTGGCCTCTGTGGCTACCCTAGTGGCAAGCTCCGCACTCTAATCTTCAGGCAAGCTTTATTTGTTTAAGTACAAACAAATATCACCACAGAGGAATAAGGACATTATTTATCCATAGGAATAAAAATAAGTATTTAGAATACAGTTTGAAATTATATTGGTTTAGGAAAATATCAGTATTTGATTATTTAGGATCTAAGATGTCTCATGCCATGGGTAGCTGACTAGATTGGGAAATCAGACATGAACATTCTCCTATTGGATGGACTTCAGGTCCAGTTTGATAGCTGTTGATTAGCCATTGAGATTAAAGTGCCACTGTTTCACCATTGAGGATGTGCTATCAGATCAGCCAGTATTGGGACTTGTGGTTTTTATTTTATTTTTTTTTCTTTTTTTTTCCTCATTTTTTTATTAAAGATTTCCATCTCCTTCCCTCCTCCTCCCTCTTCCCTCCCCTCCCTTCCACCCATACCCCCACTCCACCCCTCTCCAAGACAAAGAGCCATCAGGGTTCCCTTCACTATGTTAAGTCCAAGGTCCTCCCAGCTCCCCCTAAGTCCAGGAAGGTGAGCAACCAAACTGACAAGGCTCACAGTGAGCCTGTCCATGCTGTAGAGTTCACGTTCATTGCCTTTGTCCTTGGTTTCTCAGTCCTCCTCCACCGTCAGCCACATTCAGAGAGTCCGGTTTGGTCCCCTGTTCCATCAGTCCCATTCCAACTGGACTTGGTGGTCTCCCGTTAGATCTGTCCCACCGTCTCAATGGGTAAACAGACAAAGGTCTGATCTCCAAAATATATAAGGAACTCAAGAGACTAGACTTTAAAATGCTAATGAACCCAATTAAAAAATGGGGCACCGAACTGAACAGAGAATTCTCAACAGAAGAAGTTCGAATGGCCAAAAGACACTTAAGGGCATGCTCAACCTCCTTAGCAATCAGGGAAATGCAAATCAAAACAACGTTGAGATACCATCTTACACCTGTCAGAATGGCTAAAATCAAAAACACCAATGATAGCCTTTGCTGGAGAGGATGTGGAGTAAGGGGTACACTCATCCATTGCTGGTGGGAATGCAAACTTGTGCAACCGCTTTGGAAAGCAGTGTGGAGGTTTCTCAGGAAATTTGGGATCCACCTACCCCAGGACCCAGCAATCCCACTCTTGGGAATTTACCCAAGAGATGCCCAATCATATTACAAAAGCATCTGTTCAACTATGTTTATAGCAGCATTATTTGTAATAGCCAGAACCTGGAAACAACCTAGATGCCCTTCAGTGGAAGAATGGTTGAAGAAAGTGTGGAATATATACATATTAGAGTACTACTCGGCGGTAAAAAACAATGACATCTTGAATTTTGCATGCAAATGGAGGGAAATAGAAAACACCATCCTGAATGAGGTAACCCAGGCCCAAAAAGATGAACATGGGATGTACTCACTCATAATTGGGTTCTAGCCATAAATAAAGGACATCGAGCCTATAATTCGTAAAAAATCCTAGAGAAGCTATATAAGAAGGTGAACCCAAAGAAAAACATATAGTTATCCTCCTGGATACTGGAAGTAGACAAGATTGCCGGACAAAAAATGGGAACATAGGGGTGGGGTGGGATGGAGGGAGGGGGGATGGGGAGAGAAAAGTGTGAAGTGGAGGATGGGGAAATAGGATGGTTGGGATATAGGAAGGGTGGATATGGGAACAAGGAATTATATATCTTACTTAAGGGAGCCATTCTAGGGTTGGCAGAGGCTTGACTCTAGAGGGGTTCCCAGGTGTCCAGGAAGACGCCCCCAGCTAGGTCCTTGGGCAGCTGAGGAGAGGGTGCCAGAAATGTCCAGATCCTATTGCCATACTCATGAATATCTTGCATATCACCATAGAACCTTCACCTGGCATTGGATGGAGAAAATGACAGAGCCCCACATAGGAGCACCGGACTGAGCTCCCAAGGTCCCGATGAGGAGCAAAAGGAGGGAGATCATGAGCAAGGAAGTCAGGACCGTGAGGAGTGTGGTTTTTATTTTAATTTCATTTATTGTTTTGAGAATTTTGCACACCTGTATAGTGTAATCTACTCAAACCTTCTTCTCTATTTTCTCTCCTATCCTCACATCACTTTCCCATCATAACGTCATGTGCTCTGTTTTTAAATCCATCAAGTTCACTTAGAGTCGTTAGTGTGTGCAGGAGTAAAGGATTGTCTATGAAAGCATGAACCTCTCAGCCATGATGTCTCTACAGAAAACTGACTCTCCCTCCTCCGCAACTACCCACTGATTACTTTTCCCTCTCAGTGCATGCAGAAAAGTATCTAGCACCATGGCAACTCATAAGTAGAGATAAAACTTTCAGATGACTATCAACTTGAATTTTCTATATTCGGTGACTCAAGTTATTGTATCTTCAGGGGTAGGGTCTTACATCATGTTCTGAAGAATAAACAAAGAAAATACAAATAGCTTTAAAGTTGACCAGGGGGCATTTGTGGGACTCCACTGACCAACAACTCAAAAAGAAGTAATCTATCTCTGGTACTCGGTTGTTTATTTAATACCATATGGTACATGGGAAAGACATTGACACCCCCTTATGGGGTAATTAATTTCCTTTTTATATGTACATGTATGTATTGTAGGAAACTTCCACAATAGATTTCCATATGCTGTTTTCAAAGGTCTTAAATGTTAATTATCCATTCTCATAAACCCTTCTCTACCCAACATTTCCATTCCACACCCATTTTAATATTTCATGTTTTAGTTTTCTCTTTTATCCTTCATATCACTCATATTTTATCCCCGTTCTTTCCTAATTCCATCCCCAATGGCCTCTAACTATCTTCTCCAATTAAAGCACATATGCTTAAAGATTCAAAACTAGCATCCACATATGAAAGAGACCATGTGGTGTTTGTCTGTCTGGGTTTTGGTTACCTGACTCATTAATTTCATCTCCACTTATATATGTGAATTTTCTCATTTAGATAGTGCTACTGAAAAATAAAGTACGATGAGATAAAAATAGCCTTGCTTCAGTAGTTCTCCGTGACGAAGATGATTAGTTTTCCCTTTCATTTACTCTTCACAATACTTAAATCATGCAAAATACGCATATTAAGAGAACACAAATTAGGTTTTATTGTTCGCTTTAGTTCTTACTTCTACTAGATGAAGAAATGTGAGAATTATTGAACTTGAAGTTCTAGAAGAAATTCTGTTTGTGTGTGTGTGTGTGTGTGTGTGTGCGCGCGCGCGCGTGCACGCGCGCATGTGTGTGTGTTTGTGTGTGTGTGTTTGTGTGTGTTTGTATGCGTGTGTGTGTATGTGTGTATGTGTGTATGTGTGTATGTGTATGTGTGTATGTGTGTGTGTGTTTGTGTGTGTGTGTGTGTGTGTGTGTGTGTGTGTGTTCCATTGTGGCATGATGCAGTTAGAAGAACAATATAAAAGCCAGGAGCACAAAAGTAAATAATAAACCCTATATTCAAGACTATTTTAAAAATTATTAAACTCTCTGGGTTTTAATAGAATAGATGGTTACATAAATACTGGAAAAAAACTTTAAGACATATTTTTCAAAGTTCAATAATATCAACAATCAATGACAATTCTGAAATACACTGTTCATTGAACACTGACACCCAATAGGAAATATTTTTATATTTTATATTGTTAGTAATCCTCCATGAAGCTATGAAAAATGATGATACCATCATGTGCTTCTTTTCATGGTAGCACATTCCTCAATCAAGTCGCTTTGCTCGTTTATCAAGAGTTCCTTGATAAACAATTCATTGCTTTAATTCTGATCATTTGATGAAAGTGGATCTAGACTCCAGCATGATGTACATGTGACCTCAAATCTACATTTGCATAAGTATTGAAAAAATCAGGGAAAGAGAAAATGAGTAGTTTGAACCAAAGTATACAGCTTAAATGCACTATACACTATACCTTTGACTGGTTTTTAATCATGCTATCAGTATCAATAACTGAAATGAAAAGATACACAAAAAGGCATGGTATATTAATATGATACGCTATTATTATCTACTTTTAGTTTGCCAAAGACATAAAAATATTTGCCTGTAACAATGCATTAAGAAGTGAAGGTGATTACTAAAAGAGACTCCTGGAAAGAGAAAGACTATAAGAAACTCCAAAGGGTCAGGCTTCTCTCAGCGTTAAAAAAAAAAAAAGACACTACAACAAGCAAATGGACTAAAATCTGAGGTTTAAGGAATCTGTTCATAGCATATTCTTTCTATCCACATCTCTTTATTGTTTTCTCTTTCTTCTGTCATATTTGTCTATAATTTCTTACCTCTACTTCTCTGTCTCAATTCTAATTCCAATTCCACTTACACATCCTCTTCTGCTGCTGCTTCATTTTCCTGTTTCTGCTAATTCCTGGGACACTTCTGCCCCAACTTCCGCTCCAGCTTCTGGTAATTCGCCTTGTACTTAACCAGCTATAAAGATTCACAAATCCTTGCAGGCATAGAGAATAACCAGGCAAACCAGGTACACAGACAAGGGAAGTTTATGTCTCTTGGTCCATTAACACGTTTGCCAAATATTGCAGCCTCTAAGGGCTTTTTCCTGTGAAGTTTACACCATTTACTCTAAGCAGTTGAAACAAAGAGGAGTCTCAAGCCTCTAAACGATCAGATCCAGGGCTTCAGGCCTATCAGAGGCACCAGCAGAGGTTTGTTTTCCTCCAGGCTGTGGGGAGAAGATGGTTAATTATTTTTCCTGCTATCTGAGAGTAAGACACAAACAATAGATCTCCAGAACTAAGCTCATTAGTAAATCGAGGTGAAGATGAGTGTGAGGAGCCAGGAATATTTTAATGCAAGGTTAGCTTTAGGTCATGGCTTTTCTTATCTATAAGTGAGGTAAAACCAGGGTGTGCTTCTTTCTATCTATCTGAGCAGCTACGAATCAACCACTTTAAGCTTGTAGTAATTCTATGTCCTTGGATATCTGGGAATGTCTTAAATGGAAAATTTTTGCCTGGTCCCTAAACAT
Organism: Arvicola amphibius; assembly: GCF_903992535.2. Taxonomy (NCBI): domain Eukaryota; kingdom Metazoa; phylum Chordata; class Mammalia; order Rodentia; family Cricetidae; genus Arvicola; species Arvicola amphibius. The sequence continues at coordinate 67,502,288 of NC_052051.1, read as the reverse complement.
TGGCCAAATGCCTGCCAATAAAGATCATTGCAGGAAAGCAGATCTGTATGTTAACACTGAAGAAGAGCACAAAGACCTGGTAGTGGGAAGGTTTCTTGACTGTGACTGTTTTCACACATAGCTAGAAGATGCAATCAGTAAACCCCAAATGCAAGGGGGAAATTGTGCCTATTAAATGATCAAATGGTGCTGAGCTGGGGGAGTTAAATCCCAAATTTGTAATAGAAGGGGGTAAGCTACAGTGAGAAAGTTACAGCAAGTAACCTTATTCACAAGGCAAAAATTCCAACATGCGCTGCATTTCGGTTTAATCTTCCAGAGTTCCTAACTCTGATGGCTTGACTCTGTGAAATGACGCAGATTAATTACTGGGTAATTCTGCAGCTCATAGCAGGGAGGGTATTTCTGGGTCTGAAAATACCTGGTGCAGGGAAATCTCCAAAGAATCTGCAAGGATGACCCCAGCTAAGACTCCTAGCAATAACAGATACAAGCCATCTCTTGTGATCAGATTGATGCCAAATTGCCATCAGACAGGCTCAGTCCAGGGCTCCAATGTGGGGCTCAGTCATTTTCCCCATCTATCGCCAGATGGAGGTTCCCTCACGGTCCTGACTTTCTTTCTCATGTTCTCTCTCCTTCTGCTCCTCATCAGGACCTTGGGAGCTCAGTCCGGTGCTCCAATGTGGGGCTCCGTCATTTTCTCCATCTATTGTTTGTGTCTTACTCTCAGATAGCAGGAAAAATAATTAACCATCTTCTCCCCACAGCCTGGAGGAAAACAAACCTCTGCTGGTGCCTCTGATAGGCCTCAAGCCCTGGATCTGACTGAGCCCCCAAGGTCCTGATGAGGAGCAGAAGGAGAGAGAACATGAGGGAGAAAGTCAGGAACGTGAGGGGTGCGTTCACTCATGGAGACGGTGGGACAGAACTAATGGGAGATCACCAACTCCAGTTGGAATGGGACTGATGGATCATGCGACCAAACCCGTCTCTCTGAATGTGGCCAACAGCGGGGGCTGACTGAGAAGCAAAGGACAATGGCGCTGGGCTCTGATTCTTCTGCATGGACGGGCTCTGTGGGAGCCTTCTCAGCTTGGTAGATCACCTTCCTGGACCTGGGGGGAGTTGGGAGGACCTTGGTCTTAGCATAGAGTAGGGAACCCTGATGGCTCCTTGGCCTTGAGAGGGAGGGAGGGGAGGTATGGGTGGAGGGGAGGGGAGGGAAGGGGGAGAAGGAGAGGAGGAAAGGGGGAGGAGGAGGGGAGGGAGGGAGAGGAGGAGGGGAGGAGATGGAAATTTTTTAAATATAAAAAAATAAACCATGAGAAAAAAAAAAGAACTAAGAGACAGAAAAAAAAAAGAAGGAAAAAAAAAAAAACAACAATGGTAACAGGGTTCATCTCTGACTCTTTTACTGGCTTTTGGATCCCTGCTCTTCATACTGGGTCACAAAAGGTGCTTAGTCTTACTGCAGCATGATGTGGCATGTTTTGATAACACTTGTGGGAGACCTGCTATTTCCTAACCAGAAATGGAGGAAGAGTGTATTGAAGGGTGAGAACAGAGGGAGGTGAGGGGGGTTGTGAGGAGAAGAGAGAGGGGCCAGGATGTAAAATAAATAGATAAATAAATAAATGTAAAAAAAATAAATGAAGGTGAGGCTTCAGCTTCAAATACACTGCAACAGTAGACAATCATTTTTCAAACAGGCACGTCTTCATTTTGAAACACTTACTGAAAATGGTGACTGTCATATTTGCCATCGTTAGTGATAATTCACTTTTGTCTCTCCAACTGCAAGCATTGGTTCATAATTGAGTTGCTTTGCATAAGACAGTTGCATGCATTGTACCATACATTGATTAACATCAGTATCAAATCCCAAGTCACTGTGTGAACTTGTGAATTATGCTATAAAATATTAGCTACAAAGTAGAAAAATGGACAGCTTAAAAATAATCATTATAACTATAAAACATAATTATAACTCAGAACTCCAGTTGCTATAAAGAATTTCTGATGACTGATAACTGACATAACTCATGTTGGATAACAACACAGGCTTGTAGTGTATTGAAAAGTTTCAAAATGACATATCTCGATCATATTATTACTAAAATTACGCAAAAAGGTAGCAGTAAAGATAATTAAAATATTTTCAATGCAGAGACTTTTTCTTCCTTGTAGGATGTAGTCAGTAGAATTAGCATGATCCATAAATAGACAACTCTGTCAGGTAGTAGTCGATTTCTGGTGGCCTAAGACTGGGATCGCCGAATATAGTGCAATGTTAGGTGAACCAGTATGAGGAGCACACTGCAACTGAAATGTAGCATTCAAGCCCAACTGAATCTAGAGCTACAGGAGGCACAGGTTAGGACTCAGTGTTTTGAAATGGGCCATCTCCTCAGCTCCAGGAAAGGAAACATTGTTAGTGGGAATATAAATTAGAGCAGCCATTACCGAAAATACTATCCATGATGTTTAAAATCTTAGTATAGTCTAGATCACTTGAGCAATGTTCTCCAGCTCCGAATTTGCCAGGTAAATTTTACACAATAGTAAACAAGCTCATAGTGGCAATGCGTAAGGTAAAGGAAGAATTGAAAATAATTGAATAACTATAAAAGCAAACAAAATGTCTTCATGTAGAAATAATTTAAATGTGTATGCAAATATGTCTATAAATATGCCAAAAATTAATGATTGAGAATGTTGGATCCTTTCCCTGTGCTATTGTTATTTTAAAAAGACGCTACACAGCAGCAAAATATGCATTATTGCTTCATCTTGTTAGCATATTTTTATAAGTTGAATAATAACTAAAAATTAATATTCATATACTAGTTGAAGATTCCACTTTTATTCATGTGTATTTATGTGTATTCGTGTGTGGGTTTGTGCATGTGAATACAGATGACTCTGGAGGCCAGAATCAAGAGTTATCTCCAGGAACTGCAGCTACAGGTGGTTGTGAGATACTGGCAGGGGTCCTCGGAACCAAACTTAGCTTCTATGCAAGAGCAGTACACACTTGAGCTCTGACTTGTATTTCAGACTCAGTAAGCTATTTTTTGTTGTTGTTGTTGTTTATTTGTCATGGAGGTATGGGATTTCCTGTTCTAGTTATTTTTTTGTACCTTACTCCAGGTCTAAATTAAACTTGGGACACCTCTTTGAAGTCTTTATTTCTAAGGGAGGGAGGAGAGGTATGGGTGGAGGGGAGGGGAGGGAAGGGGGAGAAGGAGGGGAGAGAAAGGGGAGAAGGAGGGGAGGGAGGGGGGAGGAGGAGGGAAGGAGATGGAAATTTTTAAATATAAAAAAAAATAAACCATGAGAAAAAAAAATAAATAAATAAATAAAAATAAAAAACATATTCTAATAACCTGAAAAAAAAAGTCTTTATTTCTAAATACACCACGTGAATTATGGCCAGTCCATATGACCTCGCTAAATGTAACTTCATATACTCAACATAGAACATCCTTCCAATCTTTGATGTGTCAAGGAATTTAACTAGGTTATCTGCATTATGGCCTGCTCAGCAAAAGAAACACACTACAACCAACTAAATATACCAACTTAAGATGTAAAAAGCTATACATGATTAATCCAATATATACTCACAAATCTAGCAAAAGAATGGCATCTTTACTTTTTTTTGCCAAGGTCAATCTTTCTGTTTGTAGCCTAAATATAAAAAAATACCACATATATGTTCATTTTATTTTACTACATGTAATGTTGTTCCTAAAATCTTTTTCTCTTTATTATTATTTGGCAATTTTACTTCTAGTATTTCTTTAGTGTATAATTAAATTTTCATTAGTAATATGGTCAATTCACAATATAGCATTTTAGGATCTGAAAAGAATGTGAGTTTATGTATAGATGTGGGTTAAATTAAAATTCAACAAGGTTATTTGATTTTGTTTTAGTTTTCCATGTCATTCCCCAGTTTGGATAGAAGACATTATGATCATGTCATGTCATCAAATGATTGATGTTGATTTATTTCGTTTCACTTTAAGAGCACAGAAGAGGAAATATTTTTGCACAACTCTTCAAGATCAAATGCAAATGGTCCCGAATCTATAACACTTGGCCGGCATAAATAAAGAAGACACTCGGTGTGATATGCAGAAAGCACTGTGAGAAGTTTGATTCTTTTTATGCTCCTTTTATTCCAGTTCCACTTTGTGACTGATACAATTGAGAACCACTGTTGTAGGTTTAAAATTAAGCTGAAATTCATATAGTTTATGTTATAAAATGTCAGGATACAATAAGCTCATATGAAAAATTTTTTGAGCTCATTCTTTTTCCTGGAATTTGAATCAATAAGTGGCTAGGTTTGATTTGAATCAATGAAGAGTGCCTAGAGTCCAAGATATTTTAAAGGTGTAGAGAGATGGGTCAAAATGAGAATTTTTGAGAAAGTCTCACTTCTTTGATAAATATTTTACCATGCCTGTTTGAATTTTGATATTAGGATGTCAATCAAACCATTATGCAATTCTTTTCACCCAAAGAATCTGGGACTTGATAAAGAGAAAAGCAGAGGCCCAGGCAACATTTCTTATAAAATTTCATTTTAAAGCTTGGCCTGTTCTGTAGGATTTGACCCAATCAGATGCTGGGGAAATTATATTAGAAACCTTCCAGTTATGGGACCAGTCTGTTGAACTTGTCACTACAAAGAATGCCATTACTTTCCCTGCTCCCAAGTCAGAGCTCTCAAGCCTTGGGGTTTTCTGTACATCCTCCCTCTTTATTCTCTTGGTAATCTGATTGCAAGTATTTATATACACAAATCTAATGTGCTCTGAAAGTTGTTACAAATGTTTATTTTAAGCATCATTTTTCCACCTAATTTTGTACAACATGTCTTGATCATATTTAATCCCTAAACCCTTCCCCAACTTGTCCCACATCCATCTTAATCTTGGTAACCTCCTTTTAGTCTTTGTCTGCTTGTTTGTTTGTTTTTAGAAGAAACTATATGGGAGAAGTTGTCTTGGTTCTCAGCCTCTTTTAACGTTTCTGTACCATTTCCCATCAGGTTCCTCGAGTCTTAGATGTGGGGCCATCATTGCACTTATATTATCTGGGGAGGGGGGGCATAGGAAAGTCAGTTGATGCCTACATTTTGACAAAATGTGAATTCAATAGTTATCTCTGTCTGTATCAACAAGAAGCTTTTTAGATGGGCTAAAATCTACATTTAAATGTGATATAATAATTAGAATGCAGTTAGAGAGTATACTGCTTAGGAAACTAGCATTAGAAAGTTCTACTCTAGGTTTTGTAGCCTCACCAATCACAGCTAGTTGGCTAAATTTTTAGTGTCAGGAATAAAATACTTACTATTGAATGGGTCTTTAGTTCAGCTAAGTGGAGGTTGGTTTCCATCAAGATATAAGTACCACTATTGAACTTTTCTGAATAACTTGCTATACTTGTTCATTGTTGTGATCCATTACAGCTGGATAAGACTATTGATTGCTTTTATACATTGATAGCTGGCATGTCTCCTTCAGAAACTATGAGAGCTAGGCCTCAGTGAGGAGTCTTTCAGTTCAGATCTGGATTGACTGCTTCAAATCATATGTGTCTGAGGAATGTGGTGTCTTTTGAACGGGAATTACCTTCTTTTTCCAAAAGGCACTAAGAATAACGGTGGTGCCTTCTATTGTTTCGGATGGCTCTTTTACTCTCTGACCAACAAATGACACACAAAAAATATTATTTCATGATAATGCATGGCACTGAACTTTTTATTGGGTGGAGGGAGGGAGGATTTGGGGAAAGAGAATTGTCACCCCAATTAGCACAATTCCAGCTCTCATACAATCCTAGCAAACACCCTTTCCTTATCCAAGAGCTGCATTTTCCAGGCAACAGGAGGCTGACTACAGATCTACACCTATCTTTCTGCTTCTCCGGATTCAATTCCCTCAATCTTATCCCAGGATCCAAAGCATAAAACCCATTGTGTCTTTGTTTTGCTTCCCATCTTTTTTTAAAAATCTATTATTATTATTATTATTATTATTATTATTATTATTATTATTATTACAAATTTTCACCTCCTCCCATTTCCCTCCGCCTCCCTCCATTGCCCCTTACCCACCCTCTCCAGTCCAAAGAGCAGTCAGGATTCCCTGCCCTGTGGGGAGTCCAAGGTCCTCCCCTCTCCATCTAGGTCTAGGAAGGTGAGCATCCAAACAGACTAGGTTCCCACAAAGCCAATAGACACAGTGGAATCAAAACCCAGTGCCATTGTCCTTGGCTTCTCAGTCAGCCCTCCATGTAAGACACGTTCAGAGAGTCCGGTTTGATCACATGCTCCATCAGACCCAGTCCAGCTGGCCTTGGTGAGTTCCCATTACATGGCCCCATCGTAACAGTGGGTGGGCGCACCCCTCGCAGACCTGACTTTCTTGCTCATGTTCTCTCTCCTTCTTCTCCTCATTTGGACCTTGGGAGCTCAGTCCAGTGCTCCAATGTGGGTCTCTCAGATAACAAAGATCTCCAACCTTCCTTCTTCCAACTCATCCCATTACCCCAGTCTTTAACCACAGCAGGCATATGCTGGGAATATTTGCCATGTTGACAGGCCAGGGAAAGAGGTCCACAGAAAATTTCTTACAAGGAAGCATATAGTCACCAAACTCTACTAAAGTCCATGGAAGAAGCAAACAAAAGAACAAAACATTCACTCAACATAGACAAAACCAGATACCAAGACATCAGCATAAAAATACAATAAATAACAGTCAGGACAATAGGTCTCCCTTGGAGTCAAGCAAACCTACCATAGCAGGATCTGACTATTCCAACATAGCTGAAGCTCATGAAAAAGATCTTAAAATAGCCATTATGAATAAGATAGAGGTCTTAAAAAATGAATAAATGCCCTAAAGAAATCCAGAATAACACAACACACAGTGGAAGGAAATAAATACAACTGTTAAAGACCTGAAGATGGAAGTGGAATCAATAAAGAAAACAAAAAACTGAGGGAATTGTAGAAATAAAAACTTTGGGTATTCAAACAGGAACTATAGAGTCAAGTTTAAACAACAGAATATGAGAGAGAGAAAAATTTCAGGCAATACAATAGAAAAAAATGGCTAAGTTAGTTAAAGAAAATGTTAACTCTAAAAATTTCCTGACACAAAATCTGGGAATTTGGGGGAACTTAGGGTATCTGGAATACTATGTGGATGCCTGTAGTTGGACTTCAATGTCATACTTTCTTTGGACCGCCAGCCTCCAGAAACTTATCACTTCTGGAAACTTCGCCTTAGCTTAGGCTTGTTCCACTAGCTCTTATAACTTAAATTATAGGTTATAATTTATGGGAATTTGGAAAATTATGGGAAGACCAAATATAAGAATAAAAGAAATAGAGATAGGAGAAGAAAGCCAGCTTAAAGCCCCAGAAAATATTTTCAAAGAAATTATAGAAGAAAAATTTCCTAACCTAAAGAGATGTCTATAAAGGTATAAGAAGCATACAAACTTGGCACAGTATAATCAACACACTATGTATAAGACAAAGAATGAATATTAAAACTGCAAGGGAAAAAGACCAAGTAACATATGAAGGGCAACAATTAGAATTAAACCCGACTTCTCAGTGGGGACTCTAAAACAGAAAGGCCAAGACAGATGTGCTGCAGACTCTAAGAGCCCACAGATGTCACCCAAGATTATTATATCCAGAAAAACTTTTCATCATGATAGATGTAAAACTAAGATATTCCATTATAAAACCAAATTTAAGCAATATTTGTCTACAACTCCAACCGTATAGAAGATGCTAGAGGGAAAATGCCAACCTATGAGGGTAATTACAATAATGAAAACAGGGGATAAATATCTTTAGGCCACCAAGATGAAAGGAAGGGAAGCACACACACATACACACACATACACACACCATCACAACCTGCAGCAGCAGCACTATCATCAATAAAATAACAGGAATAAAAAAAAATCATTGGTCATTGATATATCTTAATGTTAATGGTCTCTCAGTTTCCTACTCAAAATACACAAACTAAAAGAATAGTTGCAAAAATAGGGCCCAATTCTTTTGTTGCATCCTGAAACCACACCTCAACATCAAACATTGTCATTACTTCAGGGTAAAGGGTTAGAAAATAGTATTGCAAGCAAATGGACCCATGAAATGAGCTGGTGTAGCTATTTTAATACCTAACAAAGTAGACTTCAAATCAAAATTAATCCAAAGATACAGGGAAGTACACTATATACTCACCAAAGAAAAACTCAGTACTTAACCCTTATGCCTCAAACAAAAGGGCACTTGTTGTGGGGTATTTGTATGCTGTGTGAAGATGTGATTGATATAATAAAAAGCTGAATGGCTAATATCCCAGAAGGAGAGGTTAAGAAGGACTTCTGGTCAGAGAATGGTACTCAGGGGATAAATATAGGTGTATGGAATTAGCCAGCAAGTCATGAAAGGAATCGGGCCTACAGAATGAAGGAAAGAAAAAGGGACATATGACAGAATGTAGATTAATAGAAATGAGCTAATTTATAGGAACCAATGAGACAAGCTTGAGCTAAGGCAAAGCTTTCATAATAAGAAGTCTCCATGTCATTATTTGGGGACTAGTGGTCCAAAGTCTGACAAGAAAGTTCAACAACAAGCACCCACATTTGTCAAAGAAACACTAGTTAAATCACATATGATAGTGGGGGAGTTAAATACCCACTCTCACCAACAGACAGGTCATCTAGACAAAAACTAAACAGAGAAATGCTAGAGCTATCAGTAAAAACCAAATGGACCTAATAGATATTACAGAACTTTTTCCAAAATTGAACACATACTAGACACAAAGCAAGTCTCAAAGATACAAAGAAATTGAAATAAACCCCTGAATCCTATCACACTACCAGGGATTAAAGCTGGATATTATAAGAACAGAAACAAAGAAAGCTGATAACCTTATGGAAACTAGACAACTCTCTACTGAAGGACAAATTGGTCAAGACAAAAAATAAGAAGAAAAAATTAAAAATTTTGTAGAATGGAACAGAGAATATCCAAAGTTATGAGACACAATGAAATCAGTTTTAAGAGGCAAGTTCATAGTATTGAGCGTATACATAAAAAAGGAGAGATCTCATACTAAAAACGTTATAACACACCTGACAGCTATAGAACAAAAAGAAGAAATCATACCCCAAAAGAGGAGATCACCAGAAATAGTCAAACTCAGGGCTGAAATCAATAAAATAGAAACAAAGAGAACAATACAAAGAATCAATAAAACAAAAAGTTGGTTCATAGAGAATATCAATAAAATTAACAAACCCTTATTCAAATTAACAAAAAGGCAGAAGAAGAAGAAGAAAATTAATGAAAGTAGTGACAAAAGACACCTAGGAAACTCCGAGAATCATGAGGACATGTTTTAAAAACATGTACTCCATCAAATTGGAAAATTTAAAAGAAAAGGATAGTGTTCTTGATAGATACCACTTACTAAAGTTAAATCAAGATTAAATAAACAATTTAAACACACCTATATCCCATAGTATAATAGAAACAGTCATTAAAATTCTCCCAACCAAAAGATGTCCAGGGCCAGATGGATTTAGCACAGAATCCTACTGGACTTTCAAAGAAGCGATAAAGGAAATGCTCCTCAAATTATTCCACAAGATAGAAATGGAAGGAACATTTCCCAGTTTATTATATGAGGCCAACATACTGTGATACAGAAACTACAGAAAGACCTAAGAAATAACGAATATTACAGATCTATTTGCCTTGTGAACATAGATACAAAACTACCCAATAAATTACTTGCAATAAAATTCTTGCTCAAATCCAAGAGCACATTGTAATTATCATTCAGCATGTCCAAATAGGCTTCATCCCAGAGATGCAGAGATAATTCAATGTACAAAAATCAGTGAAAATAATCTAATTCATGAATAATCTGAATGGTAAAAAAACCATGATTCTCTTTCCTCCACGTCCTTCAGCAAATCCTACCAGTGTGTGCCATAGAAATATCTGTTTTGATATCTAACTAGCAAGAAATCTGGAACTAGAGAATTTCCCAGGAATACACAAAGATAACCCCAGCTAAGATTCTAAGCAATAGTGGAAAGGGTGCCTGAACTGGCCTTGCCCTATAGTCAAATTGATGACTCTCTTAAATGTCATCATAGAACCTTCATCCTACAACTGATGGAAGCAGATGCAGAGATTCATAGTGGAGCACTGAGCTGAGCTCCCAAAGTCTAGTAGAAGAGTGGGATGAATGAGAATACAAACAAAGAGGTCAAGACCTCTTTGATGAAGATAACCACTGAAACAGTTAATGAATTAATGGTACCCTACTAACTCTGCTCAGACAGTGAGGGAACCAGCAAAGGACCAAACTAGGCACCCTGAATGTGGGTGACAGTTGTATGGCTGGGGCAGACTGTGAGTCCACTGGCAGTGAGACCAGGATTTATCCCTCCTGCTTGTACTGGCTTTTTGGAACCCATTCTCTTTGGAGGCATACCTTGCTAAGTCTAGATATAGTGGGGAGGAACTTGGTCCTCCCTCAAAGCAATGTGCTAGGCACTGTTGACACCCCATGGGAAACCTTACCCTCTGTGCCTCTGTATGCAGAAGATGGTGGATATGATGAAGGGGAAAATGAAGGAAACAGGAGGAGGGAAGTGAGTGGGAACTGGGACTAATATGTAAAATGAGAAAAGATAACTTTTTAAAAAAACTAAATTTAAAAAAAGAAATTAAACACCTAACTCAAAAAAATGGCCATCTTATTAGAAGCAGAAGAGTCCTTTGACAAAATCTAATACCTCTTTGTGGTAAAAGTCCTGGAGAGATCAGGAATACAAGGGTCATACCTAAACATATAAAGGCAGTTTACAGCAAGCCCATAGCCAGTATCAACTTAAATGGAGAGAAACTCAAAGCAGTTCTACTAAAATCAAGAATAAGACATGGATGTGTACTCTCTTCATACCAATTCAATATAGTACTTGCAGTCGTAGCTAAATCAATAAGGCAACTTAAAGAATAAAAAAGGGCTTAAAAATTATGAAAGAAGAAGTGAAAACATTTTTATTTGCATATGATATAAAAGTACATAGATAATGCTAAAAGTTCACTGTGAAGAGCTCCTACAGCTGACAAACACTATTGGCAATGTAGCTGGGTAAAAACTAAACACACAAAAATCAGTAACCCTCCTATACACAAATGAGAAACAAATCAAGAGGGAAATCAGTGAAACAACACCTTTTACATATCCCCTCCACACACACAATATAAAATATCTTGGGGTAACTCTAACCAAGCAAGTGAAAGACTTTTACAACAAAAACTTCAAGTATTTGAAGAAAGAAATTGATGAAGATATCAGAAGATGAGAAATCTCCCATGTTCATTGATTGGTAAGATTGACATTGAAATAATGGCCATTTTGCAGGAAGCAATCTACATACTCAGTGCAATCCCCATTAAAATTCCAATGCAATTCTTCACAGATTGCGGAAGGGCAGTTTCTTCTGAACTTCACATTAAAACACAAGAAACAACCAAGGCAGCTAAAAGCATCCTGAAATTTTAAGAACTTGGGAAGTATCATCATTCCTGGTCTCAAGTTATAATACAAAACTATAGTAATAATAACAGCCACGTGGCAATACACAGATTAATGGAGATGGGTTATTTTAGGATATTAAGAGCTAGCTAAAAATATGCTTAAGCTATTGGATAAACAGTATTGCAATTAGTATAGATTTCTGGTGTGATTATTTCCTAAGTCTGGGCAGCAGGGAAATGAACTAGCAGCCTCCCCCAACATAGTGTTTGTCCAGCTTTTCTTTCTTCTCTCCTTGAGAAAGTTGGACTTTTTGATATCAAGAGAATAAACATTTGCTGATGTTGATCATCAGTTCCTTTTGATAAGCTCACTACATTTAGCCTAAAAGACAATGAGTACTTGGAGGAGGAGAAGTGAATACTGGCACAACTAGTTGAAGGTCACAAATCTGTTCAGTTCAATTTCTCAGCTGTACCTCACAATCATTCTCATTCTCTTATTAATTAATAGTGCCAGAAATGGTTGAGATGTTTCCTTAGACAAATGTCTTTTACCCAAGATATCCTTCTTAAAACAAATCAATTGTTCAGTCATTCACAGAGTACCCCATAGTTTTTTTACTGTTGCCACAACTAAAAGAGCAGACACCAACCTAGAAAAACAAAAGAACAGAATAAAGCAAGGAGATATTATAATAACCCTATACACCTATGTTACTTTACAAAAACTGGAATAGCTTAAGATGTAGTGAGATATTGTGATCAGAAGTCATTTATGCTCTCTGCAGGAAAAAAAAACCTTATGGGATCAAACCTATTAGCATGAGTGAAAGTTTATACAGTTTAGGAAGAGATGGGTAGGCTGTTCTAGTCCATTGACTAGTTTTCTTAATACAGGCCTGAGTAATCTTCTCAGGGCATGATGCCACACTGGGTTACAACCTCCTACATCAATTAACACTTAACATATGCACTCATAGACATGTTTGTAGGCCAAATGATTGGGCTAACCCCTCAGTTCAAACTTCCTTCTCACATGACTTTCAGTTGTACCAAGTTGACAAAGTTAGCTAGGACAGGGAAAAATTCATCAAATGTTAACCCAAGAATCATTTTTCATTCAGAATTGTTCTCATTAAAATGTATGAAATTTATGCAAAGGACAAAAAGAGAAGCACCTCAAAATATAAATATTGCATTTTTTGAGTTAAATATTTTTTAAAATATTGCTTGAGAAAGAAGTTACAATGGCCTTGAACTATGTAGAAAAGGATCAGGAAGCCTTTCTTTACTCTGAAATTTTTCACATTGAAATTCCAGTCAGAAATGTGACCAGCAATCCATTCTCCTCTCCTTTTTCAAATGTGCCCTATTCTTAGGCCTCAAGCACATATAGTTTGAAAATCAACTTTAGAGAAAGGAGGACAAAGTTCTACATATAAAAATAGGTTAAAATTAATATTGATGAGCAATAAAACGATATAACAAAGTCTTGTGAGCTAAATGACTCTAGCCTCGCCTGAGATTGTTCAGACAATTTAGATAAAAAATGTTTTCTGACTGCTTACTTCCTGACTGTCCCTGAAAACCATCCAAACCCTAGCAAATCTTTGTGCTCACATGGGTGTGATCAAGGGTAGACAATAACCCTAAAGCTTATCGAGTTAACGACACATACACCTCCCTCTAGTTATGGTGGATCACATAAAACTAGAAGAACAGTAGCAAATTCAGTCCTTGTTGGATTTTTCCTTTTTGTCAAGTATTTTACATTGAAATAAAGTTTAAAACAAATGACACGCCACATTTTAATATCTCTGTTCGACTACAATATCATTCTCAACATTACCAAAACATCAGAAAGCACCAAGACACTGTTAACATGTCTAATGCTTTGACCTCACATCAGAAACTTCGAATGTAGAGGTTCTCACCTATGGGTGGTAGCCCATTTGGGGGTAGAATGACCCTATCACAGGAGTTTCCCAAGACCATTGGAAACCAAATATTTACACTAGGATTCATAGCAGTAGCAAAGTTACGGTAATGAAGTTTCGATAAAAATAATCTTATGCTGGGGCTCACCACAACACAAGGAACCGCATTAAATTGTTGCAGCATTAGCAAGGTTCTGGACCACTATTTTAATGTGATTGTTCCATACAGGGTCCAGAACAACAATATCTTTCAAGAGGTTTTTATGTCTTTAAAAAAATAGTTGTTGCCGGGCGGCGGTGGCGCACGCCTTTAATCCCAGCACTCGGGAGGCAGAGGCAGGCGGATCTCTGTGAGTTCGAGACCAGCCTGGTCTACAAGAGCTAGTTCCAGGACAGGCTCCAAAGCTACAGAGAAACCCTGTCTCGAAAAACCAAAAAAAAAAAAAAAATAGTTGTTGTAGAACTATGCACCTGCCCTTGTATTAAGGCTGAGAAAGGCAACCCAGTATGAAGAATAGGTTCTCAAAAGCCAGCCAAACCATTAGGGACAGCCACTGCTCCCACGGCTAAATATCCCTAAAGAAGTAGACTAAGCCACACAACTGTCACATATTTGTAGAGGGCCCAGGTCAGCCTCTGCAAGTTCCCTTGTTGTCACTTTTAGACTCTGTGAACTTCTACAAGCCCAGGTTAGTTGTTTCTGTGACGCCTTTGACCCCCTTGGCTTGTACAACCATTCCTCCCTCTCTTCAGCCAGATTCCCTGAGCACAGTCCAACGGTTGGCTGTGGGTCTCTGCATCTGTTTTCCTTGGTTACTCTATGAAAGCTCTCTGATGACAATTGGGGTAGTCACCAATCTATGAGCATAGAAGAATATCATTAGGCATTTTTTCCTCTAATAATACTTGGTTTTATCCTAGGTCTCTGGCCCATCCAACCTCTGGGCCTAGCACCCCAAGCAGTGTCCTAGCACCCCAAGCAGTGTCAGTGGTGGGCCCAATCTTGTCATGGGTCTCAGGCTCCACCAGTCATTGAGTAGTTACTTCCACAATCTCTTTGTCTCCCTTATCCCAGCACATTCTATAGGCAAAAAAGACTGTACATCAAAAGTGCGTGACTGGTTGGTATTCTAATACCGCCACTGGAAGACATCCCTGGTCTTAGGAGATGACCAGTTTGGTCTATGCATCCACCATTGTTAAGAATGTTAGCTTGGGTCGTCCTTGTAGAATTCTGGGAGTTTCGCTTGCACCGTGTTTCTACCTGATCCCAAAACACTCCCCTTTCTAGTCATCTCTTTCAGTACTCTCTTCCATCTACCCTCCAGCCAGATCCCTCATTTCTCCATTTGCACCTGTCCCCAGTCCACCCAATATCTCTTCTACTTCTCCAGGAGATCCATGCATTCCCACTTGGGCTTTTCTTGTTACCTAGCCTCTCATGGTGTGTTAAGTGTAGCATGGTTATCCTTTAGTTTACAGATAATATTTACTTATGAGTGAATACATACCATGTTTGTGTTTCTGTGTCTGAGTTACCTCACTCAAGATGATATTTTCTAGTTCCATCCATTTTCCTTCAAATTTCATGATGTCATTATTTTTTAACAACTGATTAATACTCCATTGTGTAAGTGTATCACATTTTCTTTATCCATTATTTAAGAGGCATCTAGGTTGTTTCCAGGTTCTGGCTATTATGAAGAAAACTTCTATGAACACAGTTGAGCAAGTGTCCAATTATCCCTTGAGTTTATGTCCAAGAGTGGTATAACTACATCTTGAGGTAGATTGATTCCTGATTTTCTGACAAACTACCATATTAATTCCCAAAAGTGACTGTGCAGGCTGTCACTCCCACCAGCAATGGGAAATGTGTAATTAGCACTAATGAAACAAAAGTTTCTAAAAAGTTTACTGTACTCTTCTAACAAAACCTGTATCTTGAATAGTACTTAAAAATTATAAAACACATTTATTTCTTGATTACAAATGGATGGGATATACATATTATAAATGATAGAATGTTTACTTCCCGGTGCACAAATGGTAGAGAATAGTAAATCTGAATGGAAAGACAGAATGTAATAAATATTCTTGTTCCTGAAAGAAGGAAGGAATCATATTAAAAAGTGTGCTGTTACTGTTGTCAGTATAATAAACAAAAGAAAAACTAAATAATAATACAGAGAGGCTAGAGAGAAAGCTAAGTGGTTAAGAGTGTTTGCTGCTCATCCAGAGGACCTGTGATTTGGTTACCAGCATTTAGATCTAGAAGCTTTCAAATGCCTGTAACTTCAGCATGAGCAGATCTGAATCCTCTTCTGACTTCATTGGGGGCCTGTACCAATGAGTATATACATACAGACATACAGAGAAACCCATATATACCTATAACATAAGTCTAAGAGAGAAAGAGGAGAGGCAGAAAGAGGAAGGCAGACAGACAGACAGACAGACAGACAGACAGACAGAGACAGAGTGAGACAGACAAATAGAGACACAGATTGAGGAAGACAGAGAGAAAGAGTGTGATCTAGTAAGATAAAGAAATATAACTCAATGTTAAATATTTCTAGATGACTCAGAATAGCTAGGTGTAGCACATCTGTAGGTGGGGGCTTTTTTATACATCAAATTAAAGATTCTGACACTATGACATGTTATGACATGATAAGCTCTGTCATTTTGATTTTCTGTTCTTCCTTTGCTATCGGTTTTATTTAATAGCAACCATGGATTTTTCTTGGATGCTATGGTAGCAATTATTCTTCAGCCACTCAGTATACAACAGGAAAGACAGAATGACAAAATAAGTAAATTAAATTAAACTGCCAGTGTAAGATAGGAAAAAATTATTTGGCTCAATTTAAATAAAATGGAAAGTGTCAGTTTGGATAGAGTTTCTGTGATTCCATTTAGCTACATAGCTATCAAATGTTGAATACTAAAAATGGTATCTATAGCTATCAAAAAAAGTCAAGAGTTGGGGAAATGACCTGATTCAGTTCATTTTATTTTATTTTATTTTATTTTATTTTATTGTTACAGTATCCTTCCTTTCAGCAAAATGTTAGTAGAAACAGAAATAGCAGAACTGGTCTCTATGAGGAGGACCATGGGAAGGCTCAAATTAAGATTTGTCATGGTCTGAACAAAAGAAATTTTTCTTGGCTAATTGGCAACCCTTGTACAACATCAGAGCAGAGGAATTTGGGGAAAAAAAAGTTAAAGTCACTAACACCGGTACTTGGGTATTGTCTTCTACTAAGAAAATAGATTCTGTTTTGCATTTTATTTTTACAAGATAATATATTTACTAGAGTCATGCTAGAAGAGGATTCTTTATTCTCTACCTTGATGATGTGCAAACTCTATGTCTCAAAAAGAAGCCGCTGAAGTATGAAACCTAATTGAACTGCTGGAACATATTCTGCCCACCTACCCCAAAGACTTCAACTCAAAGCTGCAGGGATCAACTGCTAAGGAAAATAAAGAATGGATGGGCATGGAAAGAGAACGGCCTTTTCACCATTTTTTTCTCTAGCTACATGAGCATCTGCAGTGCCTTACACTTCCTTATAACTTCATTATCAATTTAGGAAGCAGTAATGAACAAAACACAAATACATAGTTCTGTCAAAGGTGTGATATCCCAGCAAGCATAGATAGATATACTTATTAAACATTTTAACAGATATATACAAGTCATATGAGTGGAGAAGGGGTATGAAAAGGTGTACTTGCAAGTTCAATTAGGTGAATAACATCTCTTATTTTCAGAGTTAAAATCTACACAGACTTGAAGTAAATTCTACACTCCTTGAAGAAGGAGTGAATTGTGTGGTTGCCAGTACAGCATAGAAAGTGGGCACAGATGGTGCATGGGACCTTTCATTAAAAAGTCATTTACATGTTGGAGGACTTGACTTAGTATGTCTTAAGAGAGATGTAGCTGTACCAAGGTAGACAACACAGATCCAGGAGACCTTCATAAGGCCACCTGCTCTTGCTCAGAGTGTAACTGTGAACTAAAGGAAAGACTTAAAACATAAAGCTATACTCCTCCCTTCATATTTTTTTTTTTTTTGGTTTTTTGAGACAGGGTTTCACTGTAGTTTTAGAGCCTGTCCTGGAACTAGCTCTTGTAGACCAGGCTAGCCTCGAACTGGCAAAGATCTGCCTGCCTCTGCCTCCCAAGTGCTGGGATTAAAGGCGTGCGCCACCACCGCCTGGCTCCTCCCTTCATATTAAGAATCTTCCTAGTGTTACAAGGCTAGACTGGGAGGCTGGGAGGGAGCAAGCATCAAGAGACAGCTCGTCACTAATTGGAGAACTGTGTTTAGCAATGTAAGACATGGCTATTCAGTGGGGATAGTTCTAGATGCAATTGCCAAAACATAGATGCTGTGAGGCCTGCCAGTGAAGCAAGACCATCACAACGAGTTAATATAAATGTAGAAAAAAGATCAGGAGAGAAACAGCCTCTACCCTGGTGAAAGGCTTAACAGAAGAAATGAGGTTTTAGATGGACTTTGAATTTTAAAGTTATTATTATATTTTTTTAACCAGCAAACACAAGACAAAAAGCCCATTTCTGACAATTTGCTTTCAGATAGCTGCTCTTATGACTTGGCATAATAGGACACTAATGTTTTCATGTCATTGTTGTATGCTAGCTATGGAAATTATCACAAGATGATACTGATTTAATTATGATGTGTTCATTCCAGTTTGCTGGGTTTTCTGATGATGCCACCAGACATATCTTGCATATATATCCAGGTTTTAAGTCTTCAGTGTTTAACTATGTTATCATCTCAATTCTATCCTGTTTTCTGTCATGTGACAAATTTCTAAATTTCAGTGAACTAAGATAAATTAAAATGCCTTTCTAAACTTTAACTTGCACAATATTCTAAAATTTCATCACACGCATGGGACTACTTTGCTCTTACAGTGAGCTTTTTTCCTGATGAAGTTAATTTTTTCCAAAGTATCCATTGCCTGTCTGTTCTTAGAAACAGTTACACACTTTCCACTGACTATTTCTAAATGCTGCTAATTTTCCATACCATCACTAATAGTCTACAAACTTCCAGGGTCCCTTAAATATCCTACCAGAGGGAATGAGTACTTCCCTTTCTGAATGGTTACAGTATGTGTTTCTGCCTCTGCCATAGCACATTCACCAAGTCATCTTCACCATGAAGGTAGTATGGTAATGGTGGACTTCTACTAGAATATCAGGATCTGGATGATAGGAATTAAAGATGAATAAAAATGAGCATAATCAAAGGCATTCAAAACTTAAAATTATCAGAATACACATTTTAAAATAATGCATACATTTGCAGAATGCTATCAGTGAAAATTCGGCCTTTTCTCCTTTGTCAGTTAGTATTTTTGTATTGTTTATATGAAGTGTTACTTTTTAACTGCAATTACAAGAATCTAGTAGTGGAGATTAAGATGGGTTCATATGGGAATTATTCCAGAGAGATGATATTGCTGTGGAGGCTATTTTAATTTTGTAGAAAAGTGTGACCCTCAGAAATAAATTGAACCCTCATTTGTTGAATACTTACTGCTATGCATCAAGTATGTTTTTGCTTATTTTCTTTAATTCTCCAATATGATGCATATGCTAAATACTCAATATATTCATTTTGAGGGGATGGAAATGAAATTCAGAGATGAAATAGTCTTCCCAAAGTCACACAACTCAAAAGTGTGCCTAGATTCAAGCCATGACCCTATTAATATCTTTACTTTTTATATCATGTGGTCTCTCATTATCTTTGGCTTTTATTCCTACACTGTGACATCAATGGAAATTTAATGATTTTTTCTTTTATTTAAATGCAAATCCATGGAAAGTTCAAAGCCAAGTAAAGAATTATGCAGTTCAGCGTCTGGAATAACTGAAGGTAACTCAAGAGCAGTTGTGAGGGCACCAAGCATCAGGGCAGGCTCCTGGTAGCTAGAAATCAAGAGGGATATTAAGTAATCCCATTGCTCTGCTGAGACAGTCACCTTAAGATAGGGAAAAAAAACTACTCTTGTAAGAATAACTTGTTTCTATCTTAAGCGAATAATTTGTTTCTATCCTCCTTCTAGGAAAAATCTCTAGAAGCAGCAAAGATGTTTTAATTCTAGATGTTTATTTTAATAAAGCTCTTTCAACGGCCATGCAGAACAGTGAGTTCTGAAAGGCAGAATTTGTTCCGTCAGAACTCTGAAACACAAAACAAAACCAAGCAGTAAATTGATAATTCAGGGAAGATATCAAAACAGAACACTGGATCTCTCCTGAGCTCTAATACCACATTCTTCCCAATTAAAAAAAACCTTCTGTTACTTCCAGTCTCTCTATCAGATGCTGAGAAAAAGAAACAGATTTTTAAGCTGACATTGTCTATAGAACCAGTGATTACTTATTATCTTATATTTAATTGGCTTTAGTTTGGTGCTAGTCTTGGATGTTGAGAGTCATGAAAATCTGCTGTTAAATGAAAACTCAAACAAGAGGATTAACAGAGGGAATATTGTATTCTGGCTCCTCTGGCAATACAGGGATGAAGGAGAAGAATCCATCCACAACAATCTTAGTCTATTAGGTTAATGAAGAATGCAAAGTAGAAGTTCTGCATGGAGCCAGTATCCCAAGTGGAAGTAAACCCCACTGCAATCTATAATACAAAACAGAACACTGTAAGAAGAGCACTTAATCCAATCTCAGAGTGCAGAGAAAACACTAAATTCTCACCACATTTACCAATGATGTTCCTAGCCTTTGGAACATCACAGTTGAAGAGGTTGACCCCGCTACACATCCTGTGGTGCTTGATCTGACCCTAATCGGCAGAGGAGTCAGACATGCTGAAACAAGTTCCACAGGAGCACCCAGGGCATCTGTGTTGTTAAAATTCTTCCTGGTGACTGCAGTGCTGGGCAGTTTAAGAGAACACTTTCCTTTCTGTGGGAGGTGTAAGTGAATTGGGAAAAAGACAGGGAAACATGAACGAGAGCAAGAAAAGATGTACACAAAGATCTAAAAGCATCCTTTCTTTGGAAACTGTGGCAAGGTTGCATTATTTTCTTTTTTTCTTCCTTCCTTCCTTTCTTTCTTTCTTCATCTCTCTCTCACTCTCTCTCTTCTCACCTCTCTCACACACTCTCTCTCTTACTGTATGTGTGTTTCTCTCTCTCTCTCTCTCTCTCTCTCTCTCTCTCTCTCTCTCTCTCTCTCTCTCTCTCTCTCTCTCTCTCTCTCTCCTCTCTGGTTTCTGTGGATTGCTCTTATCAAACAAGTTTTTGTGTCATGTTAAAGTTTAACTGAAATTCACTCTCTTACTTCATTTGTAAGAAAAGCTCATTATTTCCTTCATCCTTTAAGAGTAAGCATTTGGAGGGCTGGAGAGATGGCTCTGTGGTTAAGAGTGCTGGCTGCTCTTCCAGAGAGATTCTGAGTTCAATTCCCAGCAACCACATGGTGGCTCACAACCGTCTGTAATGAGATCTGTCGCCCTCTTCTGGCGTGCAGGCATACATGGGGGCAGAACGTTGTATACATAATAAATAAATAAATCTTTTTTAAAAAAATGGTGAGCATTTGTAGTAAACTTGTTGATGTTACATCCAGCCATTCGTTTCTCCTATTCTCAAGCTCCTGGATAGGACTTTGTCTATCGCAAAGCATAGTTCTTCTTAACAACGCATATTTGCCATGTGCCCTCACTGATCTGTCTCCAGAAAAAGAAAAAGCAAGCTTCTTAGAAACTATGCCTTAACATCACAAGGAAAAGGTTAGTTATTGATCCATTAAGTAAACATAAAGCACAAAACTTACCACTATGGTTTCACAATAGCTAGGAGGTGCAGTCCCCAGTGGAGATGACCATATTCAGAAGTAGTGCCTTTACAGTCATAGGGTCAGTTGAAGTTATTGGAGAAGACACTAATTCTAATGTGTCAGGCATCTTTATGAAAAAGGAAAACAGGCACGTTCTAGAAGAGTTATATACAATGTCAATATGAACAGTGGTGGTATGACTGCACGCTATGGAATACCTGGTCTCCCAGAAGCTACAAAAGGCAGAAAAGGAACCGTATCGTTCTTTTTTTTTTTTTTTTTTTTCTCATGGTTTATTTTTTTTTATATTTAAAAATTTCCATCTCCTTCCCTCCTCCTCCCCCCTCCCTCCCCTCCTTCTCCCCTTTCTCTCCCCTCCTTCTCCCCCTTCCCTCCCCTCCCCTCCACCCATACCTCCCCTCCCTCCCTCTCAAGGCCAAGGAGCCATCAGGGTTCCCCACTCTATGCTAAGACCAAGGTCCTCCCAACTCCCCCCAGGTCCAGGAAGGTGATCGACTCTTAACACAGCTCTATCTACAGCTTTGGTAAAGACTTTTAGCATGTGAGAACGTAAGTTTCCGTGATCTTAAATGACTAGGTTTGTGATATTTTGTTAAGGAGATCATAGGAAAGTAATGTTCATGTCTTTCAGAGAGTAGGAAATGAATATTATCCATAGATAGGAAATGAACTGTAGTGGTATATTATTTGTATTTTAATAAATAAATCTTGCCTGAAGACCAGAGGCAAAGCTAAAGCCACTAGATATCAGGTAATGGTGACACCCACCTTTAATTCCAGGATTTGGGAGACAGAGTCAGATGGATCTCTTTGAGTTCAAGGCTGCCCTGAGCTACACAAGATTGGTGCTGAAACAAATCCTGGTTGTGGTGACTCACATCTTTAGTTCCAGTCCTAGGCAGTCACACACCTTTAATTCCAGCACTAGAGGGAATGAAAATTGGAGGAGAGAAAGATTTTTGCTGTTTAGTCTGCAGTCACCAAGCTTCGGTAGAGGTAAGACTTCTTTAGTGTCTTGACTGCTTTGCTTTTCTGGTTTTGGGCAAGATTTATTTATCAAAACACAAACAATATACCACTACAACGAACAACATCTACCTTATGAGTGAAATAAAAGACTTAGAAATTTTTACTCGAATATGGGGGCAATGGATCCAGTATGTGGAGACTAAATTAGCAAGGAGACACATGTTCATTAGGATGGAACTAAGTGTCGCAGTCAGTCCAATTTTAGAAAGAGAAGTAGCTAACAGATGTCAAAGAAAGATTTCCTCAACGAAGAATTTACCTGAAACAGAATAAGAAATCTGCTAGACCTAGCTGAAGAAAGAGTGTTTCAGCACAGAGAAGGTGTGTGCTGGGCATAGATGTGAGGTATCCTTGGGATGCCGATGGATGCATGTGACCGATGACCTCAGAGAGAAGACTATAACCTACTCCTGATAAAAGGTGTCACTCACCATGGCTTTGGCCATTTTTCTTTTTCTCTTGAAGCCTCCTTAGGATTTCTTTAACACTTCAGCTGAAGAAAGGGTTTCTTATTAGCTTCTTCTCTTTTTCAAACTCTGAACCAGGATTCAAATTCTGTGACTGGATTTCCAAATATTCTGGCATTAGATATAACTGTCGATAGAAGGGAAATTGAACTGCTCAAGCTGAGCCTCAGGTTTTCCATCTCAGTTCATAACAAAAGCAGAGGAAAGACAGAGGTGAGAGGGAAGAATAAATAATGGGGCCTTGCCTGTGTTTGTCTAGTCACAGTACAGGAACAAAGGAGGAAGAAAAAAAGATCAGCCCTACTGAATTACTTTGCCAGGAACAAAACTTATCAAAAAGCCTGTTTACTGAGCCAGGTGGTGGTGGTGCTTACTTTTTATCCCATCACTCAGGAGGCAGAGGCAGGTGAATTTCTGTGAGTTTGAGGCCAGCCTGGTCTAAGCTACAGAGGAACCCTGTCTCGAAAACCAAGATGAACAAACAAACAAACAAAGCCTGTTTACCAAACAAATTTTGCTTCCAGGAGGACCCGAAGGACCAGTGTAGGCATCTTGGTCATTTCAGGCTGCCACAAATGAATACCATTGACTAGGTGAGTTAGTATTGTCACCACCGAAATGATTTGAATCTAAGAGCAAAGTTCCAGGAGAATTAATTTCAGGTGAGGCTTCTCTCTAGGCTTGAAAATAGTCACCTTCCTGCAGTGAACTCACCAGACCTTTGTTCTGTATACTGCCTTAAGCAGTAGATTGCTGGTGTCTGCTCTTAAAAAAACAAAAGCAAACAAACAAAAAAGAAAATCAAAACCAAAAAAAAAAGTCCTATTAGATATCTGGTGCATCCTGTAAAGAGGGATGTCTCCAAGAACAGTTAAATTGGATGCCAGGATTTTAACAATGAATTTTGCAGAGAATTTATTCACTCCATAATAGCAATCAATACTGATGATGCTCAAATCTCTCATCATTAAAAATCACCCGTCTATGTGACCTTATCCCTTCCTGGCACATCTCTGCTCTCTTCTTTCTTTCTTCCTTCTGGCCTTCAGTTCTCTTTATTGTACTGAGGATTACAACATGACTTTTGTATATGCTAGCAAACATTTTAGCACTGAACTGCACTTTAGCCCTGAAAACAAAATGTGTTCTCGGGCAGGTTTCACTAAACCACTCAGTTTGCTCTTCATCTTACTGTTTTCCTGGAAGGCTAACATTTTCAATCCTGTTTCCTCAGTCTGCCAGTAGCTGAAGATACTGTGTGGCACCATGTCTAAACCTTTTTTTTTTTTCTTTCTGTGGTGAAATGTGACCACTGATCAAAATTTCAAAGGAAAAGGAAAACAACCAAACAAGTCTAAAGTAAAGAAATGGAATGTCTCTTTGCCCTTATGGCCCTAAAATTCTCCAGGAAAGGAGGTTTATAAACTGTACAATGAGGATGTTCTTCATCAGTAGCCACTTCAAGTCTTCCTTTACCAAGAGCCCAGTGCCAGGATCAAGGTTGGCATGGCTATGAGATGCTTTCAAGTTTGCCTTGTGACTAGTGTTTAGGCCTTCGTCCTGATTAAGTAAATAAATTTCTTATCCTCCTTCCCTGACTTTCTTCTTACCCCTTCTGTCTTCATGCCTGCTCCAGAGTCATGTGCTTTTCTCTTACTCCTTTAAAACCGTTTTCTAAGTGAATTCTTCTTTTCTTCATTTTAATTGGATAATCACTTTTACTCTTAGATTGTTTACAGATGCAATTTGAGTTTGTTTTCTTTTAAGGCTGTCTACTGTGTAGAAGGTTGCAGGGAATCACCTGAGAGGCTACACAGCCAGCGTGCCACCATAACTAAGAACACAGCATAAATACCTCTATTCTTAAAATGTGATGAAAATTCAGCACATCCTGAAAATAACTGACATGGCTTCCCAGGGTTTATTCATTACTGTTCAAGTAAAAAAATATTTTTGAGCTCATTGAGATTCTATTACATGGAGGACATTGTGCCAGATTTGAAAAGTGCAATTGAACTAACTACAGCCCTTGATGGGACAATCAGAGTCCAGAAGGGAGGATGAGAACAAATACTTTCTGCTCAGTGTCAGAGTACAACCAGATCCAAGTTTAGAGGATCTCATTAGTGATAGTAAGAGGAGGGATCGAGGGAAACTCCCTGCAGGATATTAATCACATAAAAGCAATGACCATACTGTGAGTCCAAAGAATGTTGAGTCAATAACTTACAGTGGATTTAGATATTCTATTAAAATGTAAGTGAAATACTGAAGGTCATTTTAATACTGAAGCACTGGAGGTTAGCAAGCATATTTTTTGTTAGCACATACCTGTTTATATGTATTTTAAAAATATTCTTTAAATATTTTTAAATATTTTCAAATAATGATATCTTTTTAAAGTTATATTATTCCATTTACATAAGACATATATGTAAATACTACTTTAATATTTTATTAGGTATCCTTTAATTTTCCAATTAGAAAGCACAAAACATTATTGATATTCATTACAATACTATTATATAAAGTAATTTGTAACTAAGATAATGATTATTCTTAGTGTCTTTTATAGATGAAATTTTCTAAGCTGAAGATATAAATGGCTTCTCAAGCTCATTTAGAATGATGAGGTCAAAGCCAATGCTGAGGCTACTTATTTATCTTTTAGAATATGTCAGTCCCTCTGTGTGACTTTATTTTGATACAGTCTCCTGTAGCATACATTGCATTGAAATTACTATATTACCCAAAGTGACCTAGAATTCCCAACACCCCTGCTTCTATCTCTCCAGAATGTGTTGGTATAGCTGTTGTGAGCTTCCATGCCAAGATTATGGGGTGCTGGGATAGAGCTTAGGGCTTCGAGCTTGCTAATCAAGCAGGTTGACAACTGAGTTAAATCGCAGTCCAGACTCTGTTTTTTCATTGAGACTTAAAAAGTATGCTAGTCTTTGGGATGCGTCACTGTGGCTCTCTGCATCTGCTTTCATCATTTGCTGGATGAAGGTTCTATGTTGACAATTAAGGTACTCATCAAGCTGATTGCAGGGCAAGGCCAGTTCAGGCATCCTCTCCATTATTGTTTAGGGTCTTAGCAGGGGTCATCCTTGTGGATTTCTAGGAATTTCCCTTGTGCCAGGTTTCTTGCTATCCCTGTAATAGCTCTCTCAATCAAGACATCTCTTTCCTTGCTCTCCCTCTCTATTCTTCCCCCATTTTCTATTCAACCACCCAGTTCACTCATGTTCTCCTTCCCTTCTCCCTTCCCCTTCCATCCTACCTTCTCCTCCAATACCCGAGCTTCCAATTTTCTCAAGAGATCTTGTCTATTTTCCCTTTCCAGAGGATCCATGTATGTTTCTGCTAGTGTTCTCTTTATTACCTAACTTCTCTAGGGTCATGGTCTACAGGCTGGTTATCCTTTGCTTTATGTCAAATAACCACTTATGAGTGAGTACATACTATCTTTGTCTCTCTGGGTCTGAATTATCTCTTTCAGTGTGTTTTTTTCTACTCCATCCATTTGCAAGCAAATTTCAAGATGTATTTTTTTTTACAACTGAATAGTACTCCATTGTGTAAATGTACCACATTTTCTCCACTCATTCTTCGATTGAGGGGCATCTAGGTTGTTTCCAGGTTCTGGCTATTACAAATAATGCTGCTGTAAACATAGTTGAGCAATTGTCCTTGTAGTGTGATTGAGCATCCTTTGGGTATATGCCCAAGAGTGGTATTGCTGGGTCTTGAGGTAGGTTGATTGCCAAGTTTCTAAGAAACTGCCATAATGATTTCCAAAGTGGCTGTACAAGTTAGCATTCCCAACAGCAATGGAGCAGTGCTTTCCTTATTCCATATCCTCTCCAGCATAAGCCATACGCTATTATTGGTGTTTTTGATCTTAGCCATTCTGACAGGTGTAAGATCATATCTCAGAGTCATTTTGATTTGCATTTTCCTGATGCCTAAGGATGTTGAACAATTTCTTAAGTATCTTTGGACCATTTGAGATTCTTCTGTTAATAATTCTCTGTTTAGATCTGTACCCCATTTTTAAATTGGTTTATTTGGTATTTTGATGTCTAGTTCAGTTGAAGAGAGGGAGAAGCAATGATGTTGGCAAAGTGGTTAAAACTATGATGGGGATACCCACTGAAACAGATGACCTGAGCTAATGAGAGTTCACTGACTCTGGACTGGCAGCAGAGGAACCAACATAGGACCCAACTAGACCCTCTGAATGTGGTTGACAGTTTTATGGCTGGGATGGTCTGTAGGGCCACTGGTAGTGTGGCTGGTATTTATCCCTACTGTTTGAACTGTCTTTTTTGAGCCCATTTTCTTTGGAGGTATAACTTGCTAGATATAGTAGGGAGGGCCTTAGTCCTGCCTCAAAGTGATGTGCTAGACTTTTATGACTCACCATGGGAAGACTCACCATGGGAAGACTTAGCCTTTCTGAGGAGTGGATGCGGGGTGTGTGGAGGGAGCCAAAGAAGGGGAGGGCTTAGGAACTGAGATTGGTATGTGAAATTTTAATTAAATACAAAATAATCATTCTAGCCTGATATCTGCTGAGTTCAGGTGAGTTTTGCTTTTTCTACGATGGTTTTAGATTTACTAGCTTTTCTTTCCTTCAGAAGTAAGCAAGGGAGAAAGGGAAAGTTGTGAGGATACAGGATTTGTTTGGCTTTGAACCATCTCGCTCTAATTTTTTTCACTGTCTGTAACACTTTGGATAAGTCTCTCTCTTCTCTACACTTGAAGAATATGAATAGTAGTCATTATTCATATGGTTGTCATCATATTTAAAGAAGTTTATATTATGATATTCCTGCTGCATGACAGTTGTCGAAAGTTTAACATTATCAAATAATGCCTAGTTATTGTTTTTTGCTGGTTTGTTTGGTTTGGTTCTGCTTTGTTTTATTTTTCAAGACAGTGTTTCTCTGTCACTTTGGAGCCTGGCCTGGAACTAGTTCTTGTAGACCAGGCTGGCCTCGAACTTACAGAGATCTGTCTCTGCCTCCCGAGTGTAGGGATTAAAGGTTTGCTCAACCTCAGCCTGTTCTTGTTTTGTTTTGTTTTTGTCTTGTTTCATTTTTTGATTTTTGTAAAATACTTAGTTATCATCTGGCAGCTCTGTTTGATTTGTCAGTCAGGATATAGTCTGATGACTTGTGTTTTTGTTCCAGAAATCACAGTGCTATGATTAAATTATAAGCCAGACTGAGTTCTTGATAAGAAGATGGAGCAAAAATCTACTATTCGTTTGAGTTTAGTGCTGAGACACCTGATTCAGTGTTGACTGTCAGTTGGGGCCAGTCTCATTTGTGGAGGTCTTTCACACCCCAAATACATCATCTGTTCCATCTTTCAGTCAGCTATAGACTATAAAAACAATTTTTGTGCTTCAACTCTTTGGCTTTTTTGATGACTAGAAGAAAATTCTGCTTTACAAAGCTTGTTGTGATTTTGTCAGGCTCAGAAAAAAGTGCTTTTATATTAATATTGGAAGTACCACACGATATAACCTAACCACAGAAGTAAATCTTACAGGGTCAGAAACCATGTCACTATGCAGGACATGCATGTCAAGATATCAAGCTGGCAAGCATGCGGAAAATTTACCACAAGTCAGATCATAATAAAAATCTGCTGTGGCTATTGTGGAGAATCAGTATGCAGCATTCTTCACTATATAAAATCATCAGTATTGGGTCAAGATGAGATGAACACACATAGTTTTATTATTCAGCTAAGAAAATTCTGAATGAAGATTAAAATGTTCAATCAGGGTGCAGCAAAGCAAAGTAAGATAACAGCCAAAAGGCATCTTTACATAACAGAATCCAGAACTGCCTGGGTATTCCCAACAGCGTGCAACGCCTGCCTTCTTCTGGTGTTATGGAGAATAGCATGAGTTTCTCCTCCACAAGGAAGAACACTAAAATTATGATAGTTTTCTGTATGTATATCAGACAACCTTTGCTGATCTTAGAGCCTTTTTATTATTTCATTATTTTCTGCATTATTAGCTAAATCCTAGTTATTTGATGTTTTTAAATAAAGAGCAAAAAATGTTCATTATGCATGTTATTGCTTCAATCTGTCTGTAGTGATAGAACCCACCTACATAACTACAAGAACATTTACACCTGATCCTGGGTTTTATGGGAAGGCATGGGGTTGGGTAATGAAGTCAGCATGGTGGGGTGCATTCTGCATAGACCAACAGTTTGTAAGAATATAGTGAGCCTTCTATGAAGTTATAGAAAGTTAAGTATTTCTTTGAAACTTCCCGATGAAATAACTTTTTATCCTATCTATTCACCCTTGTCACCTGAAGACTGTGTGCTTTGAGTACATTAGCAAATTTGTAAGGTTTTGCAACTGTCTCAGTAACTTGCTGCAATGGTTAATATTCATGTCGATTTGACAGGATCTAGAATTACTTCATAGGTAAGCCCCAACCTACCTCTCAGATTATCTAAATTTGATTAATCCAAGTAGAAAGATCTACCTTGACTGTGGGTGGCACCATTTTATAGGCTGTGGTCCTGGACTGCATGAAAAAGAAAAAGCCAGCTGAACATAAGCGTCCATCCTTACCTGCCTACTGTGTGCTGATGCAGGGTGACCAGTCAACTTCCCACACCTGCTCCCATGTCTTCCCCACTTGGTAGAATATATCTTCTCAAACTGTAAAGCAGAACATTCCCTTTCTCACTTAAATTGCTTTGTGTCCAGTCTTTTGTCACAACAGCAAGACAACTAGCTGATTACACCATTTTGTGACACTTTTATGTAATATATTTTAAATTGTGGAAATTGAATTGTGTGTTTTTCCCTCTCTGTTCTTCTATCCTAATGGGGAATTGTGAGGGATGGTTTGGTAAATTCAATCAATGCAAAATATGACCTTTATCTCAAATAGAATGAGTTGTAGCTAGACCTAATATTTGGCTGTGGGTCTCTGTATCTGTTTCTGTCAGTTACTGGAAGAAGGCTCTCTGATGACAATTATGGTAGTCATCAAGCTATGAGTATAGCAGAATATTATTAAGCATCATTATGTTGACTTTTTTTCTAATCATATTTGTTTCTTTCTTAGGTCTCTGGGCCCTTGAACACCAGGTAGTATCAGTGATAGGCTCACTTTTGTGCTATGTGTCTCAGACTGAACAAGTCATTGGTTGGCCACTCCCACAATCTCTGTGCCACCTTTACCCCAGCACATCCTATAGGCAGGACAGATCACAGGTAAAAGACTGTGTGGCTCAGTAAATATGCTATAGAGGGAGGAAAGATTGTATGAGACAGAGGGGTAAAGGACATCACAAGAAAAGCCATAGAAGCAACCAATCTGGGCTCAGAGAAGAATACAGACTCTGAACTGACAGCCAGAGAGCCTGCATGAGACTGACATAGGCCCTCTGCTTCTTGTGGGCCAAACCCTGAGCCAGTATTCCTGGTATTGGTTTGCCTTGCCCAGCCTTAATACAAGGGGTGGGGGGTGCTTAACCACAACTTGCTATGCCACGCTTTTTTGATACATAAGGGATGACTGCCTCTTTCTGAACAGAAACAGAAATAGAGGAGGAGTGAACGGGGGGGGGGCTGCAGAGGGGAGATGGGGTTAGGAAATGGGAGGAGAAGAGGGAGAAAACTGCAGTTGGGATGTAAAATAAATCATTTATTTAAGAAAGGAATAAGTTATAGATAATCCTGAGCCAGTTTTAAGCCGGCATGGCTTGCCACAAGCTACATATTCCATTATGAAAGTTTTGACATGAACATGTATAAGCACAGAGTTCAAAAGCAATCACTGGTCAATGCATTTAGTAGGACACGAGGAAAAGCAAAATGAGGAAAATTCTACCACTGGTTTCTGATGTTATCTGAGGAAGCTTGCTGTTTGGATTGGTAGAAGTTAGTGATAGCCTAAAAATTTGTTCCAAATGTTTACTTGATAGTCAAAGGATATTAATTTACACATATAAAGCAGTCAATAAATGGCTGTTAAGAGTCCTCAAAACAGCTCAGGATAATTTTGGCTTTTGATAGTTAGCACTCCAGCTGTTCTCAGTCATACAGTTCTGATAAGTCAGTCGGCTTTCTCGAATTCTCCATCCATATCAGTGTGACTTTCTGTTGAAAACTTCAGCTTAATTATTTTCATTTAAAACCTCAGCAAGATCACTTAGTGTTGAAAAATCTGCCTAATTCTTTCAAAACCTGTTAATTCATCAATTTAACGGGAAAACTATATTATACAGGCTCTCTGAGTATGCCATAACCACAGCATGATAATATAAGACCTAGAGAATCAAGTTATCGGTCATGAGAAAGCAGGGAAACAAAAGTTGAAATACTAGGTTCAGATTACCTAGCAAATCTTGCTATCCAGTTCCCTCATTTCCCTGAAGTATAATGATTTGCTTTTGTTTTCCTTGTGAGTACCTAAGTTTGTATTGGTTCCAGCTCTGTATATATTTCCAATCATTAGAAGGTCTTATTTGAATTTTGTATTATTTGCTCCTGATATTTTAAGGAAATTTTTAGTAAATGAAGTTTGCCTAGTTACAAACTAGACTCATAGACAAGGACCAATATTGAAACATTAAGTATTTGTAACAGAAAGCCAGTGAATTCGAAGCTCATAGAAAGGGGAGGTGGTTAGTAAGAGCAGGGATATCTAGAGCAATTCTATTCATGGGGACCGAGTATTATATAAATATGTGCTATTTTATTTATGAACCTTATTTTTATATCTTTTGAAGAAAGGGAGATCCTTTAGGCAAATACTACTTTATAACACAACTTCCTTTCTTCACTCAACAATTTCCCTCAATACTTATTAAATATTAAGATTTAAATAAAAAGTTCTTTGTGAGTTCCTTAGAACTCAAGCACTTTTTTTTTATAAACCAGAGTTCTATGTATGACATATCAGGTAACAATGGTGAGAAAGTCAGTATTGATTCACTTTAATATTTGATTTCCTCATGTTATATTTATTAATGTATTTTATTATATGTAAACAAGAAATTAAAGTTAATAACAAGCTAATCTTAAAGAGAATGTTTATCTCCCATTATCTAGTTGGTCACAATGTATTTAAAGGAAAATGAGGGAAGGAAAGATTGGGAGGGGGAAAGAGAGAGAGAGAGAGAGGGAGAGACAGAGAAGAGAAAAGCAGAAGAGGATATAGAAGAAGAACAATTGATTCAAACCATGCAAATATCTTGGATCGTCATTATTGGCTTTGAAAAGGTGTCAAGAATCCAGAGAGGAGTTTAGATTTCAGAAACTGGGAATGATTCCAAGATGACATTGTCGAAGAAACAGGGACCTTGTTTGGTACTATAACTACACAGAACTATATTTTGCCAACAATTTGAATGATCATGAAAATAAATTGTCTTCTACAATTGGGGTAAAGGACACAGCTCTGTAGATAACTTTTATTTAACCTCTTAAGACAGACTACAGAGAATCAATCCGAACCTACAAGATGTTGACCTAGATTGCATGCCATGAAACCAGCAATCTGAAGCTCTTGATAACTGTGTGCTCGATTGGTAGAAAGCAATGGAGAAGTAACACAATAGGCTTTTAATAATTTTTTTCATAAGAGAATTGATTGGAATACTTTGTGTCAGTCTCACATTCCCTGAGAGATTGTCCTGCCTCGATATGAATCAGTGCTGTACATAGCTGTATCTAAGGAGAAAACATGATGATTTGATTTCTGAAAAACAGACTTTGGGAGTGTTTCACCATTTGTGAATACCCTGTGAGCTCTGTTACTGAAAGCACAGTTTCTTCCCTCCAAGATGAAGTGGATGAACCTCTTTTCTATGGTGAATAACTGTCTAATTTCTTCCCCTGTGGTCTTCTCTCTTCTCTGCCCAGCTGTTTACTGGATTGACTCTCACAGCCCATTCTCAAGCTTGGCTAGGAATCTTTTCTCTCCAAAAGGGTCAAAGATGATGAACAGAAGTACTTAGGCACCCTTCTGGTGGTACTGTGTTTTAGAAAAGAAAATATGCAGTTGTGAAAGTCATTAAAGTACTCATGATTGTTGGAATCCAGAAAGAAGAAAGTAAATTTTCCATGAAATGGAAGGTCACAGCAAGTTTCTTGTTGTAAAGGGTATGTTTGGCATTTAGATCCCTTCAAATATTTGAACATACTACACATAGTTGCATAGAGACATAGTCAAAGTTTGTTTTTTAAAAAAATTATTTGTTTTCATTTTTGTGCTTAGTAGACTTCTTTTATAATAGGTTTAAGTTTATAGAAAATGGAACAGCAGTGCAGAAAGATCCATATACCGACCTGAGGCCCACTTCTAATCTCTTTTCTAGTATTTCCATTATTAACATCTTATATTAATATGGTATAGCTCTTACAAGTGACCATTATCAGTACATTATCATTAAGTTGCAAAGATAGATCTTACTTTTTAATGTATAATCCTATCTATTTTGACAGTGTACTGTTATATGCCCTCCACTGAAGATGTATCATTGAGAGTACACTGCTATGTTCAGTATGGTCTCATTTGTAATGATATCATATAAAACTTCTCAAGTCTCCTCATATCCCATTGTTTTTTAATCATTTCATAGGGACTATGGTTTTTACATTATTACTTGTTCCTTTCCTAAAATACCATACACAGTGTATGGCCTTTTGTATTATTTTATTATATGTTATTTTATTATTTCTTATTATTTTATTATATATTATTGTATTATATATTGAAGGATACTTCATGAGTTTTAATGGGTATAGAGTTAATTCATCATTGTTGTTAAGTGTTCCACTTTGTGGTATTGTCCATTCTTTTTTAGGGCAGGGTCTTACCCTGTAGTGTTAGCTGGCCTGCTATGTGTTGGAGTAAACATTTTCAGGCAACATTTTGTGTGAACTAGCTCATCATTTTTCAGGAACAGGAGCACACTGCTGAGGAAAAACACACCATTTGCAGATGAAAGGAATTTAACTAGCAGTACTTCTAGCTCTCATTCAGTGCTCATAGCCTTCAGACGTTGAGGAGAAGAGAATTATCTATCTGGTTGATGTGGGATTCCCCTCTGTATGCTGTAATTACCACTGATTAATAAAGAAACTGCTTTGGGACTATAGCAGGGCAGAACAGAGGTAGGCAGGGAAAACTAAACTGAATGCTGGGAGAAAGAAGGTGGAGTCTAGAGACACCATGTAGCCACCAGAGGGGAAAGACATGAGCTACTAGCTGGAACCTTCCAGGCAGGCCACGAGCTTCATAGGAAGATATAAAATAATAGAAAAGGGTTAATTCTAGATGTAAGAGCTAGCTAGTAATATGCTTAAGCTATTTGCCAAAGAGTATTGCAAATAATGCAGTTTCTGTGTGGTGATCTCAGGAGTCTGGGTGGCCAGGAAATGAACAAGCAGCCTCCCCCAACAACTGGTAAATAGGTTGGGTGGCCATGTTGGTCTTTCTGACTTCCTTTGTGTTGAGCGTGTCTTTTGACACATACTTGAAGTTCACTAGAGTAAACAAACTATAGTTGACAATTTCTTTGGGCCACTACCAAACTCTCAAATAAAGTAACAGAAACTTATTATTAATAATTAATGCTTAATCTTAGCTTAGGCTTGTCCCACTAGCTATTCTAACTCAATTTTACCTGTTTCTAGCCATCTATATTTTGCCTCAGGACCTTTTACCTTTCTTACATTCTGTATGTCCTACTTTCATGCTTGCCCTGTATCTGAATAGCTGGCCCCTGGTATCTCCCTGGGATCTCTCTGTTGATTCCCTGGCATCTCATTTTCTTCCCAAGAGCCAAAATTCCTCTTCCTACTTACTTTTTCTGCCTGACTTGCTATTGGCCATTTAATATTTTCTTAGAACAATCAGGTACCTTAGGCAGGAAAGGTAAAACAGTAGTAATACATTTTTATATAATTAAAAAGTGCAGCACATCTTCACATAGTTAAACAAATGAAACACATCTTTGCATAGTTAAATATTCTGCAACAACAAGCTTCTAATCATGTTCTAAAACTGAGCTCTCTCACTCCTCTCTCTGTGTGTGTCTCTATGTGTGTTTGTGTGTGCGTGCTCATGTACATGTACATATAGATATATGTGTGAGCATGTGTGTAGTGGTCAGAGGTCAATGTTAGCTATCTTCTGTATTCTCTCTCCATCTTATGGATATGGACATGAGGACACATGATCATGCACAGAGTCCAGTGAAGGGCATCAATCATTTTGCTCTCACATTCTCTGATTGCCTCGAGACATGGTCTTTCACTGAATTTAAAGCTCATGGATTTTCAGATAGACTGGCTAACCAGGAAGCCCCAGCAACCCTTTCTGCCTTCACAGAGCTAAGGTTTTAGGTGACTAAAGGAGTAACTGCCTTTCTTTTTAATTGATTTTTATTGAGTGCTACATTTTACTCTGCTTCCCTCCCTACCTCTTCCCTTCCCCTTCATTCCTCCTTCAAGGATGCCATGCTCCCAATTTACTCAGGAGATCTTGTCTTTTTCTACTTTCTTCTTCCCATGTAGATTAGATCTATGTGAGTCTCTCTTAGTGTCCTCATTGTTGTCTAAGTTCTCTGGGATTGTGGTTTGTAGGCTGTTTTTTTTCCTTTATGTTTAAAAACCACCTGAGTGTGTACATATAATAACTGCCTTTTTGTGTCTGGGTTACCACACTCAAAATAATGTTTTCCAGCTCCATCCATTTTCCTGCAAAATTCAAGATATCATTATTTTTTTCTGCTGTGTAGTACTCCATTATGGGAATGTACCACATTTTCCTTAACCATTCTTCAGTCGAGGGGCATTTAGGTTGTTTACAGGTTCTGGCTATGACAAACAGTGCTGCTATGAACATAGTTGAGCACATGTCCCTTTGGCACTATTGAGCATCCTTTGGATATATATCCAAAAGTGGTATTACTGGTTCTTGAGGAAGGTTGTTTCCTAATTTTCTGAGAAATTGCCACACTGACATCCAAAGGGGTGGTACCAGCTTGCATTCCCACCAGCAATGCAGAAGTGTTCCCTTTCCCCACAACCTCTCCAGCATAAGTTGTCATCAGCGTTTTTGATCTTGGCTATTCGTAAAGGCTTTTTTTTATTAAAAATTTCTGCCTCCTCCCTGCCTCCCATTTACCTCTTCCCTGTCCCCTCCACTCTCCCTCCCTCTCCTATCCGAAGAGCAGTAAGGGTTCCCTGCACTGTGGGAAGTCCAAGGTCCTCTCCTCTCCATCCAAGTCTAGGAAGGTGAGCATCCAAACAGGCTAGCACCACCCCCCCCAAGCCATTATATGTTGTAGGATCAAAATCCAGTTCCATTGTCCTTGGCTTCTCAGCAGCCCTCATTGTCTGCCATGTTCAGGGAGTCCGGTTTTATCCCGTGCTTTTTCAGTCCCAGTCCAGCTGGCCTTGGTGAGCTCCTGTTAGTTCAGCACCTGCCGTGGGTCAGGCACTCACTCACCCCAATGAATGATGGATCATCTGGTAGACAATCAGGTCTCCTTGCTGGCCAAGCAGCTCGCGGACAAAGGGCCTACCTTGCTGCAGCTATTCGTAAAGGTTTAAGATGGAATCTCAGAGTTGCTTTGATTTGCACTTCTCTGATGACTAAGGAAGCTGAACATTTCCTAAAGTGTCTTTCAGCCATTTTAGATTCCTTTGTTGAGAGTTCTCTGTTTAGGTCTGTACCCCATTTTTTTATTGGATTATGTGTTCTTTTGATGACCATTTTCTTGAGTTCTTTGTATATTTTGGAGGTCAGACCTCTGTCTGATGTGGGATTAGTGAAGATCTTTTCCCATCCTGTAGGCAATTGTTTTATCTTGTTGACCTTATCTTTTGTTTTACAGAAGCTTTCCCTATCAGGAGATCCCATTTATTAATTATTTCTTGTGCTGCTGGGGTTATATGTAAGAAGTGGTATCCTGTGCCAATGCATTCTCAACATAAAGCCAACCTCACTGATCCTTATAGAAGAGATAGTGGCAAGTACCCTTGAACACATTGGCACAGGAGACCTCTTCCTAAGTACCTGCATTTTTAAGAAGGTGATGAGTCTCTAACTCAGGTTCTACTGCTGTATAGCAGACATTCTTACCCACTCTGCCATCTATTCAAGCCCTCTACCATATTTTTATTTTTTGAAGGAAAGCCTCTAACTGAACACAGAGCTAGATCACTAACTGGATAGACTGGCAGACCAGGAAGTCTCAAAGATTGTGCTATTTCAGCCTTCTCTGCACTAAGATTGCAGAGGTGAATCACAGTGCCTGGCTTCCTTTCAGTGCTTATGGACTGATATTCATTCCTTCAGACTGCACAGCATGTATTTATACCAGTCAACCATCTCCACAGCCCCCAACTTGACTTCCTAATAATTAGTAAGTTTATGTTGTGGTCTCAATATTTATATTTAGATCTTTATTTTTTATTGTGGGACCCTCAGAAAATCTAACATAAGTAAGGAC
The DNA here is from genome assembly GCF_903992535.2 of Arvicola amphibius. Lineage (NCBI taxonomy): Eukaryota > Metazoa > Chordata > Mammalia > Rodentia > Cricetidae > Arvicola > Arvicola amphibius. Next base: position 67,464,837 of record NC_052051.1, on the reverse strand, counting down.
AAATAAACCAGAGAAGCTGCCAGGCACTGGTTGTGCATGTCTTTAATCCCATCACTTGGGAGTCAGAGGCAGGTGAATCTCTGAGTTTGAGGCCAGCATGATCTACAGAAAGAATTCCAGGCCATTCAGGGCTATACAGAGGACCCTGCTCCCAACCTGCATAAAAACAGAGAAATCAAACCATTCACACAAAAATAAACAGTTGGTAAGAAGAAGGGCCTACAAATGTTATCTTCCATGGTGAAAGTCTGAAATTTTTAGTCTTTCAAAAATACCATCCTTTCCCCTCAGACTGACTTAACTACTATCTCTGAATATTTATCGTAATGACTAAGGGAAAATGTATATTGTTTTAAAAACCATTTTTGAAATTTTGGTGGTTTTTCAGATGCTCACTCTTTGGAAAAGCAGACACAGTGTGGAAAGTACCTATATTTTAATGATTCTAGATATTCTTGAAAGGTGGGAATAGTGTCGTAGTTTCTGACATTTCAGATTTGCATACCAGAATCCCATCTTTTTTTTGCATACATCACTCTTCTTTTTATTTTGGGCCACCCCAAACCACCTCAGAGTATTATTTCATGGAGTGTGCCACAGAGCACACTCATCCTTTGGTGAGGATAGGAGGAATGCAGATATAGGAGTTCATGTAGGTTTGGGGAAGTGGATGAAGTAAAATTAATGGAACTCACATATTCCAGGATTTCTCAGAGCCTTTGGTAAGCTATTCTATTTTAATTTCTTGAAGAAGGAGCATAAAATGAAGCATTGCTTAGCAATCTTTTCAACAGCCCTTCCCTCCCCCCTTCTTTTTACAAAATGATCTCAAAGCCTGTCAAAAACAGTTTAGAAAATGTTGCTTCATGGTGAAATTACCATTTCTCCTTGTGGCACCGTATATTTTCGTCTCTTTTCAAGAGAGAAATGAATTGAAACGCTTAGTCATAGTGACTTTTACAAATATGCCATAAAAGACAATTTGACCTTGATTCCCAATGCCTGTACCCCCTTCACAGACTCGCTGTGGACTCAGACAGTTGTGGTGTCTCCAAGGACATGCTAAGGTGGAATGTCAGGCAGCCCTGAGAGTAGCAGGATGGTGGGAGACCTTTGAAAACAAGCCCACTTCTCTTAAGCCTTGGTAACTGAGAGGTCACGGTTGAGGAGTAAAGGTATCCTTTACAGTCCCATTGACATAGTCAAACCTTCCTCCCATGTAGCTTCCTTCCTAAGTGAATTGCAAATTCACTTAAAGAAGTCAGTGTGCATTTTACAAGCTATTTTATTGCTTGCTGATATCGCTGTCAATTTTCTGTATGTGGCATCTAAAAACTGGTTTGATAGAGACCAGCATCAATTATCCTGCAAGTTAAGACATTAAAGCCATATCCATACTGAGCAAGGGGTTTTGAATTTTGTAAAAAGTATTTTCTTCTTTTTAAGATAAAAATTATCCAGACAATATCTGAAGGGTTCTTACATAGGAAACTCAATTTGAAGAAAATAATGCGTTCACAGGGAACGCATTAAGATTTATGCCTGAATGTCTGGGTTTAATACTTCGCAAACATATTTATTGTCAATATAGAGTATTAGGCATGGTATCAGTATCTGTTATTGGTAAGTGATGTTAAAGGTCCATGTTTTCTCTATTACATGCATAAACACTCCTCTTCCGCCATTTAAATCTACCTGTTCTTACCTAGAACTTTGAAAGTTACCTCATATGGCTAAGATAGCTTTGAAAAGGTGACCCGGTTAAGGGTTGTGCCATAGAGAGATTTTCCTGGATTACCTGATTGGCCCCAGTGAAAAATCTTAAGATCCTCCTGAGAGAGAAACTGGAGGGATTGGGTGCAGAGAAGGTGGTTCAGCTTTGGAAGTGCAAATGCTGCACTGATGTTCCGTAGAGTTCCAACCAAAAATTAAAAAAAAAAAAAGGCTGCTAGAAATTGAAAAATGAAACAAATGCACCCCACACAATTGATTCTGAATTAATCCCTACTCACTACAGCTTGACTTTAACAGATTGTAACTGGCTTCTGACTTCTGATTTCTGGAACTTCTTACAATAGCCACAAGAAACTAAAACAGGTTTTAAGGCAACATACCCCTTGAGTAGACAACCTCTATGGACACAGTCTAGGGATGAGGACCTTCTCCACAACTTACTGTGCCATCTGAGATCTTTGCCACTATCCTTCATGTTCTCTTTCCCTACTGTCTAGTATTGAAGAAATTATCAATGATACCTTAATCTCACAGATTAAGACTACAAACAAAGTAGTTAGTCCAGTTTTAAAAGACTAAGGACAAGGACTCGAATATTGTTTGTTGTCTTTGTAAAGGGCCTTAAACAACATCTCCAGAAGAATACCTGAAAAGATACCTGCTTAGACTTCTGGCTGATCTTTTCACCCCAAAGTCCCAAGTCCCATTCACTAGCCAGATGGGTATCTAAAAGGTATCTACATGATGTCGCTCTTTGCTTTGATACTCTAAATGTGGTCTCTAGTGCACTTCAGGTCAAATCTGAATTACAGAGCAGGATTGATAGCTGCTGCTCTTCACGTTGTAGTAGCTGCCCTGCACTACTCCCTATGTATGGTCTGTTCTTAACTGATGGACTAAATGAAGACCAGAGATCAATAACATGGTCTCTTTCTCAGAAAGACAATGGTGAACCCTTTCAATCATTAAAGGAATGCACAATCCTATACATGACTCATCTGTCAAATAACCTCTATGGTGAATAGCTGACATATTTCTGGCCCACCTGAGATATTCTAAAGAGGGAAGACAATATATATGTAAGCAAAAAATAAACAAGACATGCTATACTTATAAAAAGAACATAGCCCACAAAGATGATAGAAAGTAGCCATTGATCTCAGTTTCTTAGCTGCTAGCACTATATTCAGAAAATTGTCACCTATGCCAAGGGGTTCAAGGCTACTTACCATGTTTTCTTCTCTCAGGTTCAGTATAACTGGATATATGTTGATGTCTTTGATCCATTTTCACTTGAGTTTTGTGCAGAGCAATAGACATGGATTTGTTTGCATGCTTCTACATGTGAACATCCAGTTATGCCAGCACCATTTATTGAAGATGATTTCTTTTTTCCCAATGTATAATTTTAGTGTATTTGTCACAAACCAAGTGTTCATATGTATGTGGATTTATGCCAAGGTCTTTATTCGATTCCATTGATCCACCTGTTTGTTCTGATACCAGTACCATGCTATTTTTATTTCTATATCCGTACAGTAGACCGTGAAGCCAGGCATGGCAATACCTCTGGAAGTCCTTTAATTATACAGGATTGTTCTAGCAATCTTGTTATTTTTGATTTTGTTTTTCCACATGAAGTTGTTCATTCGAGATCTGTGAAGAATCATGTTGAGATATTGATGGAGATTGAATTGAATCTGTAGATTGTATTTGGTAAGAGTGCCATTTTTACTGTGTTAATCCTACTGAACCATGAGCATGGGAGATCATCCATTTTCTGATAACTTACCCAATTTCTTTCTTCAAAGACTTAAAGTTCTTGTCATAAAGGTCTTTCACTTGTTTGGTTAGAGTTACCCCAAGATATTTTATATTACAATTAATAAATGTGACCTGCTGAAACTGATAATCTTCTCTAAGGCAAAGGACACTGTCAATAAGACAAAACAGCAGCCTACTGAATGGGAAAAGATCTTCGCCAACCCCATATCTGACAGAGAGTGGTCTCCTAAACATATAAAGAACTCAAAAAATAGATATCAAAATACAAAATGATCCAATTAAAAATGAGGTACAGAATTAAGCAGAAAATTCTCAGCAGAAGTCTCAAGTGATTGACATACACTTAAAGAATTGTTCAATATCCTCATCTGTCAGGGAAATGCAAACCTAAATGTCTCTGAGATACCATCCCACACCTATCAGAATGGTTAAGACAAAATATACTGAGTACAGATTATATTGGAGAAGATGTGGAATAAGAGGACACTTTTACTACTGGTAAGAATGCAAGCGTGTACAGCCACTTTAAAAATCAGTGTTATCCCAAAAAATGGCAACCAATCTACCTCAAGTCCCAGAGATACCACTCTTGAGCATATGCTCAATCATACCACAAGTATACTGTTCAACTATGCTCATAGCAGCAGTATTCATAATAGCCAAAATGTGGAAATAACCTAGATGCCCATCTACTGAAGAATGAATAAAGTAAATATGGTACATTTACACAATAGATGTAAAAATACACTGATATCATGAAATTTGGAGACAAATGAATGGAACTAGAAAAAATATCATCTTGAGTGAGTTAACCAAGACCCAGAAAGACACACATAATATGTACTCACTCATAAGTGGATATTAGTTGTAAAGTAAAGGATAACAAGACTACAATCCACATCCCCAGAGAAGCTAGGTAACAATGAGGCCCTAAAAGGTATGCATGGATTTCCCTGGGAAGAAGAAATAGATGAGAACTCCTGTGGGGGAAATTGAAGGGGAGAGAATAGTGGGATGGGAATATGAGGAATTGGGTTCTTTGAGTTGGGGATGAGACATAGGGGAAAAGTATTGAAAGATATTATGGTAGAGGAAGCCATTTTAGGGTTAGATAGAAGCTTGGTGCCAGGGAAACTTCCAGAAATTCACAAAGATGACCTCAGCTAAGACTCCCAGGAATAATGAAAAGGGTATCTGAACTGGCCTTTTCCTATCACCGAATTGATGACTACCCTAATTTTCTTCAAAGAACCTTCCTCCAGTAACTGATAGAAGCAGATGCGGAAATCCACAGATAAACACTGGGTTGAGTTCAGGGAATCTAGTTGAAGAGAGGGAGGAGCAATTGTACGAGCATTGGTGTAGACAGAAGTTTTTGTCCTACCCAGTCCCACAGTCATTCAGTCCCAAGAAAGCACACAGAGGTTTATACTAATTATAAACTGTTTGGGCTATTAGCTCAGGCTTATTATTAACTAGCTCTTAAAACTTAAATTAACCCATAATTCTTAACTATGTTTAGCCATGTGGCTTGGAACATTTTCTCAGTAAGGCATTCTCATCTTACTTCCTTTGGGTCTGACTTGTGACTCACTCTCTGACTTTCCTCTTCCAGAATTCTCTTAGTCTGGTTGCTCTGCCTGCACTTCCTGCATGGCCATTGGCCAATCAACATTTTATTAACCAATATGAGTGACAAATCTTTACAGTGTACAAAAGCATTATCCCACAGCACAAGAGAAGTCAATATCATCATGGGGGAACCCATGGAGACAGCTGACCTGAGCTAGTGGGAGCTCACAGTCTATGGACCAGTAGCTAGGGAGTCTATGTGGGACTTAGCTAGGTCCTCTGCATGGGGTTCAGGGTTTTGTAGCTTGGTCTGTTTGTGGGGCTTGATGGTTGATAAATCAGACACTTAAAAAAGGAATCCCACACTAGCTCAGAACTAAGAAATAGACCGGTATTTATTAAGGGGTAAAACTTACAAAGTCAGGATTCTCTGCTTGAATGATGGATAAAGATCAGATCCAAAGCAAACTGAACAGCAAAAGGGGGCCCAGGAGGAGGAGAGAAGGGGTAGACACACTTCTGCATCCAGTTAAATAGTCTATGAGGCCATGCCCCAGTAGGTGGGTAGTTACTAGTTGTAAACCTTCCTGCAGCAGGGGCTACTAGCAGTGAGATAAGGACCTGTCCCTGGCTCAGGAGCTGGCTCTTTGGAACCTATTCCTTATGCTGAGATGTCTTGTTCAGTCTTGATGCAGAGGAAGAATCTTGGCCCTTCCTCAGCTTCACATGCCATACTTTATTGACTCCATGGGTTGCCTGTCCATTTTTGAATGGAGGAGGGTAGACAGGTAGGGGGAGGAAACTAGAAAAGAAGAGAGAGGGGAAACTGTGGTTGGTATGTAAAATAAATGAAACATTTTAACAAAATGTAGCCGTAGAATGGTAGACTCTCTGGGGAGACAGGCATTTTATGGACTGACCTTTAAAGGATAAGAAGGGTCAGATCTTGGAGAAATAGACCATAGAGGACAGAGATGGGGACTAATCCAAAGCAGTACTTATTGACATGTCTGTGTGAAGCGTGAGAGACCTACAAGGTTGCTGAAGTAGAGTGAGAGATGAAGGAAGGATTTATTAGAGAAGTAGGCAACCTATGGGATATGAGGAGGTTAGTGTAACAGGTAAAGATTTTGGATTTTCTCTTATGAATCATAATGATGTTTTAGAGCATTTAAACAAAAGAGTTATAATGCATGTATTATATCCCAAGCCTTGACTCTAGTTAACATACAGAACACTGATTGTAGAGAGAAGGAATATAATGGAAGAAATTGAATCCCTGCCAAGGGGGGATGATAATGGATTAAACAGTAGTTAGAGGAGCAAATATGGAAATAAAAGTATTTTTTTCTCAATCTGCTATGGGTGTGAGGTCTGAGTATTTCTAGAGATTAGGTTTATATCAAGAGGAAGTAATGGAAGCAGATAATGTGTTCTATATATCTATATTGTGGAATAAGAGAAATATTGTTTTGTTTTCTTAGATGTCAAAACCTTTTGATACATGAGGTTTGGAAAAGGAAATTGAGCTCTGTTTTTGGTGGGTTTAAGTTTATGGTATTTATTAGACATTCGACTGGACACAGAGATGAAAATTAAATGCACGTACCTAGTATTACCAGAATCAATATATTCGATGACTAAATAATGAGATTTTATTTAGACATTTTGATTAAGTATTTAATTGGAAGAAATGTTAAATACAGTATGCTCTCATTTGAATTTTTGCTATCATCAGAGCATGCTGATGTGCACTATAACTTATTTGGTTATTGTAAATTTTAGGCAGTGTTTTTTGTTTGCTCTGGGGAAAGGGTGTATTTTATGTGGTGATGTTATGAAAATATTATTCTCTACAATGTGCATTCTCTTTTCATATTTAATATTCATATTAAAATTTAAAATTTATTTTTCATTTTACATACTGACCTCAGTTTCCCCTCCATTCCCTTTCCCAACTCCTCCACTCCCCTCTTCTAACCTCCCATCCAACAACATGCATTCTTTATGAAAAAGAATCCCGTGAAATCTACACCAGAGATATTATTTTATTCTACTGCCACCTAGTGGCGTCATCAAATTTAGACAGAGAAAATAAGTTCAGAATGGGTATATAGAACACCAGAGAGCAGTGAGTCCCCCAACCCTTCCTCATTTCTCCTGGAGAAAGTACCATTGGTAGAAAACAGAGATTGGTATCTGTGACTACTCAGGAGTATGTGCTTTGTGGGTACAGCAGGAAGGTCTACTTTTAGACGTGTGTTGGATTTTTCTTGAAATTATGTTTAACAATGTCCTTGATTGTATCTTTTTCATGTGTGAACACACGTGTACGCACATGGGTTTTTGACTGTGTGTGCATGTGAGTGTGGATGTGGCTTGTGTGAGTGAACATGCTTTCAGACTCTGAGATTCCTGCCAGGTGTGTTTCTTGAGTGAAGTACATCTAGCCAGCTAGTCTCGCTGGCCAGTGAGAGCCAAGTAGCCTCCTGTTTTACCTTTCTACTGAGAGTTGGATCTACAAAACAGACCCCACCCTATGTGGCATCCTCCTTTGTGCTGGGAATTCATAGTCACTTCCTCATGTTTGCATAATGGATGCTTATCAACCGAGTCATCTCTGGGGGAGTTCCAAATTGACTTCTTCTAAACCACCACTTAGAAATATTGTGTAAGCTATTTTATAACAATACTTTAAAAATTCTCCTAATACTTCTCAGCTTTTAAACCCAAATGGGAAATGGATTTTGTTAGTATTATAAGGAAACATCGTGAAAAATGGATACTACCCAAGCAATATCTTACTGAACAAGTCTCTGGAGGGGGAGGAGCTGTGACTGAGAAAATCCTAGAGGCTGTGCAGACTGCTTGCTCAGAGCATATTATTTTTGCAAGCAATGCACCTGTGATTTGATTCATAGCTACTGTTTAATAATCACGGAACCTTGAACATGTTCCTATACTTACCTTATCTCTATAGAAAACCAACTGTACATGGTTACTTCTGGGAACTTTAGCAATTTTTTCCATGTATCAGAGAATGAGTAATATCTAAGTATGGTCAAGACAATAGATAAGGAGACCACTAGGCATTGGAAATATGGCACAATCCTTTTACAGATCTATTGAGGAGGGGTGTGCCTTAACCCAGAGCAGGCCACATAGAAAACAGGGTCAGTCAGGAGGCAGGGAGAAGCAGAGGAAAATTATCTTGAGCCCTTATTCTGTATTCCTTTGGAAAAAACAGAGAAGGCAAAGAAACAGGTGCCAGGTTGCCCAGTTTGAATAACATCTTCAATCTCTGGGGATCAGAGATCACCCATAGTTGCTTGGTTCCTGGTTTTCAGGTGCTTGGGGTCAGGGTCATAGTGGCTGGGTATTTACACCATAAAGAATTAGTTTAGAATTCAAGCCTTGTGGTACAGGTGTGTGATCCCAAAACCTAGACAGCTAGGGGATTTTGAGCTACATAGTGAGTTCAAGTTAAGATTTAACAATTTACTGAAATTTCCTCAAAAGATTAAGAAGATGCTGAGGATACTACCCTTCTCAGCAGTCATAAGAAGACCAAGTTTTACAAGTGTCACACGTATGCAGAGAGTTTAGGTCAGTTCCATGAAGGCTCCCTGGTTGTCGGGTCAGTTTCTGTGCACCCTTATAAGCTCAGTTTGGTTGATTATATGAGTTCTCTTGTGGTGCCCTTAACCCACTAACTTCTACAATCCTTCTTCCTCATCTTCTGCCGGATTTCCAGAGGTCTGCCTAAATGTTACCTATGGGTCTCTGCATCTGTTTCCATTAGTTGCTGGATGAAGGGTCTCTGATGACAGTTGGACTAGGCACCCACATATGAGTATAGCAGAATATCTTTAGGAATCATTTCCTTAGCTTTTTTCCTTTGCCAGTCATGTTTGGTTCTATCTGAGGTTTCTGGAGGTATCCTGGCTCTGGGTCATGGCCTTTAGGGGTGAGCTCTCTCTGAGAGAATAGGTCTCCAGTTAACCAAAATCAACCAGAAGTTTATCTAAACTTTCCAATTCAGCATTAGATTTCTCTGATTAAACCTTTAAAATGATTTGTTCTTAGATTCTGCAAAGAAAATATTAGGACTCTTTTTTTCCTCTCCAAAAGAAGGATTCTGACTGGAAAGACTGTCTTCTTCAACAAGAATTCTTCTCTCTGTCTTGACACCTGTAAGTCAGTGCAAGAGTCTGGAGAGTTCTGACTTGACACAGTGGCCTTTGAATTTAAACATATTTTTTTCACTCCAAGTAAATTTATTGGAAGAAATGTTCCTTTTGACACAATTTGTGTATATAATCAGAGCTTGGTTACCTTCATGTATGTCATGCAAATCCCCTCTTTGAAAAGTACAAGTTGTCTTTTAATTATACTAAAATATAATATCAATAAGAGCTCCACATTGGAGCACTGGACTGAGCTCCCAAGGTCCTGATAAGGAGCAAAAGCAGGGAGATCATGAGCAAGGAAGTCAGGACTGTGAGGGGTACATTCACCCATTGAGACAGAGGGACAGAACTAACGGGGGCTGACGGTGGAGGAGGACTGAGAAACCAAGGACAACGGCGATGGGCTTGGACTCTACAGCATGGACAAGGTCACTGAGAGCCTTGTCAGTTTGGTTGCTCACCTTCCTGGACTTAGGGGGAGTTGGGAGGACCTTAGACTTAAACATATTTTAATATATGTGTAAGAGATATTGTACTGCTTATCATGGGGAGACAAAAACAAAGTAAAAACTAAGTCAAAAGCATTTGAATAATTGAAGATGTAATAATAGATACTAAGTAAAACTATAAAACAGTAAAAAGTAGAGAGAGCATTAATAGGAAGTATTGAGATAATTCCAAATATAATTGATAAATGAAAAGAAGAGGAATGTCTTGAAAATTACTCAAAGATGAAGAATTGGAAATTTTCTAAATTAAGTAAAAAGTGAAAATTCACACACCTAAAGATTTCAGTAAAACCGACGCATGAAATATGAAATAAACTATAGTAATGCTAATTGCAATGAAAGTGCTTAAATTAGCAATAAATAATAGCATTTAAAAGTGAAGAGAACAAAAACAGCCACACAAAAAAGAAAATAGATAACAAACATAGCAGAGTTTTTATTGTCAATCGTGTTAATAAGAAACAACACTTTGAAAAACTAAAATTAATAAATCAATCTCTTGATTAGAATTATAACTCTGTACTCAGTAGAAATATCCCTTCTAATAAAGACAAACAAATCAAGATTTCATGCATGCAAAGCCTATGGAGTTTAAAATGAGCAAAGTTAACATACAAGAAATTCCTTACATGTTCATCAGCTTTGTACTTAGTTTTTTTTCCCATTTTTTGATCAACACGAAGATGCTGCAGTAAACACAGGAGCATAAATTTCCCTCCAATATACTCATTTCAGTTAAAATCTTGCTTACTTTTTACCAGTAAGAGAGGAGCATCAAGAAGTAGAATACAGTTTGTTATTTGGGTAATGGCAAAATAGCTATAACAACAATGTAACCACGGAGAGATGTCATTATGCATTGCCAGAATTTCTAGAACATACAAAACCATATTCATACATTAATATTATTCCTTATGAGGAGATCCATGACATTTACTAAACAAAGATCTACAGTGACAATGCCCACTTCCAACCCAACAAATATAAAGCATTTTATGTCTTATTATTTTTATGACTTATGACTATTAAATTAATGCAATAAAGTTAACTTTTTAAGGACCTGTTTGGAAAGGAAGTTATTACTAAAATGTATACCTCCATTATTTAATTTTATAGCCTAATGAAATTTTTGTCTTCTGAACCCAATAAATGTCTTATATAAATAACTGGCATTTTAAGGTTTTATGAAATATTTAGTAGACTCAGAATCACTATTTCAGTGAGTTTTAAGTTGGTAAATGAGTATCTTAATTTATAGGTACATACTATTAGACTGTATCCCCAAACACTCATATTCACATGTAACTATACAAAGTTCGTTTAAAGAAAAAGGGTTTATTTTGTGTATAATTATACATTGTAGTCCATAATTATTGTGAGAAAGTCATGCTATGTCAAGACTTTTTTTTTGGTTTTTTGAGACAGGGTTTCCCTGTGTAACAGTCCTAGCTGTCCTGGAGCTCACTCTGCAGACCAGTCTGGCCTTGAACTCACAGAGATTTGCCTGCCTCTGTCTCCTGAGTTCTGGGATTAAAGGCATGCACACCACAGCCCAGCAAAGACATTTTTTTTTAAGTGAGTAAAAGAACAAAACCTATCTAAGTGGCTACAGGGCTGTTACTGTTAATTTGGGGTGATGGATTTTTGGGAACACTGATTTTTGTTACTGACTTTTCCAGAAAAGAATGATATAAAACAATTATATAAAAATAAGTATAAACATTTTATACAATTTTATCAATGAGCTACAAAATTCCCACTTCTGTCTTCCAGGGAACAAGCTTAGCTCTTGGGAGACCTGTAATACTCTCTGTAATACTGAACTGCTTCTCTGCCAGACTATCTCAAATGCCTTTAATCCTGTGCAGTGGTCATGTCAGGGGTGGCTTTTTCAAGTCTCATTATTAATTACACTATTAATAATGTAGTATCTAGGCCCTATATTCTTCTACTAATGGAAGATTTGAGGCTAACTTGGTTCTGTGGAAGTTTAGGAACAATCATTAATCAAAGGAATGAAACACAGCAGTAGGCCATGTACGAGTAAAAAATTTTACCAATTTGAGATGATAGCAGGAACTTGAGAAGGAGCCATTGTAAACCAGAGGCAGAGAATTTCCATTTTTCATGTCCCCATGTCTTGTCAAGAAAGAATCAAGATAATTTATGCTATTTGTGGCTATTGTGAAAGGTGATGCTTCTCTGATTTCCCTCTCTGCTTCTTTATCCTTTGTGTATAGGAGGGCAACTGATTTTTTTGGAGTTGATCTTGTATCCTGCCACGTTACTAAAGGTGTTTATCAGTTGTAGGAGTTCTTTGGTAGAGTTTTTGGGGTTGCTTATGTACACTATCATATCATCTGTAAATAATGAAAGTTTAACTTCTTCCTTTCCAATTCAAATCCCCTTGATCTCTTTATGCTGTCTTATTGCTATTGCAAGAACTTCAAGCACTATATTGAAGACATATGGAGAGAGTGGACAGCCTTGTCGTGTTCCTGATTTTAGTGGAATGGCTTTGAGTTTCTCTCCATTTAATTTGATGCTAGCTGTCAGCTTGCTGTAAATAGCTTTTATTATATTTAGATATGAACCTTGTATCCCTAACCTCTCCAAGGCCTTTATCATAAAGGGGTATTGAATTTTGTCAAATGCTTTTTCAGCCTCTAATGAAATAATTGTATGGTTTTTTCAGTTTATTTATATGATGGATTACATTGATAGATTTTCCTATGTTGAACCAGCCCTGCATTTCTGTGATGAAGCCTACTTGATCATAATGACTAATTTTTCTAATGTGTTCTTGGATTCGGTTGGCCAATATTTTACTGAGAATTTTTGCGTTGATGTTCATGAGTGAGATTGGCCTGTAATTCTCTTTCTTGGTTGAGTCTTTGTGTGGTTTTGGTGTCAGGGTAACTGTGGCTTCATAAAAGGAATTTGACAATGACTCTTCTGTTTCTGTATTGTGAAATACATTAAGGAGTATAGGTATTAGCTTTTCTTGGAAGTTCTGGTAGAATTCTGCATTGAAACCATCTGGTCCTGGCTTTTTTGGTAGGGAGGTTTTTGATAAGTTTCTAGTTCTTCGTGACTAACAGGTCTATTTAGATTGTTCACCTGATCTTGGTTCAACTTCGGTATATGGTACTTATCTAAAAAAATGTCCATTTCTTTTACATTTTCCAATTTTGTGGCATACAGGTTTTTGTAGTAAGATCTAATGATTCTCTGAATTTCCTCTGTGTCTATGGTTATGTCCCCCTTTTCATTTCTGATCTTATTAATTTGCATGTTCTCTCTCTGCCGTTTGATTAGTTTGGATAGGGGTTTGTCAATCTTGTTGATTTTCTCCAAGAACCAGCTTTTTGTTTCATTGATTGTTTCTTTGGATTGTTTTCTGTGTTTCTATTTTGTTGATTTCAGCCCTCAGTTTGATTATTTCCAGTCTTTTACTCCTTTGGATGAGTCTGCTTCTTTTTTTTTTTTCTAGAGCTTTCAGGTGTGCTGTTAAGTCTCCAATGTGTGCCTTCTCTGTTTTCTTTAAGTGGGCATTTAGAGTTATGAACATTCCTCTTAGCACCGCTTTCATAGTGTCCCATAGGTTTGGGTGTGTTGTGTCTTTATTTTCATTAAATTCAAGGAAGACTTTAATTTCTTTCTTTATTTCTTCCTTGACCCAGGAGTGATTCAGTAGTTGACTGTTCAGTTTCCATGAGTTTGTAGGCTTTTGGGGGGTAGCATTGTTGTTGAATTCTAGCTTTAATCCATGGTGATCCGACAAGACACAGGTGGTTACTAATTTTTTTTTTGTATCTCATCCATTGCTGGTGGGAATGCAAACCTGTGCAATCACTTTGGAAATCAGTGTGGTGGTTTCTCAGGAAATTCGGAATCAACCTACCCCAGGATCTAGCAATACCACTCTTGGGAATGTACCCAAGAGATGCCCTATCATACAACAAAAGCATTTGTTCAAGTATGTTCATAGTAGCATTGTTTGTAATAGCCAGAACCTGGAAACAACCTAGATGCCCTTCAATGGAAGAATGGATAAAGAAAGTGTGGAATATATACACATTAGAGTAGCGATAAAAAACAATGACATCTTGAACTTTGCATGCAAATGGATGGAAATAGAAAACACTATTCTGAGTGAGATAACCCAGACCCAAAAATATGAGTTTGGTATGTACTCACTCATAAGTGGATTCTAGACATAAATAAAGGTCACTGAGCCTATAATTCGTGATCCTAGAGAAGCTAAATAAGAAGGTAAACCCAAAGTAAAACATATAGCTATCCTACTGGATATTGGAAGTAGACTAGATTGCCAGGCTTAAACTGGGATCTTGGGGTGGGGGTGGGGGTGGGGGTTGGGTGGTGGTAAGGGGTGATGGGGAGATGTGGAGAGAAAAGTTAGGAGGTGAGGATGGACAGATCCTGGGGGAATGGGATGCTTGGGATGGAGGAAGGGTGCATAGGGAAGCAGGGAAGAAGATATCTTAATTAAGGGAGCCATTTTAGGTTTAGCAAGAGACTTCACTCTAGAGGGGTTCCCAGGTATCCATGGAAATGTCCCCAGCTAGTTCCTTGGGCAGCTGAGGAGAGGGAGCCTGAAATGGCTCTTTCCTATAGCCATACTGATGAATATCTTGCATATCACCATAGGAGCTTCAGCTGGCGTTGGATGGAGATAGAGACAGAGACCCACATTGGAATGCAGGACTGAGCTCCTAAGGCCCAAATGAGGAGCTGAAGGAGGGAGAACATGAGCAAGGAAGTCAGGACCGCGAGGAGTGCGCCCACCCACTGAGACGGTGGGGCTGGTCTAATGGAAGCTCACCAAGGCCAGCTGGACTGAGACTGAAAAAGCATGGGATCAAACCGGACTCTCTGAACGTAAAGGACAATGAGGGCTGACGGAGAAGCCAAGGACAATGCCACTGGGTTTTGATCCTACTGCATTGTATTGGCTTGGGGGAGCCTAGTCTGTTTAGATGTGCACCTTCCTGGACCTGGATGGAGGGGGGAGGACCTTGGACTTCCCGCAGGGCAGAGAACCCTGATTGCTCCTTGGACTGGAGAGGGAGGGGGAGGGGAATGAAGGGAGGGGGAGAGAAATGAGAGGTGGGGAGGAGGCTGAAATTTTTAATAATAATAATAATTAATTAATTAAAAAAGAGAAAGAATCAAGATAAGAGCCAGATATAGACATGCTAATGATGTTTGGAGGTTCCCCCAAAGAGGTTGCCTAGTTTTTTGTGCATTGCTGAGAACATATGATTTAAATAGAATATGGAATTTACTTATTCCTATGGGTCTAGGCAACTTTTCTTAGGGGCAAAGTCATAATCATAGGCATGAATAGAGCTAGGAAATTCTTCCACATAGTATGAGTCCATTATTTTCTCTGTCTAGCCTCTTTTGCTGGTTGAGAACCACAGAGGCCTGTACATACAGCACTTCATGCTATTTCCCCTGATTTCTATAAAATGAAACCAGTTGTGGGGCGATAATAGATTTTTTAAATTTTTATTTATTTTTTAAAATTTTATTTTACATTCCAACAATCGTTTTCTCTCCCACTCCTACTCCTGCCCCCTCTCACCTTCCACAAGCCCAATTCCCCATCCACCCTTCCTAATGGGTAAGAGCTCCCATGGGAAGACAATAAAGGTTGCCACATTAAGTTGGGTCAGGACCAAAGCCCTGCCCCTGCAATAAGACTGAACATGGCATTCCACCATAGGGAATGGGCTCCAACAAGCTAGTTCATGCACCAGAGATAGATCCTGGTCCTACTGCCAGGGCTCCCTTGTGTAATCCAAACTTCACCACTATCTCCCACATATAGACAGCCTAGTTCAGTTCCAAATAATCTACAGCTTTTGTCTATAGTTCATAAGTTTCCACGAACTTGGTTCAGATGTTTTTTAGATGTCTCCATCATGATCTTGACCTCTCTTGCTCATATATGCTCTCCTTCCTCTCTTCAATTGTTTTCCCTGAGCTCAGCCTGTTGTGGATCTCTGCATCTGGTTTCATCAGTTACTGGATGAAGGTTCTATGATGATATTTGGGGTATTCACCAATCTAATTACAGGGGAAGGCCAATTTGGGCACCCTGTCCACTGTTGCTAGGAACCTTAGCTTGGGTCATCCTTGTGGATTTTTGGGAAGTTCCCTAGCACCTGGTTTCTTCCTAACCCCATAGTGGCTTTCTCTGTCAAGATCTCTCTTTCATTGTTCTCTTATTCTGTCTCTCTCCTCAGCTCAACTACGTTATTTCCTCATGTTCTCATTTTCCATCTCCTCCCAATTACTGCCCTCTCCTCATTTTACCCATGAGATCTCATCTAATTCCCCTTCTCAAGGCCATCCATATGTTCTTCTTAGGGTCCTCCTTGTTACTTAGCTTCTCTAGAGCTGTGGACTGTAGTCTGGTTATCCTTTACTTTCTAGCTAATATCCACATATGAGTGAGTTCATACCATGTTTGTCTTTTCGCATCTGGGTTACCTCACTCAGGATGGTTTTATTTCTAGTTCCATCCATTTGTCTCCAAATTTCATGACATCAGTGTTTTTACATCTGAGTAATACTCTATTGTGTAAATGTACCATATTTACTTTATCCATTGTTCAGTTGATGGGCATCTAGGTTATTTCCACATTTTGGCTATTATGAATAGTGCTTTCTGTTCCATTCAAGATGGTGTTCAAACTGAACAATCCATTAGCAATAAGCCAGTAAGCTACATTCCTCCAGGGTCTGATTCAGTTCTTACTTCCAGGTTCATGCCTTTAGCTTCTTACCTGGCTTTTAGACCACCAACTATAAACTGAAATAAACCCCTCCCTCTCCAAGTTGCTTTTGATTATAGCGTTTATTACAGTGACAGAAAGCAAACTAGAACACACCCAACTAGAAAAGTAACTTTCTAGGGGCCTCATAGTCTGAGAAAGTGTCAGCAAGTGCTAGTTTGGCCAGGGGCCTGAGAGTCTATGCACACTAAACTATTCTGTCTACTACTCACCTTATTCCAAACCTAATCTGAAGTCTCTTTACAACTGAGTAAACAGCCATTGTGAAGGAAAGAAAAGGAAACTCTGTGTCCAAGGAAGAAAACAATGAGTTTAGCACTATTAACCTCCTATCAAGTAGCCATCAGCCACAGACAAGAACAAGAACCAAAGAAAGAAAGAACAATTACATGTGCACTCCATGTCCAGCTCCAACACCCAAGGTAAAAGTCCGGGAGAGACGAAAGACTTTCTTTCTACTGACAAGGCAAAACACCCAAACAAACTGCTTATAAATCAGAGGAATAACAAAATATTAATCCTGGGGACTGGATTTGATGAAAAGAAATTTGGGTTGAACATTAGAAAAATTTACCTAAGGTCCCAGAAGGTGGTCATTTGTTGGGTCTGCAGAGGGGCTTCTTAGTGGTTCTTTTGCAGTTGCCACATGGTAACAGGCAAGCTGGTTTTCCATCTTATGTAATCTTATCTCAGTAATAAAATAATTTAGAAATGGATTTAGAGGAAGCTCAAAGATAACACATTTTAGAGTTTGAAAGAAAAACAATAGGACAGGCAAGGTGCCTAGAGAAGGGACAGGAAGAAGAGACAGATAGGAAAAGATGAAAACATACTATTTGAGATAGATTGGAATGTTCAGCAATGGAGGTAATCAAGCAGTTGCATAGTGGACAAGCAGACACATGGTGGGAAACAGTTGGGAGAAGCACATCAGAGCATGCTTGAGAAAGCCCAGTGTTATGATTCAGCCACAATATGGCTGACACTGGGTTCCAGGGCCATGCATGTGCAGACGAGCCCTCAGGCATGACCCGTGTGAGACATGGTTGCATCACCTACACATGATGCAGCTGTGGGAGCCTTTGAGCACATGCGTGAGCTCTGTCATCTGTATATGATATAACTACATCATCCCCCTGTGCACATGCACTAGGCAGGCCTTAAAAGCTGGACACACCATCTTCAGCTCTTTCTCTCTCTCTCTCTCTCTCTCTCTCTCTCTCTCTCTCTCTCTCTCTCTCTCTCTCTCTCTCTGCACACTGACCTCACCAGGCCTGTACATCCCAACAATAAACTTTTAAACAGGTTTGTTGCATGTTCTATGTTTCCTTCTCACTTGTGCCAGATAATTTCATTGGTGCTGTGAGACTAGGAGGCTCTCTTGCCCATTTCCTGGGGTCAGGATCTGGAACCAGGTATATTTCCCACCACAATCATGTCTTTCTTCTGTCTGAGTGCAACCTCTATGCATACCACTACATACCACCTGCTTCAGTTGGTGAATTTCCCCATTCTGGTCAGCTTAATCATTTCTCCAAACCCAAGGAATTGACTGTGGAGATCCCAGAAATCTGGGAGGTCAGCCCCCAACAATGGCCTTCACAGCTACAGTTGTGCCCTTTACTGACATTCATCTCTGGATTGCTTTCCTTAGCTAAAATCGTTATTGGACATCCCAAGGTTGGCCTGCCTCAGATTTTTTTCCTTTTCATTTTCTTTTCTTTTGGACCTCTCATCAGTGGTCCCTGCCATGAGAAATCGCTTGGTCTCTAGCCTCTCTGGATTCCCAGTCACCCGGACTGGAGCCAGTCAGGCTTTAACACCCCACCTGTAAATAGAGGACGCTCATCTACAAGCCCTGCAGTGTTCGCCATCATTTCACATCCCACCTATAGAGGGGAGACATCCACCTATAAACCTTGTGGTCTCACCATTTTCACAGGTTTTCACAGTTTCAGCTATGGGTAGCAAGCCATGCAAGACCTTCAATCCAGCCTCCCCACTGGGATGCCTTTTAGAGGCCCTAAAACTTCAGGCCTTAATGCCCTACTTACAGATTCCCACACTTGTCTATCTTTGTTCAAAAAATGGCCTCGTTACAATTTAGATCACAATTTAAAGTGGCCGCCTAATGGCACCTTTGATCCCAATATTCTTTTGGGAGTTTTCTAACTATTGTCAGTGCACAGGCAAATGGAAAGAGTTTCCTTATGTCCAAGCTTTTTATTAGCTAAATTCTAAGTCCCAGTCTTATAAACTCACCTTTCATGATATCTATATGGTCCTATCTAATAACCTACTTCCTGAAGAGCACAGGAGAGTTTAGGGGCAGGCTAGATTATGCACAGACAAGGTTCACCAAACACATGCAACACACCCACTGGGGCAGAGGTGGTCCCTGAGCAGGAACCACACTGGGATTATAACACCCCAGGTGGAATTTAGCTAGGGGCTGGTTTTTGACTTGCCTTCTGGCAGGTCTCCATAAGGCTGCCCTAAAACCAGTAAACTTTAATGCCTCACTAAAGCCCTATTACAATATACTAACTTATATCCAGAAACCATGGAAGGCAGACAGTTACTCATGAATCATTTTTTTAGTGCTACCCTGACATTAAGGCTAAGGTTAGATGTTCAGAGAAAGGCCCCTTGACCCCAAAGATCAGTCTTAGAGTTGACTTTTAAGATGTACCATCCAAGGAATGACAAAGCCCACAACAACCACTGTCACGTGTTAGCCACAGCCCTCCAACCAGCCGAGGCAGCAGACCACTAGATCCGTGCTATCTGTGCTGCTCTCTTGCCCCCCTCGGCTCACAAACTGCTAGGTCCATGTTGTAAATGTGGTAGAACTGGTCACTGGGCCCAAACATCTCCTAATCCCTGTCTTGGTCCCATGAGACCTTGTACAAGATGCCATAGGAAAGGACATTGGGCAGTCGATTTTTCTCATGCACATGGTGGCATGGAGACATCAAACCCAGAAAATTCCCAAGTTGGCCTTCTAGGTCTGTACATAGAGAAGTGAGGCTTCCCAGGCTCCTTTGACCTGACCACAACTTTCATCTGTAACAGGGAGCCTTGGGTAAATATTACGGTATCAGGATGGCCCATCTCCTTTCTCTTGGGCACCAGAGCCACATACTCAGTACTGGGGGAATTCTGGGGGCCTACTTCTCCTTCTAGTTTCCCTATTGTCAGAGTAAGGGGACAGCCTTATCTACCTTAGTAGACCCCATCACTTAACAGTGTTTTTAGGGGTATTTATCTCACTCATTCATTTTTAGCCATGGAGATTTTTATCAAATGTAGGAGCTTACATTTTCATTTACACTTTTCATTCACCTTACTCCAGACTCACCAACAGTTACCCTCCTCCTCCTAGCCTCCCAACCTCCTAGCTCCAATATGTCTTCAGGTGGAGCCCCATGTCTGGGACACCCAAAACGCCTCTGTTGCTAAACACCATTCCCCCCTCATTATCCAATTAACAAGATCTTATTAAATACATTACCCAAGCTCAGTCCCCTTTCTCTTTCCAGAACCTTAGGGGACTTAAACCTATTATCTCTGACCTTCTAAGAAAAAAGCTACTTCACCCTTTAACACCCCTATACTTGCTGTTAAAAATCCTAATAGAACCAATCACCTGCTTCAAGATCTCTGGCTCATTAACTCTGCAGTGGTCCTTCTTCACCCTGTAGTGCTTAATCCTTACATACTTCTTTCCACTATCCCCCCATGAACCTCCCACTTCTCATTTCTAGATCTGAAGGATGCCTTTTTCTCTATTCCTCTCAGCTTTCAATCTCAAAATATCTTTGCCTTCACCTAGACTGACCCTGACACTTACTTTCCACACAGCTCAGCTGGACCATTCTTCCCCAAGGATGTTGGGTTAGCCACACCTATTCGGTCAGGCTTTAGCTTCTGATATACTCTACCTGTCCCTCCCTAAGTCTAAACTCATACAGTATGTAGATGATATTTTACTTTGCAATCCATCCTTAAAGATCAGCAAAACTGATACCTCCACTCTATTAAATTTCCTGTCCAAAAAGGGCTACAGAGTCTCACCTTCTAAGGTCCAACTGTCTACCTCTCAGGTCATTTACTTGGGGTTAACTATTACCCAAACCCAAAAAGCTATTACCCTAGACAAGAAAAAACTAATTAAGTCCCTTGCAGTTCCTTCTACAAAAGAAGAGGTTTTATAGTTCCTAGGAATAGCTGCCTTCCTGCCTTCCTGGATCCCATCTTTTTCTCTCCTCACCTGCCCCTTATATGAAGCAGCTCTCAGCTCTCTGAGTGAACCCCCTCTCCATCATGTTATTAAACCTTTCCAGAGATTCCAGCAAGCACTTATCCAGGCTCCAGCTCTTCATCTCCCAGATTTAACTCATCCCTTCTCCCTCTATGTAACAAGAAAGGAGGCATATGCCCTTGGGGTCCTAGGACATCAGCTGGGATCTTCCTTTGCACCTGCAGTGTACCTACAAAGAAGCTGGACCTCACCACTCAGGTTTGGGCACCCTGAATAAATGCTTTAGTGACCACTGAACTTCTTATTTGTGAGTCAAAGAAACTAACTATGTGTCACCCACCATTGTCTTCTCCCACCACAATCTGTCCCATCTCTTAATTTACAAAGGCTTACAAACCTTACCCCCTTCTCAAGTTCTTTTCCTCCAGATGGCACAAGTAGACGATGACACACTCACTTTCCAATCCTGCCCACCCCTTAATATCTCAAATCTCATACCTCAAAGTAACATTAATTATTCCCCATCTTATTCCTGCATAGGAACTTTAGAGGACTTCCTGCCCCACCCTTCATGGTATAGGAGATTCTTCTGTCTTTGTGTTGCTTTCATTGGTTAATAAAGAAACTGCTTTGGGCCTGTTGATAGGACAGAACTTAGGTAGGTAGAGGGACTGGACTGAATGCTGGGAGGAAAAAAAGAGAGGAGAGAGAGAGAAACCATGGATTCTCCACCTGAGATGGACAAGTGTTAGAATCTTGCCAGTAAGACACACCCACGTGGCAACACACAGATTAATGGAGATGGGTTAAATTAATATAAGAGTTAAGCAATAAGAAGTTAGAGCTAACAGGCCAAGCAGTGATTTAATTAATTCAGTATCTGCATGGTTATTTCGGGTGTAAACTAGCTTGGTGGTCGGGAACCAACAAGCAGTCCTTCCTGTTACAACCCTCACATACACAGGAGGGAAAACATTCCCAGGCTACTTATACCTAATACACAGATGGCAGTTCCTTTTTATGTGAAGGGACCCATAGAGCAGGCTATGCCATAATGTCAGATACTGAGGTGATAGAGGCACAGGCACTCCCTGCCCATACCACTAATCAGCAGGCTGAATTAAGCCCTTACCTGTGCCTTCCAGTTAGCAAAGGGACAATCTTTAAGTGTTTACACAGACTCCAAATATGCCTTTCATATTTTCTTGTCCCACACAGCTATCTTGAAGGAATGTGAGCTTCTTACAATGAAAGGAGGATCCATAACTAACTCAGGTTACATTATGGACTTGTTAAAATCCTTCTATCTTCCTAAAGCTATAGGAATTATTCACTGTCAGTCTCATCAGACCAACAGTTCCACTATTTCCAAGGGAAATAACCAGGCTGACCAAGCAGCTAGAACAGCAGCATTCCAGAGCCCAAACCTACCTCAGTCACCTCAGGGGGTTCATACAGTACAGCCCACATTCTCACAGACATCCCCTTATACCTGGCAAATTCTGCCCTACCTATATCAGCTCTTCCATCCTGATAGTAAAGCTTTTGTCAAGGCTCACCTTCAACACCCCTGAGAACTTAAAGTTCTCAAAAGCTATCACTGCTATTTGTAAAATATGTCAAAAGTCATATCCCAAGACCAATATCGTAGCTTCCCTCCCTCCCCACAACAGGCCAGGGTCTCCCTTCCAGGAACTGACTGGTAGCTTGATTTTACTCATATGCTTGCAGTCAGATGAGTTAGATATCTTCTGGTTATGGTAAAGTAAAATACTGTCTGCTTATGTGGTTATCCAGTCTTTCTCCTTTCTTTAGCATCTGCTCGGGAGATTAAGATTTGCTTAGGCAGGCTAGACAACCCACTCCTGGTCTGGGGACTGATTGACCCATCTGAGTTAACTCTTAGGGGAAGACAAACTAGCGTGCTAGATTTTGGTTAGCTTAGAGTATCAGCTATCCACCTAAAGTTAAAGATAGAACTTAGATTTTATTCTTTTGACCAGGGGGTATTATCTTTGCTTTAATATAATGCCATACAGCCCAGATCCAAACACCTGTTTCATATGGTAATTTAAATCCCAAGTGAGAGTGAATCAGAGCAGTGGTTCTCAAACTTCCTGAGGTGTGACCCTTTAAACAACAGTTCCTCATGCTATGGTGACCCCTACCATAAAATTATTTTTCTTGCTGATTCAGAACTGTAATATGATACTATTATGAATTGTAATGCACATGTTTTTGGACATAGGGGTTTAGCAAAGTAGTTGTGACCCACAGGTTGACAACTGCTGAATTGGAGGAGCACAAGTAGAAAGGAAAGTGAAAACAGGCTCCTAGATTGCTGCTTTGTATTCCCAGAAGATGAGGAAGAGAAACTACTTGAAGGTATGGACCAGTATGTGAACAGAGCCCATCAGAGAGACAGGAGAACCAGCTCAGAGTCTGGTTAGTGAACTTGGAGGATTAGGGATCCTCCCATCCTGACAATATAAAGCTTCCAGTTTTCCTTTCTTTGAGGCTCTGCCTTTTGTCTTTCTCAGAAATTCAATTCTTTGTCCATGTCAGGGAATGAATTTGGCAATCTCTTAGATGACTACCACCACCCTCACTGCATAAAGATGGGTAAAGGTGATGTTTACCTTTCCAGTATTAAAAAAGAAAATGTAAATAGGGTTTAAAGTCAACCACAAGAAAGAATTCATCCACAATGGTCTCCAGGCTGATATAGTAGCCTGCACTACAGTTGGAAAATAAACCAGTCCAGTCAGAATTTTATTGTTTATAATTTTCTTTTGTCTGTAATCTTCATTTGCAATGTTTTAAAATAATATAGAGAAAGTACACATAATTTCATGTCAATGTACTTGGCAAAATTACATAGTAAATTCTTGAAAAGGCTATAATAACTGAAGCTCAGTCAAGAAAAATAGATCCACTATTGTAATGGATCTATTAAAAATCTATTTTATAGTTAAATTAGTGATGTCCCATTGGACTTTGTATAAGAAATACACGGCTAGTGTAGGCATCAAAATTAACCAATGCAATTTACTATACTAGAAAATTGCATGAGAAAAATCTTATTATACTCAATAGGCACAAAAATATTCAACAATTCATTAGAATTGTTGAATACCTATTCTTTTGTGAAAGTCTTGGCAAGGTAGCAGAAAATAACTTCTTTGGCTTAACAAAGGACACTCACAAAAGGCTTGTGAACCTAATGTTGGAGAGACTGAATTTTTTCCCCTTTGGATAGGAACAAAAAGGAGGTCACTTTTAGTGAGTTCTGCACAACATTGAATTGTAAAATCTCCCTGCATTATGAAAAATATAAAAAGATATTTATTATACAACGTTTTTATTTGCATGATTGCCTACTCAAGCAAATAAGATAAAACCTATAATAAAATCATTAAAACTAAAAAATGGATTAAACAAGGTTGTAGGACAAAAGATGAATTATTTTGTAATGATCGAGTTTCAATGTACTAACAATACACATTTAGAAATGAAAGTTATAAAATCATAGAAAGGTTAGATAAATGTACAGAAATCACAAATTTGTAGACCTTTTAACATCCTTGTAAGCAATTTTTTAAAAACTAAAAATGATTCATTAGTTGAAAGGCTCAGTATTGTTAACTAATGTATAGCTCCCATGCTATCTAAAGCAAAATCATAGCTAGCCTCTTTTGTAGAAATGGAAATACATTTTCTGAATTTTTATGGAAAGACAAAAGATTTGGAATAGGGATCAACTTTTAAAGAGACAAAGTTGGAACATTCTCATCATTATGTCTCAGGAAGTAAAATCAAGCTTTAATTATAAAGGCAGTTTGCTATTTCTGTGCCAAATAAATCCATAAGGAAATAATCTAAAGCAAAATCAAAATAAAAATTTAGAATATATTTTATAGATGTATTCCACCAATACATTATATAAAACAAGATGCTAGTTTTGTTTTTTCTTGAGATAGTACAGATCTAAAGAAATTTCATATAGCTATATATTTGGGGAAGTATTTCTGTTTATCATGTCTATTTATAAATCCTATATCTACCAATCTACCAACTCATCTACTTATATTTACTAAGTGAAACTGAAACCAAAATACATCATTAAAGTGATGTTTGTAAAGCTTTGGAGAATTATGAAAATGCACACAGGTATATGAAGGAAAATGAGATGGCACAAAACTTTTTTCAAAAGTTGAATAGTTACTTCATAGTAGTTCAGCAAATACTTAATCCTGTAATTAGGCTGTTGTGGGAGGGCCTTCCGCTTCTTCAGCCAATAGCTGCTGAAATACCAGCCCACTGGGGCGTAGTCTATTTATCTTTAAATAAGAGCGGCAAGCCTCTGCCTGCTCTCTTGGTTCCCGTACTTGGTTCCGGCTCCTGCTCCAGCGACTAGGCTTCTTTCCTGATGGTTGGTGTCTTGTTGAGTTTTAACCCCCAAAATAAATACCCCTTTAAATCCTAACTGGTGTAGGATTGTTTCGCGCATTATTAGGCTATTCCTCTTAATGACATTTTGTTTGTTTGTTTGTTTTTCAAGACAGGGTTTTCCCTGTAATTTCTAGAGCCTGTCCTGGAACTAGCTCTTGTAGACCAGGCTGGCCTCAGAGATCCACCTGCCTCTGCCTCCTGAGTGCTAGGATTAAAGGCGTGCGCCACCACCGCCCAGCTCTTAATGACATTTATAAGAAAACAAATTAAAAGTTGTGTCTACAGAGACTCTTATATACAAATGTTTACAATTACTTTACTTTTACATAAATGAAAGATTACAAATGTTCATTAAAAGTAAATAATTTTAAATGAGCAAGTGATTGAACAAGTGATAATTTTATCAACCAAAAATATTTTAGCATATGGTGGGGGAGCAGGGTGGAAGGCAGGCTGAACCAAGTGGCAACTGCTGTAAGTAAATTTTTCAAAAAATGTTTCTTAAAAATAATTTCGAAACTTATTTTAAATTTATCTTGCGTTTGTTGACATTTTCATTAATGTGCACAGCTAATTTCAGTCACTTTTATTCCCTATTGCTCTCTTCTGCCTCTTTCTTCTTCTTACTGATATGCTTCTTTTGTTTAACAAGACCCTCTATACTTCTGTATCTTCTCTTTTTCTGAGCTGGAATTTGGTTAGGGTTCCTTGCATTCACATGGCTGGAAAATATTTATAGGAGCACAGACAATTTATAAGTAGCCACATTACTGAAATTGATGACACCTCTTCCTTCTGCCACCATTTTAGCTGTCAATAGCCCATCATGGAGGGATAGGGCCTCATGAATCTTTCCCATTTCCAGAGTAAATTTGTGTGGAGCACAGTCCTGTGCAGGTTTCAGACATTATCCATATCTACCCTGAGTTTGTAAGTGCAATGCTCTATCATGTTCTTTCTTCAACATTTACCATGACAGTCCCCAGGCCTTGGACTAGGTAGTGTGACATTTGTCACTCATGTAAGACTAAACACTCCCATCACTCTTATTCTTGGTTATTAATTAGAAATTAATGCAGAACAATTATATTATGCTCTGCATTAATTTCTAATTAGTAATAGCAATAATCTGGTGACATAAATGTGAATATTTAGAAGGCATTCTTGTTAAACAAAACAATAGTTTCTATATAATCAGCCCAACCACCATCTCTTGAGCAGGTTTACAGTACCAAACATGCATTCCTTCCTCTGTAGCTAGCAGGCCTTTAACCCAATAAGAAAGCAGTTGGCTATGCCCTAACACCCTTGCCCCTGTTGCAACACTGTGTTAACTTGAAAAGCTTGTCATTAGTATAGCTAACAGTGTTAATAGCTAGGTAACATTTCATATTCTTACTCCATCAGCAGTCTGCAGTAATAGCTTATGGTAAGGCTACTCTGTCATAGCCAAATAATGAACTGTTCAGTTATGCTACTATGTTGATGGATCTCATAATAATTGCATTGAGTGAAATAAACTAAACTCTCTCCCAAAGCATTTATTTAAAATTTGGAAAATGAAAACTAATCCTATAAGTACAATTATTGCCAAAAATCAAGGAGATATCATCTGGTGTAAAAGAAACGTATTAAAAAAGAGGCACAAATGAACTTTGCATTGTGATTGATGCATTCATTATCTTGGTTATGATGATGGCTTCCCAGAAGTATAGTAATATCATTTAATGAAAGAGAAGTTTTATGGGAAATGCATCATCAGGTGATTATGTTTGTTTGTACATGGCATGGCCTATTGCTTCTGGAAAACAAGTCTGTAGTGTGTTTCTGTAGTGAGCATGGCAGGTATTAGTAATGTGATAGTAATCATGTTCATATCTAAGAGATCTAAACAAATGAAAGATACAGTGAAAACATGACATATTTTTAAAAGCTGTCCACATATACCGTGCAATCAGTATTTCTGGAGCTCATGGGACAGGGACTGGGCTCTTTGTAGGCAGCAAGCTTTAAGGGAGCAGGGCTTTTCGGTGTACTGTTCTAAGCTCCGAGCGCTGTGGTATCAAGCTATACCACCTTTGTACCAAGATTCTTTTCTTCAGTAAATTGCCTTTAGCCCATCACAAGTTTTACTTTTAAGAGTTTTATTAAACTTTTTGATTCTTTTTGTAACACTACTTAAAGCACAAGCATATTGTACAATTGATCAAAATGGTATTTTTAAATATCCTTATAGTAAAAAATTCTTGCCAGTTTTCATCTTTTACGTGTGAGTTCGTATATGAGTAGACCTGCTCATGTGTGAGGGTGGATGTGAGTGTGTGTGTACACAGGTAAGTGTATGCACGTGCATGTGAATCCAGAGGTCAACCTCAGGAGCCTCTCATCTTGTCTTTTGAGACAGGGTCTCTCACTAGTCTGGAACTCACCAAGTAGGCTAGAGTAGCTGGCCAGTGAGCTCCAAGAATCCTGTCTCTGCCCCTCTAGCACTAGGAGTGGAGGAAAGTATCATCACTCCTTGTCTTTTATGTGGATGTTGGGGATCAAATGCAGGGCCTCCTATCACAAAGGAAAAAGGGAAACCCTTTAAGCTTTATTTTACCCTATTAACTTTTTGTTAAATACTAACATCATTCAAACATACAGTTGATTAGGACTGTGTAGGGCCAGGGATATTCTGCTATTTTTTTTTTTTTTGAGTCAGGGTTTTTCTGTAGTTTTGGATCCTGTCCTGGAACTAGCTTTTATAGACCAGGCTGGCCTCGAACTCACAGAGATCCACCTGCCTCTGCCTCCCGAGCGCTGGGATTAAAAGCGTGTCACACCACCGCCCAGCTCTGCCGTTCTTTTCTGTGCCTTTCAACTGCCATCTTGGAAAGTCTTCAGGCACAGTAACATGCCTAGGGTTGTCCTCTCCTATGATAGCAGAACATTTTTTTCTGGAATCCTTCCTGAAGGACTGGTTTCATGCTATTTCAGAGCTAAATTCATTTAACAGATAAAGGTAAAAGTACGTTCTAAAATATTGCTTAAGAAGGGAAGTGTAGTAAAGTATGAATAGTTTTTTAAACCTAGAAGAGGCTTTCACAGTTGTTAATTTCTGGTCAAAACAGATCCATGGAAGAGTTAGAAGAGAATGTAGAGACTCTTAAGGGAATAAACCAATGTTAGTGAAAACTGTTTGATTCACTCCTGCTTAAACACACACACACAAAAAAAACCCTAAAACAATATCTATGAGTCTATATAATTATCATTCAAAAATTCCATGGCTAATGACAAAAATTGAGAGGTATAAATGCCACTTGGAAATTCAGGAAACACAATTAACTTCTTAGGCATCAAAACACTAAGTCTATGCAAATGATATTTCTAGTGACATTCATGTATCTCATTAAATTTCCATCATGGTACACAAGAGTATTTAGAAGTATTTCTGATGCATATCTTTGCTTAATAGTTTAAGAAGATATTGTATTAAACAAAGTAATATTCTAATAGCTTTATTATTACAAAACTTCTTTCAGCCAGAACCCTTGGATTAAGGTATTATACTTCAAGAACATTCTTTTGAAGATAGTCAATAACAGAAGGTCACTGATTCATCACTGCAAGGGTTTCAGAAGCATTGACTATGGGCCCAGGAAAGAAGTCAAGGGAGACACTTTGTAACATGGAGCACAGCCAACAAGACATTGCACTTCTGGTCTGTACCACAGGCCTAGGTTCAGCAACTAAAACTTGACTCACAATTTTAGAACGCAACAAGTTCTGTCTGTCTGCTTTTCTGAATTCATGGGATTTTTCAAAATAATCCCGCTGCCAATTTTGAAATTTTCCTTTCTGTCCCTAAACACACAAGTGATTGTTCAAATGAGCCTTTTGTATTGAAGCGTCTCACTCGTCTCATGAGATCAAGCTCCATCTTTAAGTTCTCTCTACGTCATGATTGTCATTGATCTTCCTCTCATCCTCAGTTCGGCAAAGGGAATGGAATTTTTATCCATTCATGGTTAATCTTTCCAAAAGACAGCTTTTCTCCCATTTGTTTTCAACTGAGTCATGGGAATGAGTACAGACAGAAACTACTAGAACATAAATTAAGAAGGAACTGAAGGAAAGAAACAGCCTGTTCCTAGAAGTATGTAGACTGAAACATGTTAGGAAATAAAAAAGTGTGTGTGTGTGTGTGTGTGTGTGTGTGTGTGTGTGTGTGTGTGTGTGTGTGTGGTGAGTATGTGTGTGTATTGACCTTAGGATTTTTGAAGAAGCCATAAACAATATTTTACATTTACCAAAAATTACATAACAGAGACAGACAGACAGACACACACACACAGATTATATATATAATTGTATGTATATGTACAGTTTAAAGGAAGTTAAGCCACTTGGGGTGATAGTTATATAACAGGCATTGGAAATCTCACTTCATTTGTTAGTCAGAGGAGGCCAAGAGACCCCCACACTGTGGGTGTGCTTGGTTACTCCCTAGAATTAAGAGATAAAACACTATTGCTCAAGATACCACACACTTCAAACACAGGACTCATAGGAATTTAGGAGAATGAACCGGAGTCATGTTACCAGAGCACTGGCTCTCATAGTTCTCAAAGGTGTCTTGCAAGCTGCCAAGGAATAAAAACAATCAATAGTTTATATTGCTATAGTGCCTATTAACCACAACCATGACCATTTGCATAAGAGGTCTACAAGTATGTATAACCTGGGGGTAGCTGACAGCTTTATAATTGGACTTAGGAATCTCTTAAAGAGTTACAGTTTGTGTCCAGTACTGGAAACCTAGACAGTTACATAT
Organism: Arvicola amphibius; assembly: GCF_903992535.2. Taxonomy (NCBI): domain Eukaryota; kingdom Metazoa; phylum Chordata; class Mammalia; order Rodentia; family Cricetidae; genus Arvicola; species Arvicola amphibius. Next base: position 67,434,685 of record NC_052051.1, on the reverse strand, counting down.
GGTTGGTGAGAATAGACTACTGGTAAGTTCTGAAATGAGTGTAGTTCCTAACTGAATTGTAAATACTTATTCTTCTACCCATAGGGAAGTATTGTTCTCACCCCGAATCAAAAAAGCTTCTTTTTTTTTTTTATGACAGTGATAATGATAGAAATCTGTAGCTGAATGAGATGTAAAGAACAACTGATCATGGGGTGACTAACCCCAAAATATACATCTACAGTACAACCTTACACCTAAGGCTCAGGAATCATTGCAGAAAAGTGCCAGAAAGATTATACAAAACAGAGGATCAGAGCACCTCCTACAAGACAGTGTCTTCTAAATATGACAAGAAAGATTCATCCATGAAGTTTCAACAACATGCCCATCTAAACAAGACTAGTATAATGACATCAATTTATGCCTTAGCATTCATGAAGAAATCACATAAGGCCTCACCCTTAGGGTTCTGTTGACATGAAACACAATTGATTGTGGCAGCACTAACCTATTCCCGAGAAAATGTTGAGCACCAAAGACATTCCTCTTGGAGCTTGTTTTCTTCTTGGCAAACTGGCATTTGGGTAAGGAATTGCCCATGCCTTGACCACTGACAAAAACCATGGTGTCTAGACTGTACGAGCAGGATATGAAAAAAAAAATCCTGCCTCTAAAAATGGTCTATCAGTTACTCTAGGCCTTAGCCAAAGTTGGTTGCTCCAACGTAGCAAATGAGACTTTGGGTGATTGCCCCAGTAGCCAGTTGTATCTGTCATTTACTGCACATTTGGACGCTGCTTGATTGCACTTCCTTCTTACTCAAGTAATATTAACTCCCTTGTTAGGTCTTTAATGGGGTTAAAGACTAGATATTAGTAGTTACTTTCCTCTTATGACTTACCCAAGCCATTTCTAATATAAGACTTAGACTCCTTAGGATAAAATAATTATTAAAACATTTAGCATGTGTTTCTTGCTTAATATTGTTTATACTAGTCATAATTCTAATTTTTACACTTGATATCTGTTCTTATTGTATATAGTTTTGAACTCTCTTATACAGACAAAGCGGGAGGTGATGGGAAACCTTCTTCAGCCAATGGTCTTTGAGAGGCTGGACCAGATTGGGTGTGGCTTTGGATACCAAAAGCTGTGCACTACCCTGCCCCAGCTCTCATATATGGATGTTGGATTCCGTTTTTGCTTCCCATTGTGATCTGTGAGTCCCCTTTATACAAATAACCCCTTATTATACCCTATTTGGAGCTAGTGTGGGATTACTTCATTTGCCTTCCTGTTCATCTGGTGAGTTTCCCTTCAATATGTTAACTCTGCTTAATCATTTGAGGAAGAGTGAATTGTTTACTAAAGGACAGTACCATTTACCTTTTTATCAGGTATGTGTGAACTTCAGTACTGTACTTTACATTGACTTTAGCCATACTTTTAAAGTAGTGTTTAATGATATTCTGAACATTTTCTGAAGATTACTGAAGTATAGAACATCTTCATTTACTTTTAGCCACGTGTGTGTATTTAGAAAAATAATATCTATTTAGAATTTTGGCCCCAAACTGAGTTTTATTATTGATGTGTGCACAGTCATTACATGCCCTAAATGCAACCCATCTATGAAATTTATTATCTGTAAATGCTTTCTTTTGGTTCATCTTTTTACTTAATTGACAAAGCTCTTTAGGCACAATTACTTTTCATATGTTAATAAAATCCAGTTCTATTCATCTGTTGTTCATACTTTTCCTGAATTCAATCATTAATCTTAGATTCAGATTTACTTCTAGGTTTCCCTTTAAGGCTACTACAGTTTACCACTTACACTTCCATCTTTCTGTGGGACCCAGCTCAGATTCAATGGCATCACAGGTATAATATTAACAGAATGGTTTAGAATTCTTGCTTGCTATTCATACATCCAAGAAAGTCATCCAATATATTTTGGATGTTCAGACACAAATATTAGTGTTATAGAGCTGTTTGTTTCTCTCAATAATTGCTCAACATATTCATGACACCAGAAGCTATCCTTTTGGCCTTTCTGATAGATGAAAGACAATTACATTTTAACATAAATCAAGAAGGATACATCCTAGATATATGATAATATAATACATTGAAATGAGTAGGATTTAATTGTCCCCCAAATAAAAGTTCTATATTGACTTAAACAGACTTATACTGGCATCATCTACATATATTCATTCAACATTTTAAAATATTCATCCTGTTTTTATAATTATTATCCTATCCTAATATTCATATAATGCTGTCCAGACTTTTAGGAGATTTAAAGACGTGGAACTTATCAGTAGAACAGAGAACACAGGCTTGCAAAACTCGGATCAATAGTCTTATAATATGTGCTGCCACTTGACACCTGTTTACAGATTTGGTACAATCAGTTCTGGCTTAGATAGCAAAACTGATGTAATCCCTTAATGATTTTCCACTGCATATATTGGGAAAAGTGGAGGAGGATGTCTGACTCAGGCCACCCACCTGGCTCCTGTTTTCAACCTCTGTATAAATCCCAATTACTTTTGTCTGAAAAGTAGGCTACAGGAGGAAGGCAAGATTCTGTAGAAGAAATTAGAACTAACATAACATTGGAACATTTAGTTTTCCATTTGGCTCTTACATCTGCACTCTGATTTCTTAAGACTTTCAAGCAGTTAATGCTTTGTGAATATGTTTGCAGTGGACTGCTGCTGTTTTAGACATCAAATGTCCTGCTCCCAATACTGCTAGATCTGAGACCCATAGTTAATGGGGCTGTTTTCAGCATGTTTGCCTCTCTATTCATATGACAACAGGTACATATACTGCCAAGAAAATACACCTACACTTTGTAAATGTAATTGTCTGTAAGCCACAAATAAGTTTTAAATCAATAATTAAACTATTGATTCAACTATTCTAAAATTCCAGGTAGGTAGAGACCAGGACTCTACTGTATCTGTAAGTGAAACGATAGTATTTCTCACGTAGGATCTGCAGAAGTATGCCACATTACATCCTAATTATTAAAAAGACTTATCATTTATGTCTTTGGTATTAAAATTAACTAGATTTAATAACATCAAAGCCATTGTGAATGGGCTCACTGGAAGTAGCTACAAAGCAGGCAAACCATGCTTTAGAAGGAAGCAAAATGGCAGCTTGGAAAGTGGGATATTAATTTAACACTTAACACTGTAGGGACTCCAAATAGCGAAACCTAATAACATAAAAAATGCCCACTTTCAAGCCAATAAGTCCTTTGGAATCTAGCAACGAGGTTTTTTGATGTGAAATATAAACAATCAAAGGAGAGCTCAGAATAACTTTCAGGGCTTCTTCATTCGGTCAGCAGTGGCAGCTGGCTCATCCCTGTCACAAGTGAGTTTCCAAGTCCATCTATTCTGAGAAATCTGTGATGGGCAAATTTGATTCAAAGCTTGAGTGAAGGCCACCAGATTTCTCCCCTGGAAGATGGTAAGAAACAGTTGTAAAAGCCTGTCAGGTTGCGAGAACACAAATTCTGTAGCCCAAAGTAAAAGAGATTTTTGATAAGTAAAAGTCTTTTTCTTCCCATAGCGGGAAGACTTGATTATTATTTTCCTTTATGGATTCAAATAGAGGCTTAACTATAAGGTTATACTTAGGAACCCCAAATCAACTAACTTCTGTGTTCCAAAAAAGGCTCCAGTGAATTTTCTGTACCTGGGAGTTTGGAGATGAGTAGCTGAATGGTTTATGTCCTGCGTCAAGAAGAGTCCTAGATTAATTCCTTTGGAGATAACTATAAGGTGTTGGAGTAGGGAACACAAGGTTCTTACTAGGTAATATCAAGCCTCCTTTATCTATTTGTTGTAAAATCACTCCATATTTTATGGTTAAGTCCCTGGTCTGAAGACCTGGGGAGGAACAGTGCCAGTGAGTTGTCCACTAAAAAGCAAAATGAACAAAAATGAAGACTCTAAGATTATTAAGATCCAAAAGAAACTGTTCTTAAGATTCAGGATCATGAACCTTGATGATTAGAAGGGATTGGGTTAGTGAAGCACAGGTTAATGGGCATCCAGCCATGAGGGAAATCATGCTTCATTTATGGCATGCAGGACTGTGAGTCCTCTGCTAATCCCTATTATGTTTTTGCAGAACATGAACTAGGACATTAAAGGTGAATACAATTACACTGAAAGTACATAATAGGAGAATTTACAAGTTAGAGTTGAATCGCTGTTTCTTTGGTATAAATGGCAATTATAGGATTATTTAGACTACAGGAATGTGCAGCCTATGGTCTATGGTCTAGATGGTAAGTTGATTCTCCATTTCTGTCAATAGGTTCTTATCCAATAAAAAAATAGACATTTAGCCATTAATAGAAGAGTGTGGGCAAAGGCAATTTTTCCCTTAAGCAAGATGAAACAGGAGCAAATTGGTTACAGGAATTACATTTATTCCCATAACCCAGCAAGAGTCAGAGGCTAATTGACTAGAATACTGAGATACTCAATGATAGGAGGCCACTCCATTAAGGAAAAAGTTTATGACCCTATCTGCAGGTTTACTAGAGACTTCATTCCATTGATGATGATAATGAGTCAGAAGCCAATTGGAGCTAACATCCTTCTCATTCTGAAAACAACTTTTGGGGCTCTTGTCTGTGGGTTCTGGGATCCTCAGGGAAAACAGTGGGTTTTCATTGGTTTGTTGTTTTTTGTTGTTGTTATTGTTTTTTTTTTCCATCTAAGACAAGGAATCTTAGAAAGAAGCCTGACTTGTAGGCAATCACTCTTTCAGTGATCTGTTTCCAGATAGACTTGCCATTTTTTAGCCAGTCTATTTCCTAAAGAGGAAACGCAGCCGCAGAATTTAAGTCACCCCTTATGGTACAAAATATTCTACATGTGGATATTTTCTCCCTTTCTCTGCTAGCTTTAGCCTCCTTTCATCTCTTTCGTTCTTCTTATATATCCCATTTGAAGAAAAAAATACTGTATTATAAGGCCACCGATGAGAGTCTGTGTGCCAATGACAAGTTTTGCAAAATTTGCAAGAGAGATGATGTTACCATGGTTGGAGGAGTGTCTTGCTTTCAGAAGATGGGGGAGTGGATAAAGAATACTCTTCATAAGGTCTTTAAGGGATTCTGAAAAGGTAGCCATGTTTTCATTTATTCCCTGCTTAATAGTTCCAGTTGGACTTACTTTAAAGCTTTTACTTCACTGATCTTTAGCTGCTTTATCACACAGAGAATGGAAATGTCATTTAACGGCATTTCATGAATATTATAACCCCATTTAGGGAATCTATGGCCATTGCTTCAAGTCTGATGAAATACTTAGTATTTATGGTATGTAGATTATTTGACTATCATCTAGCACCCACAGTCAATCATGTTCTCTTAAGCTGAGGTAGGATTTATTAAATAACTACCCTGACATTTTCTTAGAAAGTTAATAATTTTGGGAGAGACATCAAAAATCCCTTCACATATTTCTTGGGTCTTGCATAGAACACGGCTATCAAGTTCTATTGAATTTGGGTAATCCAGTAAGTTCTTGTGTGGAGGAACTCATCCAAATAGGCGAACTGGGAACTAATTAAAATTATGATGGATGTGTTGGACTAGAGTGTTCTTCTGTTAATGACTTCCTTCTAAAGGTCCTGGGCTTGGTTCCTAGCCTCATACTAGGTAGCATTCAACCACCTGTATCTTTAGCTTCAGAGGCTCCAACACTTTCTTCTGGCTTCTGCTGGTATATGCAAGTGTGTATGTGTGTGTGTGTGTGTGTGTGTGTGTGTGTATTGGACTTATTTATCTCAGTAATGTTACCAACAGTTTTAGCCTCTTGTTATATTAAGAGAAGACTAAAAATAGGGTGTTTCTCCAATGTGAGGCTATGTCTTTTGGGGAGCTATTATTCCTTAATGTAATTTTCATTGATTGTATAAATCTAAGATTTGTCAGAAAAAGAAGTTTGTGCATAAGGTCTCTCTGATCACTTGCCTAATCATTTATAAAAATAATACAATATAGGATTGCAATAAGCATAAGAACAAAGGCTTCTATGTTTTCTACTCACATATATACTTAAGGTATGTGGATTTACAGAAGAAGAGTAGGAGGAAGAGTGTGGAGGTCCAAAAATGTGATTCTATTTCCATCTTGTCTGATGGTCAGAGAGTTTGGAGGTCACTCAAATTTGATGACAACAATCAGGGCTACAAATCCTGATTCAGGATGTGGTTACTTGGTGCTTTTGACATTAAGACAGCTCATACATGTAGATCCACTCCACCCTGACAAATCATCAGGATATTTGCTCCTTCTTTTGTAATACGAGGTTAGCATTCTGTTGTTTAATCAATGAAGCTGAATTCAGGATGCTTGGTCTAGGGTGACTTCATTGATTAAACAACAGACTGCTAATGACTTGATGTCTCAAAGTGTTGAAGCACTTAACTGTTCGAGTTGTGCTTTGTATCATGTTAAAGAAATCTTTTGTTGCCTTCCCCCTTTTGTATTGGGTATAAAAATGTATGTAAATTTCAGTACTCACTGGAATTCCTTCCCGGTACTATCCTATGGTTTCTGTTTTAATATTTCATACATGTCTTCGTACTCTTTACTTATTTTTCTAATCCCCATGCCCCTACCCTGGCAAGAGGTATTTTTGTAGAGGCTGGTCCACGACATAGGAAGAGGAACATCAACAGCAACCCAAAATAATAGAAACACAACAAATACACACAATATCAACAACAGCAAACACCAAAAAACAAAAACTAAAATTTAAAAAAAAGCCCAAACCCCCCCCCCCCCCTTTTTTTTTCCTTAGGAAAAACTTGGGACCTAAAATTTTCCCAAATTATAAAAAAACATGTCAGCAAAAAGGTTAAAAGGGATTTACTTGTCTAAAAAAGAAATAATGCACAGATTATGGGAAAAGGTTTTCCATCTATTTGAATGTTATTAAAACACTAATAAATAACAGGCTATTCCCTTTTACTCAGGAAACTGAGAATAAGGTATGTTATCTTGCCTGTTTTAAGCAATGTCTTTCTAGTGGGAGACAAGTTTCACCTGCCTTCCTTCAAATACATCTCTGATATGATTGACTTTCTCAAATATGACACAGGGTTTCTTTCTGCAAGAACTTAGAGAGATGGAGAAGACACAGATAAGAAAGCCTGAAGGTATCAGAGGTACATAAAAGCTGAAGAGGCAATTTCTAAGCCATTGTAACATATAGAGTACAATGGAGGGTAAGAAAAGAAAAATTCTCAAGCAGAGATGAGAGCCTTTAATCATAGGAGACTGCTATTGTTTGACTCACAGAGGTGTACCCCTTGAATGTATCAGATTTCCTTGTGTCCAATGATCTCTTTTTAAGGAGAAATTTGTTTTATCACAAAGGAAAAAGACAACTCACTCAAGTTCATACACTATGGAAATTTGGGGGGTGAATGACTGCCAGCCTTAGCCCACTCGTTTACTTCAGTTCTTTCCCCAGCTGTCTCTCCAAGTGCCAAATTAAAAACACCTGCCACTAAATATACTTGAGCTCCCCCCATGTTTATTTCATGCTTAGAAATTGGCTAAGCTGGCAGCTTCTTCCCCATGGTGCCATGTCTGTGCTTCGTCCCTGAGATGACAGAACTCTCTTTGTATGTCAGATAAATCTGTTTTTCCCAAACAAAATAAATAATAGGAGAAAAGACTAAGCATTCTAATCTCATCTTTCCTTTATTTAAAGTGCAACAAAGAGCTGTCTGTTGTCAGACTAAATACCCCAAAATAAAATATTGTCAGAGACATGGAGTGTTTTCTTCAAGGCAGCTTGTAAAGCAGACCTATATTTACTCCAACTAAAGCCATTTGTTCAAAAACAATTAAAAACTAAGGTCATTCACCAACTGTGATCCTGTCCAGAGAACTTAGTCAAAAACTCTGTGTTCTCTGTTACTTAAAATGCTTACCAGGATTAAATTAAATGATGCGGGTCAAGAACTAAGCCATTAAATGATGGTTTTAGACCTCACAGGAAAGATAGGAGAGCATGGTGGAACCGTGGTGTTGAGAGTGCCGATAGCGGTCCCAAAGTCAGGCCTTAAGTACCACACTAAATACCACACTAAATCAAGAAGCTGGAGACTCTGAATATTCAAACATGTTCATCAATGTCAAGCTGTCCTTCATATGGTCATTTTAAGTTGTCTCAGACTGTATATGACATGGAAAGAAACATGAGTTTGGGGGCTCAAAATTGTGGGAGTAGTAAGTGCAGGACCAGTTAACCACTCTGAGGCACACACACACACACACACACACACACACACACACACATATATGACTTCCAAACATTTTTATCTTTTAGATTTTTCACTAATATATACTAGCTTTACAAAGTAATGAGTTTTGTTATGACATTTTCATATATGTATAAAATGTACTTTGACTATCTTTACTGTCTTATAACTTATTTTCCCCTCCCTTCTGCTGGTTCTCTTCCAAAATAAACACTTTTCTACTTTCCCCATTTCTGTTGTTTAGAATCCACACCTGAGATTCAACCTACAATGTTTGGCTTTCTGAGAGTGGTGTGTTTCCCTAATATGTTGATTTCCTATCCCGTTACACTTCTTACAAAAGACATATTACTCATTCTAAGACCTGGCAAGAGAGACATATTTGAGAAAGTTATGGAAGAGTATTTGAAGAAAGTGTCATGGCCTAACCCATTCCCAAAGGCTTATCTTTAAATACTATCATATTAGATATTGTGTTTCAGCATAGGAAGACTCAAGCAAAGCAGACAGGAATCTAAGACCTAGTTCAACACAGTTGTTCTCAGAATTCCCCTTGTGAGGAATAACTCTATACCCCAACATAGCACTTAGAATGTCCTTGTTTGGAGGTTTATCCTCCTGAAAATTCACCTAATAGCACTAGTAATGCCCCAGAGAGAACAATTCCTGTGAGTGTGTACAACAGTTACATGCATTGCTGCTGGCCAAGCCTATAAGACACTTGATGTGCAGGATTTTCTCCTGTTTGGAGACCCAAACAATAGCTACCTGGAGCACAATGCATGCTTCTGCAGCAAGTTTGACTTCAGGATCACTGTACACATAGACATCTGCATTAGTTTGCCTGAAGCAACCTCAGGTTACCTGGAAGCAAAGGTCAAATTGGAGATGTGGTAGACAGTGCAGGCAGTAATGAAAAAAAATGTGCAAGAGGTTCTATTAGCTTCATTTTAAAGTGAGTATATGCGTGTATGTGAGTGCATGTGTGAGTGTGTATGTGGGGTGAGTGTATGTGTGCATGTGTGTGTTATGTGTGTATGTATGAGAGTGTAAATGTGCATGAGTGTATGTTTGTATGAATCTATGTGTGAACATATGTAGGGGCTCTGTGAATAAGTTGTTTCAAAGGGGAACTCAGAGCAAGTAGAAGTTAAAACTTCACCTTGTATTTTTTATAAAAATGTTTTAATTTTTGAACTTACAATGTAGTTACATCATTTTCCCTTTCATTTTCCTTCCTCTAACCCCTTTTGTTTCTCCCAGGTTCATCATTCTTTTTCTATAGTTGTTATTGTATAATATATATTCATGATATATAAGATATATATGTTCATATATACACAAATGCAACCTGCTCAATACAAATAAAGTTCTCTGTATATATATCCATATCTAGGTTGACCTCAAGGCTGAGCCCTTGGTATTGAATCATCTATGTTTGGGCTTTTCCTTTGGGGGAAGATCACTTCTTCTACATTTAGCATTCCCCAGTTGCCCCCAGTTCTTTGTCTAGGGTTGAGCCCCACAAGTGTTCACCTTACTATGTCAGCATATTCATTGGGTTTGTTGTGTTAGTAGCCATGTTGCTGAGAATTCGTGGATGTAGCTTCTCTGACATTTCTAGGACACACAATATCACTGAAAATTTTATATTTGGTTATTACAGTTCACAGCCTCCTCTTCTGCAGTGATCTCTGAGTCTTGATAGAATTGTGATGCTTTTTAAAGGATTTAAAAGAATTTTAATCATGTCTGTAGCTTTAGTTGAACATATTTGCTCAATGGTTTCTTAGTTTTGCAGATATTGCAAAAAAAGTTATCTTAGACATATATAAGGCAGATATTGCCAGTACGGGGGCAGGGACTGAAGTGTCCCATACAGTCTCACTGGGAAAAATATTCTCTGAAATTCATTTGATGCAACACCTGGGATGAGAATATGAGTCTTGATTCACAGAGGGGAATGGTGATGGGTGATTTTATGATATACTCTACCTGTTGACCCCAAAGAAATTGGAAACATTAGGACAAATATTACAGTGTTAATGTTGAGAAGATGCTTCTATCTTTGCTTAAGAACTTGGTACCTGGAATGGTTGTATTTTCTTGTTATAACAAGTCATTGTCAACTTAGACTAGAATCACAATGAAAACACTTCTCCAAATGTGTCTTGGATAGTATTTCCAGAGAGGTTTAAGTAAGAAGGGGGACTCATCCTGAATGTGGGAAGAACCATTCCATGGCCAGAGGTCCTGGGCTGAAGATAAACATGCAAGCAAGCTCAGAACCAGTGTTTAATATTCCCTGCTTCCTGACTGGAGGCAATAAGAAAGGCACAAGAGCCGCCTTGCTGTCTCTTCCCTAAACCACAAACCACAGTACACCTTAAGTTGTTTCTTGTCAATTAGGTGGCCCCAGCAATAAGGAAAGTACCTAACACAAAGATAGAGGGACCTACAGACACCTGTCGACTGTCTGTCACTCAACCCCGTTTCAGTGTGTATTGACTTCCATCTTCCCTCCCAAGACTTATCCTAATTTCTTCCACACTACAATTCAAGAGCATTGGAGTGACCAAGAGGCTTAATGTGTCTGTTCCCTATGATCTCTGACTTTATCTTTTTAAAAATACGACTTATTTTATGTATGCTGATATTTTTCCTACATATTAGTTTGTATAGCGCGTGTGTGCTTGATGCCCACAGAGGCCAGAAGAGGGCATCAGACCTCCTGAGACTGAAACTAGTTATGTGCTGCCATGTGTGTGTTTAGAATTGAACCTAGGTCCTCTGCGAGAACAGCAAGCGCTCTTAACTACAAAGCCATCTCTCTAGCCGCCAACTGTATCTCCTTCATCTCTCCCACTCGTACTTATTTTCTTGCCGTGCCAGGCCAGACTCCTCCCACTCCATCATTTGCAGTAACAACCATCTTTCTTTCCACTGCCAGAGACACCCACATGGCCAAGTCCTTTATCATCGCGTGCTTGTGTGGCTGGTTCTCCAAGAGCTTGGCTGTGACTGCTATGTTTATAAACCCCGATCCCAGCATCATCTCCTCCTTTTTAATAATGCCTATCATCTTCTAAAATACCACAGAACTTCAACAAAATGTTCAGTTTTGACTGTTTCCCTGACTTATCCCAGAAAGCCCACAAGGGTAGAAATTCTGGATTGCTTTATAATAGCTGTAAGCTAGGGGCTCTGAGGAATCCCTCTCCAAGAGCAGCTATAAAATAAATATTTCTTGAAAAGAAGTTAGTTTCCATATCTAAGGCCTCTTCTATGACACCCCAGCTGCCTGGGATAATAATGAGGATAATTGAAATACTAATAATTGCAAGTCATGCCTAATCACTTTATTTTTTATGACAGCTTCACATCAGTAGTCTACTAAGTAGGTCAGAAATTGTGTGGTGCTGCTCCGCCTAGTTTATTTTTAAAACGCAGGCTTCCTTGTCTGGAATGTTAAGTGTTAATGGAACAGTGTTATAAACAGCTACACACTGTAAACTGTGAAGCAACAAAATTAGTAGCAACGCTCTCGCTCTCTGAGAATTTTAAATACATTAGGAACCTGTAATTACTGACTCCATCTGCCTACTCTGTCTTCAGCTTAATTATGCATTTCAGAAAGAATGTTCCTCATGTTTTCATTTTTGTATATATAAATATTTAGCTACATCTCTTATCGTTTTATGCTTCCCTTTCTCTCTGCTTTTGCCATTTACACTCTCTGCAGCTATTTTTACCTACCAATCACACTGTCTTTCTTCAGAGCCTGCGTGAGAGAGAGAGACTGGAGCAAAGACACTTAATTCTGCCAATGTCCGTACTGCATCTCTGCAGAGAGGCAACCAAGCCTGAGATGTATTTACAAGTTTGTGTATCATTTACTAGTTGAAATGTTTGAAATAGAAATCAAATCTCTGAAATCAGAATGTGCGGGATCATATCTAGAGTGCAAGGGTCACGAGTGTCAGGAAACAATAAACCCATGAGTTTTTGATGGAATTGTTCTTGAAATATGACTATGTCTCCCCAAGATAGGAATGTGCATCGTTTTCAGGAATTATTTGAACAAGGGAAACAACCTGGTTTGGGGAAGGAGATAGACCTAATACTGTTTCTGCAGACAGCATTTAGAACCTGATGGTCCTGTAAAAATGGGGTCTATGATCCAAAATAATTGAATATATTGTTAGGGTATTGATTGATGTTGATTGTACCCTTAGGATTTCAGTGTTTCTTCACTTTCATGGGGTAGAGACAGCTTACAAATAACGTTTTGATTTAAATGCAACAAGAAAACATGCAGCGAAGACAAATCTTGTTTGTGGAAAAGAGAAAAAGATATAAAATTATCCTTTTTATTTCCTCCCTTCTGCTTCAGTCCAGGTAAATTAATCTCTCATTTATTTGTTTGTTTGTTTGTTTGAGACAGGGTTGCTCTTTGAAACAGAGCACTGGCTGTCCTGGAATTCAATTTGTACACCAGGCTGTACTTGAACTCACAGAGATCTACCTGCCTTTGTCTCCTGAGAACTGGAATTAAAGGCCTATACCAGTACACGACATAAATTCTTTTTCCTACTACTTTAAATTTTACTTCTTGTTCACAACCAGTCCTTCTAAACAAAACCATATTTACAACTCTGTTCAGATATTGAACAGAGTTGTCCCCGGTGAAAATCCAGAGTGAGCAGGATTTTCACTTAAAAGCAGTATTTCACGTAGGAGGAATGACTGACACTCTGGAATACAGCAGCATTGTTCATTTGGTTTTCAGTTGTGGGGAAAGAGTGCGCTCGAGAAAACAGAGATCAGAACCTGCCTATCCTCCCTGTCCACAGGGAGGGGGAAGTCATATCTGTGTTGTATTCAGGTAAAGGAACATCTTTTTTAGCTCCAAGTAATAACGAAAATGAGACTTTATTCTACGCACTTGACCGTGCTTATTAGGAAGTGGCAAAAAGCATTGCTCACCCAAGTTAACACTTTTAGTTCTACATTTAAGAACACACATTGTGTATTAATATGACTAAGCAAAGCTTAGTGGATTATGGTACCATTCAAATGGGTGCTAAAATCCCACTATTTATACTACTACTTCTAAGAAAAGATTAATGTAGAATCCTGGAATTGCAGGGCAGGGTATTAGGACCATATCTATAACAGCAGCTAATTTCATTAACTTTCATGTTTGGGGTATAAGCTAACTTGGCCTTGGGATCAGTGATTTAGATCAGTTCAAAGGCAGGTAGCAATCCAGAGAGGGTGAAAGAACATTCACCATAAGCTGCTGCCTGCAGCAGCAGTAGCAAGGTAGTAGAGGTCAGGGAAGCAAGGTAGGTAAATTCTGGAAGGATTAAGAATGGTGTATTAACATAGTTCTTTATCAACTGACTGTAAGTGACTTGGATAATATATATTATACAGTATTTTATGAATAATTATATTTATTATTTGGTAGTTTCTGATTATAGGTGTTTTCTCCTAAAATAGATTTATCTTGCAATTTACTAAGCAAGGAATAAACTAGGGTTAATTGATTGGTGAAGTAAGAGAGCTAGTATCTGTGTGAAAAATGTTTCAAATTCATATTTAATTTCAAAGTTGGTAAGCTATTTTCTATCCCTAAATCTTTGGTTATGATAAAATCATAGATATTTATTACAAAATATTAATAACTTGCGTCTCACCATGAAATTCCACTTGCCTATGTTCTGACCTTGAGCAGTTGTGACGTGCAGATGCAGCTGTGCTAATTAAGGTTTAAGAACCTCTAGATGTCTTTTACTATCTCTGCAAATGGTGAACAAACATTAGTTAAAGATAAAAAGAAGAAGAAAAGAAACAATAACATCAAAACACAAAATGAAAAAAGGCAACGAAGTAATCAGCAATGAAAAGCAAAGCATCCTGGCTTTACCCAGGGTCATAAGTCAGTTTCTTTGAAGACTAGGAAATAGAAGGCCCAAGAAGACAGGTGCAGGCAGTAGTCCAAGGCAAAGAGTCAGTGCCAGAGGGAAATTGCTATTACAACCAGTAGATGGCTGGGACAAGGGTGCCATCCAGAAATCAGTGAATGATAGATTACCAAAACAGAGAGTAAGGGAAGAGTAAGGGAAGTGCTTGATTAGTTGGATTGATTCCTCTTCTCCAGCAGATAGGACACTGCCATTTGTTTACTACTGAATACAGTTCAGAGATTCTTTGATTCCAAAAATATTGGGTGCCTGGTACTTGTTGGTGCTCTGCCAGACGATGATGCAGATGTGACAGCTGATTGGTGGTGGGGATAGAAAAATGGAGGTGACCACTTTTTATTTTATTTATCAGTAAACAATAAATAATTGATCTTCATAAGTACAGTGAGGTAAGTAAACCAAGCAGTGATGGAAGGTGATGAATTGGAGAGGCAGATAGGGAGCATTAGAAAGGCAGGGATGAATTCCTGTACGAGCATATTTCAGCTATAGTGGCAAAAGCAGACAGATTTCTCTCTCAAATATGCAAAAGCCTGGTGCTAACCTAGAGGTAGTGTATTTGTAATGAGTTAGGAGATTAGACTCTCAAAAGAGAAAATGTTTATTTTCTAACACAAAATAACTGTTTTCTAATGTAAATTATGACATAAACCCTCAATGAAAAACCATTGTGACTCAGACTCCTGTGAGGGTTCCTGCTCACAAGTTTCAGAAATTCCGAAGTTCAAGACTTGGCCAAAAATATAAACACTGGAGACAGAAATGAAAAATGATAATGAAACGATTTCTGTGGAGTCTTCCGACATCTGGGTTCTTTCTATGAACTCTGGGAAACATCTGATGTAAGTCTTTTCAGTGATGCTAAGGAGGTTTCCCTTCAGCTGCCAATTCTCAAATGATGTTATGTCCTGCTGTGCTGTACTGAGGCCCTAGCTGGGCTCAGCAGTAAAGAGGAAAGGCATTATGGGAAGAAGTGGCAGTGAATACCAAGTAATAACAATTATTATTTTTCATTTGTTTGCAAACAAGCAGTGTGTCCCAGAGGGAAAGGCTTGAGGTCATTTAGAGAAAGGTTAAGAACCCAAGAAGTTAAGCAAGGAACATCTCTGTTTTGTTATTTTGAACTCTGACATTAAGTTTCCTTATTTGTATGGGAGTACAGGGGCCCTTTTCACAGTAGATAAAATGAAATAGTTACTAAGATTGCTTTTTGGAAATTCAAACAATTAATTGAAAGTTAGAGTACTTCACCAGTTGAAGTAATGTAGCTGCTAAAGGTAAGGACAAAATTAACACTGTCTTTACAGTATCTTCTATGTTCTACAAAAAGAAGAGGAAAGCAAAAAAGAAAAATTGTAAAATACTCTAACATTTCTTGATGTTCTGGAAAAAACATTCTTCCCTTTTTATCTGGCTCAGAATTCTGTCATGTACATTTTACATCTGTTCCTCTGTTTCTGCCTTAACATTGACACACATACTAAAGGCATAACCCACTTTTTGAGCTCTAAATATGTATTTATGGGTAAAGAGGTAGGCATGTACAGATACTCATCCAGATGTTGAGGATAAATGCTAGGGGTCTATATGACCACGGCAATGAGAAAACCATTTGCATATTAGAGTTCATACACCTTTAAAACCCCTTTAATCATTCTCTACCAATTCATGGTTTTTTTTTTTTTTTTTTTTTTTTTTTTTTTTTTTTTTTTTTTTTTTTTTTTTTTTTTTTTTATTACAACGCCTCTTGGCCAATGACTCAGGTATATTTCTTTTTTTTCCCAGTTTATTTATTTTTTATTAAAAATTGCCATCTCCTCCCCTCCTCCTCCCCCTTCCCTCCCCTCCTCTCCACCCACCCCCCCACTCCCTCCCTCTTGAGGCCAAACAGCCATCAGGGTTCTCTACACTATGTTGAGTCCAAGGTCCTCCCAACTCCCCCCAGGTCCAGGAAGGTGAGCAACCAAACTGACAAGGCTCACACAGAGCCCGTCCATGTCGTAGAGACTATCTACTCATCGAAGCTCTTATTCCTTCCAATCATTTAGCATACATCTAAATTCATCCTCAATGAATGACTGTAATCTACAAGTCCAAATAAACCCGTTTTATCTATAAGTTGATTTTGGTTCTGGTTTTATCATAGTGTGCTGGTTTGAAAGAAAATGGTCCCCAAAGGGAGTAAGTGCGGGCTTGTTGGAGCAAATGTGTCACTGTAGGGTTGGGCTTTGGGAGTTTCTTTTGCTCAAGCTTCTCTCAGTGTGGCACTCAGACAACTTCCTGTGGCCTGTAAATTAAGATGTAGGTCATTGGATGCTTCTCCATCACCATGTCTGTATACCACCAAGGTACATGATGATAATGGACTAAATTTCTGAAAATGTAAGCCATCCTATTAAACGGTTTTTTTTCTTTATAAGAGTTGCCATGATCCTGGAGCCTCTTCACAGCAATAGAAGTTCTAAGACACATGGCTATAGAGTTCTAAACTAGGGACAGGTATCTAGAGAGCTCTACATTCTTTGGCTAACTTGACTCTAGAAAATTTTATGCAAAATTTGCTTTAATGTTTATCTTTCTGTTTCTGAGAAGAGAACTTACAACTTTCATAGTACTCATAAACAAGTATCTTGTCCAAAAAAATGTAAATACTATAGTAATATAGAATGTTCTTTAACTGCAGAAAAATATAACAGACCCATGCTAGAGAGAAAAACCAGAACACTCAAACATGCACCACACAGAAGCGCTAAACATTACTCAATAAATTTAAGGCTTATACACAAGTTTTTGTGTCTATGAAATACAGCTTTATTTTGTAAGAGAAACTTTATGTATATCAATAAGTAATTGAATATATAGAAATAAGAGTTAGCACTTGATCAGTGACCTATAAACTAATGGATAAAAAGCAATGTACCAACTATTCATACTACTTGAATTCTATCTAACATCAGAAAAAAGTGTAATATGGACTGGACATTTGGAAGCATGAGTTGCTGTGGCCTTGGTGACTTAACTTGACATTCTGAATATTGATAATATGCAAGAAAAATGATAGTGCTGATGATGGAGCATCCTGAGTGAGAATTAAGAATACTAGAATTTGGGGCTTAATTTACAAAACGCTTTTAAGGAATTGGGACAGTGCAGCTTGCCTCCTCTGCAAGAGGGAGGCAGTGAGACACAAAGCAGGACACAAGGAAACTTTTGTGATTATGTCTTGATGCCTTAGCAATGAAGGGTAGATTTCAAAATTCTTTTAGGGACTCTCTTCTAGCATGGGTCCCTTCTGAGACTAAATTTTACTTCTCATAACCTCCAAATCACAGATTAATGATGCACTTCAGTCATTAAGAACAATGGTACTTTTGGGAAAGTATAAACATAACACCTTAATAATAAAAAGTAATTGTTGGTTGACGTTTCATCAACTGAGAAATAATTGTTTTCTACTTTCAGTAATACTCAATAGTAATATTATGACAATTATAACATCAATGATTTCTGCTTTCTTACTCAGCTCTTTCAGAAAAATATTGTTGATGGCATATGTTATTTTGTTATTATTAATATATATTAAGTGTATAGATTAAAGCAGTTTACTTCAAATGACAACATTTCATTCATCCTTATGACTCAAGAATACTCCATTGTTTGCTTTTACATTATTGCATCTGTTTGGCTATTGTTGGACACCTAGGTTGATCCCATGTTTTAGCTGTTAGGAATAGTATCACAGTCAACAGTGTGAACATGGAGATATCTCCTCTATATTCTGACTTCCTTTCCTTTGTATATGCACCTATGAGTGGGATAGTTGGCTTACATAGCAGTTCCATATTCAGAAGAGTAAAGTCACTCCAGCTCATTTTGTATTCTGCTTTGCTAACTTATATTCGCCAACAATGAATAATATTTTATTTTCTTCAACCTCTTTTGCAGCTTTTGTTTGTCTTTGTTTTTGGATAATAGTCATTCTGCCTGAGATAAGGTGGTGGTATTCATTGTGTTCTGATAAAACACTTGTTTGGTGGCTAAGGGTATTAGACACTAAGTGCATGTCTGGTGCCCACAGAGTTCAGAAGAGGGAAACTGACCCCATGGAACTGGGGTTATGGAGGTTTTGAAAACCAAACCTGGGTCCTTTGTAACAGCAACACATGTTCTTATCTTCTGAGCCACTTTTCCATTCATTGCAAAAGTTTAATTTGATGATAGCCCACTTATAAATATTTACTTTTGTTTTATGTGCTTTTGGAGTTCTAGACAAAAAATCATCACCTATGCCTGTACTGATAGTTCATCTATATTTTAATAAATAAAACTTGCCTGAAGATCAGAGAGTAAAACAGCTCCACTGGTCAGTCTTCCAGACCAGGCAGTGGTGACACACACCTTTAATCTCAGTAGCCACACAAGTTAGCCATAGAAACTGGGCAGTAGGGGTACACACATTTAAACCCAGCAATAGAGAGGAATATAAGGCAGGAGAAGATAGCTCTCAGACACAGTCTCATTCCGAGATTCCTGGGGACGGGATCGACATATCAGACTTAGGTAGAGGTAAAAACCAGTGGCTGGCTATTTCACTTTTCTGACCTTCCGGTCGAATTCCAATATCTGTTCCTGGGTTTTTATTAACTGTGCTACATATATCAGTATCTTAAAAGTATTTCCTCTATATTTTCTCTAGTAATTTTAGTGTCAGACTTTACCTTAAATTATGCAATCCATTTTTAAGTTGATTTTTGAACAAGGGTGATACACAGGGATCAAGGTGAACTTTTATAAATGTCTGTGTCCAACTGTCCCAGCACCTTTATTAAAGGTGAATGTTTCAGTAGGCACCACATTTAGTGGCATTGCAGTGAGCAGGGAGCCTTGCTTGCCTGCTTTTGTGTAACTAGTCTTCATCTGTAAAGCAGAGGGAAGCAGCCACTTTACAAGTCTGCTCTTGGGGCAGGGCTCTAAATGAAACATAGGCCACAGTCCAATAGATAAGCAAGTCTTTGCTACAACTTGCCTGGGATGTGGACTGAGGACTTGTCTTGTGTGAAATTGCACTAGAAAGGAGCATGCAGAAAAACTCCTCATGAATTGAAGGCAATTCCCTTAGAAAGTTGCATCTGCCTCTTCAGGACAGAACAAAATTTATCATCTTCCTTCTTGTGGGTTATTTGTGGTCAGGTATTTCCATATAGAAGGACAGGCAAACCAAATGGATCTAAACCAGTATAGAGTATAAACTAAGTGAAGGCAAATCTATCTTTAAGTGATACATTAGCGAAAAGACCACTGAGAAAACCCCTATGCATTATTTCTACCCTGCCTGCAAAATGTACTTGGGCAATGGAGGCATAGAACTTGTAGAAGTGGCAAACCAATAACTGGTCTACTTTGAAGCCTATTCCATCAGAGGAAGTTCATGCCAAATATTGCCTGGATGACCAGAAACCAGAGGATGGATAACCCAAGACCTAGGATAAAAAAGAAAAAAAAAATCCTGACTTTCTTGCTCATGTTCTCTCTCCTTCTGCTCCTCATTTGGACCTTGGGAGCTCAGTCCAGTGCTCCAATGTGGGTCTCTGTCTCTATCTCCATCCAGCACCAGATAAAGGTTCTATGGTGATATGCAAGATAATCATCAGTGTGGCTATAGTAAAGGGCCAGTTCAGGCCCCCTCTCAGCTGCTCAAGGAGCAAACTGGGGACATCTCCTTGGACACCTGGGAACCCCTCTAGAGTCCAATCTCATGCCTATCTTCAAATGGCTCCCTTAATTGAGATATATACTTCCCTGATTCCATATCCACTCTTCCTCCATCCCAGCTGTCCCATTCCCCCAAGCTCTCCCCATCCTCCCCTCTCACTTTTCCCTCCCCAGCTCCCCTTACTCCCATCCTACCCCCACCCCCAAGCTCTCAATTTTTGCCTGGCAATCTTGTCTACTTCCAATATCCAGGAGGAGAAGGAGGGGGAGGGGGAGGGGCAGGGAAGGGAAAATGGGAGGAGGGAAGGAGGTGAAAATTAGTAAAATTATATAATTTAATAAAAAAATGAAAAATAGAAAAAATCAATGAAATGATTCCCAATGACATTCCGCTATATTCATATATTCATTGCTTAGCCCAATCATCATCCAAGAGGCTTCCCCTGGCATCTGATGGAAGCAGATGTAGGAACAACAAAACATTAGGGAATTCCACAGAAGAGGGAAAGGACCAATTGTAGAGAGGCCTGCGGGTTGGAGGGTATCAGGAGAACAGAGCCCACAGAATCAACTAAAGATGGCTCATGGGGACTCACAAACACTGAAGCAGTAATCACTGAGTCTGTGTGGGTCCTCTGCATATCATTGTGTAACTATGTGTTTTTGTGGGTGTCCTAACATTGGGAGTGGGAACTGTCTCTGACTCTTTTGTCTGCTCTTGGGACTCTTTTACTCTTTCTGAGTTGCCTAGTCTAGCCCTGATGTAAGGGTTTTTTTTTTTTTTCTAGTCTTTTGGTGTTTTCTTATGCTGTGTTTGGTTCAAATGCCTGGAAGGCCTGCTGCTTTCTGAAGGGAGATGAAGGAGATGTGAATCTGGGAGAA
The DNA here is from genome assembly GCF_903992535.2 of Arvicola amphibius. Lineage (NCBI taxonomy): Eukaryota > Metazoa > Chordata > Mammalia > Rodentia > Cricetidae > Arvicola > Arvicola amphibius. The sequence goes on along the minus strand of NC_052051.1, from coordinate 67,413,800 downwards.
GGGAGGCTTGGAGAAGTGGATGAAGGAGAAAATGGTTGGGATATATTGTAGGAGATAAAAATAAATAGAAAAAAAATGGAGCAATGCTGTTCTGGGGAACTAATGGCTAACACATACAAAATTTCTTTTAGGGAATAATAAAAATGACCTACGACTGATGATCGTGACAGTTGTACACAACAGTACTTGTACTGAGAAGTAGAGAATCCTATACTTTAAATAGGTGACCCTTATAACTTGTGAATTATTTCAATAAAGTTGTTAAGGCAACAAAGTAGTACATTCAAGTACAATTAACTAAATTTACCATTTAGTCTGCAAAGTTAAGTAAAAAACACACGGGATGTAGAGTAAAGCAAAAATAATTCTATTTTCAGTCTCTGCTAAGATTTGTATTAGTGGTATTTGTCTTAATTCTTCTACTTTTTGTTTTCTTTGACAGGATAAAATTGCTTTTAGCCATATAGCTATATTCTATAAATATTAACTAGTGCCCATCTTAATAGATATTAAGTAATATCTATTAGAATATATTTTCACTTTCTACTGTTGACACAAGTGGATTAAATGAAGACCAGGGAGTGCCCCTCTGAAAATTTAAAAGCTCTAAGACCAACTGTGCTAATAGTAAAAATACATTATAGACATCATCAGGAAGAGTCTAGTTTTTTTTTTCCTTCAGGCTGCTGAGAATCAGTCACTGCCCACACAACCTGACAATCAGACAGGCACCAGGTGTGTTATCTATCAGGTGAGAGGATAGCAGGAGGAGATTATGTGGAGACAGAATCTTCAAAAGATAATCATCGGCATATTAATGCCACCAGAGTGGAACAAGGTGGCTGAAGACCCCGAGAACTGGGTGTACAGGGGATCTCCAGCCAGGAGATGCTGGTGAAATACATAGAACCAGAAATTCGGTGCCACCTGAATACAGATTGTATGAAGAAGGCACAACATAACACAGGCAAGGAGGTAAAAAACAGGATAGTCTGGGGAAGTCCATGCATTTCAGGGGTTCCGCTAGTGTGGGAGGCCACCGAAGATGAAGACAGAAAGGCAACCTGGGTTAGCTCATAGGGATCCTGCATGGGAGACCAGAAGATATCTGCTCAGTTAGAGGCATTTTAAAGACCAATTTATTTTTATTTTCTTTTGAGTCAAGTTTTATTGATGGCTAGATGAGGTAATTCTTATGTTTATTCTTTCGTATGTGCTCAGATATAAAATAATAAATGAAAGGGGTTGTAGATGCTGCTTACAACTGTCAGTCTATGGATCCTGGAATAGTGTATAGTGATGTTTAATCAGCAGAGCTCTCTCACAGCAACGAGAACACTTTAAAAGTCACAGTGACTAGACGGCTAATATGGGCAGGAAGTAATATCAGTGGAACACGAAATTATTTGCATAATCTTTTGAAGGCAAGGGAGCCAGATACTGAGTCTCACAAGTCACATCACAAATTGACTTTGCCTGAGATGCTGCGATGTTGAACCCCACAAGCACTGTCAGTAACTTCATGAAGAAGTGGCCCTATCTACCATTCTTCCCTCCTTCACTGAAATGGCCATGATGAATGGTTCTTGGCATATGTGGTTCTCATCATCATTTTATGCAAGTGACTTTTATTAGTAGAGTCTAGGAATAAAATCTCTATTTCACTTTAGGAAGGATATACTTACTATTTGGAATATAATAAAAGAAATTAGAGTTTTCAAAGATGCTAGTGAAAAGTTTTTACACCCCAATACATCTCTCCACAGATGCAATAATCCCAATCAGTCCAAATTAATCCGAATTAGAAAAAGCCTACTTTTAATGGATGCCAGCACTCTTAGGTGGCCGGGGAAGGGAGACCAGGTAACCACAGAGAGGGCAAAGAAAAGAAAGACCAAAAGACCATGTATTTGCTCTGGGTGTTGGGGGGTAGTCTAAATAGCCTGTAGGAGTGGAGTTGAGCATCTCTGGGGAGGGCTTACCCTTTGGCGGTCTGTTTTGGAGGTGGAGCCTGAGGCAACTCCCAGAAGAGGTGGCTTGGGATGGAACTTTCCAGCCAAACATTCCAGACTCTGGGCTTCACCCCAGTCCAAGGATACACGGATGCCAGGAACTGGGATGAAGCCCTAACCCAAACATTCCAGACTCTTTGGGCATATGAATGCCAGGGGTTGGGGTAAAGCCTTAACCCAAACATTCCAGACTTCTTGGGTATAGGGGTGCCAGGGACTGTGGTGATGCTTCCAACCAAACAGTTAAGTAAACTCTAATGAAAAAAATGGCCTGCTATTGGTTCAAAGAAGCCAATAAGGGTGAAAGAGCACGGGTTAACCTTTCAAAATAGACATTGTTTTATTTGATTTTCAATTTAGTTTAAAAATGGGGGGCTCATCTGCATGCATAGCTAAGGGTTAAATCTATAAATTTGGGTTCCCTGGAGCAGCAGTGTACATTGAAGCCAGGCTAGAATAATAATAATAAAAAAAAAACAGAACAAATCAAAACAAACACACCATCACTGTGACTGGGTCTTCCTAGTTGACCTCCTCCTCTCCGTCTCCATATGTTGAGCAAGGACCATGGCAAGGCTTTACAGTACTGTGGTGAGGGGTGCATGAGAGCGCCTTTGCGAAGCACCAAGCTGAGAGGCACGGAAGGAAGTGCCTGTAGCTGATTTTGCATTCAGCACTCTGCACCTGTGAATAAACACCACAATGGGTTTCCATTATTGTGAACATCAAAAGCCCCGCTTTACTCCCTCCTCCAAGCATCTTTTCTTTCTGTTTCCTGTCTCTATGGACAGCAGTAAACAATATTTGGAAGCCCAATTAGGCATGCACAACTCCTGTCTGTCTTATCTTAATCCTGCCAGTAATAGAGCAGTAATTGTTCAGAGAAACTACAGGGGAAATTGTGAGTAGGGAGCACACACAGTGCTCCAATTGATCTCAATTACTGTCATGAAATTGAGTCTTCTGTCCGACATCTAAATTTAATGCTTCTTTTTCCCTGAGGATCTGTCCCTCGTTGTTCCTTTCTATCATATCTGTGGTTGGGCTGTCAGCATCTGCATTGCCCTCTCCATCAGAATGATGGAGTTGTTTTCATTCATGCAATATTTTCCCTTTATATTGTTTGCCTCCTAAATCCCTGCTCTAGTCTTCTGACATTCCTACCTGAATCAATTCTTTTTCTTTGGCTCAACACCCAGGGAAGAACTATGTTGTGTTTTGGCACCCGAATAATTGATTTCTATTTATGAGCAAAAAGACAATTTTTCAAAACCTAAACAAGATGAAACTAGGCTTTGCCCAAAGGATGAAAACATATTCTGAAGTGAATTATTTTCCTCTTTATTTGGGTGCAATTAGGAAAGTTAATGATGGGTAATTTCCAGCATGCATATGCTTTCTCTTTGCTGATTTATAAGTAGGCATAAACATAATTAGGTGTGCATATGCATCCTCACAGTTTAATGGGCCCTGTATTCCTGGTAATTAGGAGACTCAGCGTGTTGTTGATGTGTCATTTTTCAGGCTAAGGTATGGGAAGCTTTCAGGGCTGACTAGCCCCAGGAAGTTGCATGAAAATGCAAGGTATATAGTTATATAAATTCAGAGATAATAGCATCTTAGGAGACACCATCTGTTTTTCTTCTTAAATAGATTCAATAGATTTAGGTTTAGAAAATACAGCTGCCTAAAATAGATAATCACTAAGTTGTAAAGATTTTAGAAATTAGCAGATTTATAGTATTTTAGGACTAGAAGTACATAAAAGAACATCTAGTAAAATTCAGGCCTTTAGAAACCTACAAGTGAAGTGGCCAAAGGTGGAAGAAATAGGATATTCTGTTGTAGAACCCACATCTCCTTGGAATTCTACCTTTACTTTTAGTAGGAGAAGCTGTCCATATTATAGGACCCCTTCAAGATAAAAGTCCAGGGCTGCTTGTCTAAACACTAAGAAATTAAACACACTGATTTCAGAGCATTGAAACAAATACTGGACCTCTCCAAACATGTTTCCCTGTCTTATTGAACAGGTGAAGTGTCTGCAAAGGTGGCGCTTAGTATTAGAAGACACAAATGACCACTAAAGGGTAGTGAGAAAAGCACCAATAATGAAAAGGGTATGGTGAAATAATTGCAAACAGCATTTCTCTGAACTCTGACTAAAGAACAAGAAACACGATCAATGACACCCGAGACTGTTTATGTAGCTATTCCTGAACACATGTTTTAATATTATAAATATGGCATGCCTAGCAAATGAGTATGCATTGATATGAGAGCAATGCTTGTAAAAAGAAAAGTATTCTAACTTCCCATTTATTCAAATATCTTTTATTTCCCTATTTATTGAAATATCTATTTGAGAAAACAAACAAGCTGTCAAGTGGACAGGGAACACATAAAGTATCTTCAGACATGCCCAGCAGTAGTGATGGCATATCTCTTTATTGTGGGAGTATGTTTCATATTGCAGCACTATGTGCAGAGTGCAATATTGGAATCAAATCTATTTTCCTGAAGGAGGTCTTTGGGAAGTAGGTAAGGAGATCTTAAGAGTTACTTTTACTGGGGTAGCCAATAACCTAAAGAGGAATAGGCTCGAGGCTTATTGTGAGTGCTGCAATGCCACATTTTCCCCATGCCACTCCATCTTAGAAAGACACAATTGTGGTAGAAAAGACAAAGAGAATGTGAAGAGCTAATATCAAAAATGGATCAAAGAGCACTCTTAGAGCACACTTCTAAGAAAGAAATGTATTTCAACATTCTTCTTCCCCCTCCAGCAGAAGCCATAATTGTAGAAGGAGCTGCAGGCAGGCTTGCTTTTCATCCCGCCTGGCTCCCACATAGCTAGCTTAGCCCCGGAAATAACAACACACAAACTGTATTCATTTAAACATTGCTTGGCCCATTAGTTTCAGCCTCTTACTAGCTAATTTTCACATCTTGCTTTAACCCATATTTAGTAATGTGTGTAGCACCACAGGTGGTGGCTTACTGGGGAAGTTTGAGCGCATATGACCTGGCGTCTGTCTCAGAGAGGAGAGGCATGGCGTCTGACTAACTTCCTTTCTTCCCAGCATTCTGTTCTGTCTACTCCACCTATCTAAATCCTGCCCTATCAAAAAGCCAAGACAGTTTCTTTATTAACCAATGAGTGTCCTCCATCACATAATCACAACTCCTCCAAGGATCCTGGCTCCTCCTCATCCATCCTGGTATGAGATCTGGATCACACATGGGAGGACTTCCTGTGATGCCAATGGTGGATTATCATCTTTCTCATATGGTGCACATGGGATTTGCTCCTTGATTTAGGCTACTTTTGGGGGGCTACATGCCAATGATGCACAGACTTCCAGTGATGAATCTTCTTATTCATCCCAAGAAGGTAGTACCAACTTATATCAGGGATGGCATGGATATGGGTTTTGTACGTGTGTGTGTGTGTGTGTGTGTGTGTGTGTGTGTGTGTGTGTGTGTGTGTAGGGGCTCTTTAGTAGTTTTTATAAGTTCTGTACTAGGTACTTTTGCTTCAGCGGTGGATCATGGTGCTGCACCCTGTGTGTTATCTAGCTACAGTGAAAGATTTGCTTCCATTTCTAACAAAGACAACAGATTTGAAGGAGAGAGAGAAGACAAGAAAGTACAGATTTTATTTGAACTGTAAAAAATGAAAACAAAATTGCTATTTTTGCAGTTAATAAAAGAGTTACTATCATAAAATTAGAGATTGCTGACATCTTCAGAGTTCAGAGAAATGAAGATAAACTCCAATGTAAGAGTTATTCATTCTTCTTTTACTACATGGTAAACTATTACTAGAAAGGTCACTCAAGAAGGTTTTCTGAAATAAACTTAATTTCCTTCAGTGAAGTTTTGTTTTTGTTGTTGTTGTTTTATTTTATTTTTTATTTATTTTGCTTTTGAAAATGATTAAATTTGTTCTTGTTTCATAAAGATGATTCAACAGGTAACTTGTGGCCAAACCTGAAGACCTGAGTTTGATCCTCAGTGCTCACATGGTGGAAGGAAACTGACTCCTGCAAGGTGTTTTCTGACCCTCTGGTGAAATGTATTCTGTGCAATTACATATACATGCATATGTGCACACAGACCCACACACATAGACATACTAAATTGAAAATATTAAGAACATTTTGTCAATTTCATGTGTGTTTGTGTGTCTGTGTAGTGCGTTCTATTTAATTTACCCCTTCAATTTATCTCATTTCCTCTCTACTTTTGTCAGTCTCCTTATTCTTCCTACAACTCATTTCTCACACTGAGTACCACTGTTTTTAACTGGGACCATTTGTGTGACCTCCAGTTGGGAATATTGAATGGAGCCTAGTGGGATCACCACTAGGTATACAAGTAGATACTGACTGTCCCTCTCCCAGAAGTCATCTATAGCCAATAGTTCAACAAGAAGGTGGACCCTCTGAACCCACTTCCGAACATGATTATATTTTTCTCAGTTTTGAGATGTGTAGTTAAAGGTGAAAAAGAGCTAAGTTCATTGCTTATGTCATTAGATGCCATAAAGAATATCTTTGGAATGAAATTGCAAGTAATTTTCTTTCAATAAGCCAGTGATTCTCACCTGTAGTTGCTAGATCAGCAGAATCAGTAGGGAACTGTGATGGAGGCAGATCCTTGGGTACCACTCCTTTCTACCTAGAGGAGACTCTATGACAGGGTTCATCCATCTGTTTGATGTGCTCTCCTAAAGGACTTGACACACTTTAGAATTTTAAAACCCAATGTATACACCAGACCCATTATCTTTTCTTTTACTGGTCATTATTAATGAAAGGCTGGTATAATTAAACATTGCTATGGGAAACAAATTTTTTAAATGATTAGTTGTCAAATAATCTAACGAAGCAGATAACATGCTTGATTTTCCTAGTAAATGCTGCTGAAATCTAACTGGAATAATTAAACGCTAATTTCATTTTCCTTCTCTCTTAGTCACGAGAACATATATTTCCAAATAAGAGAATGTTTGGCTTCCTGATCTTTACAATTTCATTCTTTTGTGCCTTCCCAGGACTCAAAATGTTCTATATGTTTGAGAAGGGTCCCGTAAGTGATTATCAATAGGAATGAATGGAATTCTCCAAGGGCAGATGTATGGAGAAAAGGAACATTTGATTTTGAGGACCAACCTCTTGAGTCCCCCTGTTATTCCTACCCATGAGCCAAAAAATTTCCAGGATTTATAGAGAAATTAGAACTAAAGTGCTCACGACTGTCAGCCACAAATTCCTGGGAATGGCTGTTGCATTTATGTTTGGGTTGTGTACTTTTTCTGATTTGACTTGGAATATTTATCATACAGCCACAAACAACAGTTGTAGGAGGAGGCCGCTTGTTTGTCCCAGCCACCCAGAACTGAAATAACCACACAGAAACTGTATTAATTACATCACTGCTTGGCCCATTAGCTCTAGCTTCTTATTGGCTAACCCTTACATATTAATTTAACCCATTTCTATTAATCTGTGCATAGCCATGTGGCAGTGGCTTACCAGATAAAGTTCTGTCTGGCTCCAGCAGGGCTCCATGGCTTCTCTCTAACTCCACCCTTCTTTCTCTCAGCATTCAGTTCAGTCCTCCCTGCCTAGCTCTGCTCCACCCTTCCCTGCTCTGCTATAGGCTCAAAGCAGTTCTTTATTCGTTAATGGTAATCACAGCATACAGAGGGAAATCCCACATCAAACGGTGGTGAGTTCAGTAACACATGCATTCTGTAATTTATTTTATATAATGATGAAAGACTTCAAGGAAGTAGTTATGTGTCATAGAAAGGGAAACATTGCATGTGTCTGAATTTCAGGCTGACCCCTGGACTCATGCTATAGCCATGAAAAGAGCAGGTGGGGAAGAAACAATCCCTGGAAAATGAATTTCTCGACAATACCAACATGTCTTCAGTGCTTCTTGTGACAGATTTGAATAGAGTGTAAGAACCAGTGTTCCTCTCTCTCTGGCATGACTTACAGTTGCCTCTATTTACTGACTATTCTGTAAGCAATGGTGCTGCTTTAGTCCTATCATCATGGCTCCTCTGTCCATACCAGCGATTCACTAGCCATATAGGAAGGTTCCACAAAGCTTTGTGTGCCCTCGCTGATGTCTGTAGATGTTCATGCAGTTATCTACTAGGCTCACTCTTCCATTTAAAACATTCCAATATTTTTTTCTGCTCTATCATTATGCATCTCCATGCTATGTATCAATTACCTTCGTTGTATTTATCATGATTTTATAGATGAGGTCTCTATTTCTCCAGTTATTCATTTATTGTTTTCTGACATGTGAGTTCCATGAGCGCAAGACTTTTTTTATTTTATTCACATGATGCTGTATAGAATGACTTGAAACAGAATGTCAGGAAAAAAACACACATATCACGTGAATTAATTGCCTTAAGGTCACAGAGAACAGATATTGGCCCAATGTTTAAAATAAATTTACTTTTAAGAAGTCCTCTGGATTTTAAAATGATTGGTGTAGCTTGAATGTGAGAAAAAATTTTTTAATCTGATGTGTTTGAATACTCGATTTCCAGATGGTGACCCTGTTTTGGAAGATTATGGTGAAAGACCCCAGTGTGGGGAGACTCTCACTCAAGTCTCAGGATAATACGACCCCACCAGTAACTCATAAGAGACTGTCTTTGCTGCAATCACATGAGATTTTAATGATGAGATGAGATGGGAACCAGTGCCCTGGGGCCGAGACTCAGAACCCACGCAGGGGAAGAGTTCGACTCTGGGTGACCAGGAGAAGGAGTTTTTAAGGGAAGAAACCACAACCCAGTGATCCTAAAGGGGCAGGGAGGGTGTAGAAAATTCCGAGAATACCAATGATGATCACAAGGGGGCAACTCCCTGCCTCTCAAGACCACTCCCAAGGTCATAATCAGCTAGTTCCTAAAACACAGTATTCCAAAATATCAATGACAATCACAAGGGGGAAACTCCCTGTTTCTCAAGATTATTCTCAAGATTACAATCTAACTTTATTTTCAGCTAGTTCCTGAAATACAGTCACTGAACCGGCTAATCCTAGATTTCTATTTTTTCTCTTCCTGCTTAGATTTTTGGCTATTTTCTTCCTGCTGGGGGCGGGGCGGGGGAACCTGGATTTATCCAGGGCTTTCTTTGGGGAGACCTGGATTTATCCAGGTCTTTCAGTGGAACATATTAGATGTGGTTCATTGATGCAGGTAGTGAGCCACTGAAGGTAGGCCTTGAGGTTTGATAACCTGCTTTCATTTCTTATCTCTTCCCTGCTTCTTTGAAGATTCAGTGTGACCAGCCACCTTGTGCTACTGTCTCCATGCCCTCTCCATGAAGGAAAGTATTCTTTTTTTTTTTTTCTCATGGTTTATTTTTTTTTATATTTAAAAATTTCCATCTCCTTCCCTCCTCCTCCCCCTTCCCTTCCCTCCTTCTCCCTCTTCCCTCCCCTCCCCTCCACCCATACCTCCCCTCCCTCCCTCTCAAGGCCAAGGAGCCATCAGGGTTCCCCACTCTATGCTAAGACCAAGGTCCTCCCAACTCCCCCAGGTCCAGGAAGGTGATCGACCAAGCTGAGAAGGCTCCCACAGAGCCCGTCCATGCAGAAGAATCAGAGCCCAGCGCCATTGTCCTTTGCTTCTCAGTCAGCCCCCGCTGTTGGCCACATTCAGAGAGACGGGTTTGGTCGCATGATCCATCAGTCCCATTCCAACTGGAGTTGGTGATCTCCCTTTAGTTCTGTCCCACCGTCTCCATGAGTGAACGCACCCCTCACGTTCCTGACTTTCTCCCTCATGTTCTCGCTCCTTCTGCTCCTCATCAGGACCTTGCGAGCTCAGTCCAGTGCTCCAATGTGGGGAAGGAAAGTATTCTTTGTTGGACCCTAGCGCCCAGTCACTGAGGAGGAGGAGTCGCCCCAAGAGACCATCTCTCAATATCACAGCTGATGTAAAAGCATGAGGATTTTATTAATTCTGTCATGACAGGGTCTTCCAGCAGTCGGGAGGCTAGAAGACCCTGAATGTCTGGTACAGGCTATTTTTAAAGGGAAAAACCACAGAAGGAAGGGGTGTCTAGGGGTTGTTCTTTAACTATTATGATTGGGTTATTCAAAAAGGCTATTACCAATAATTGGCTGGAGAGTGGTTGCCAGATTAGATGAGGTAAAGGGAAACTTCTGAGGGTCACTTTGCCCCTTCCCAGGGACTAAGTCAAAACATCAGTCACTGAGTTATCATGCCCTATTCAGGGAGATGGAAAGTTCCCAACATCTCAGTTCGTGCATGCATAGCTGTTATGTCCTTGGTTCCCAGGGGAGGTGGGGAAGTACTGAGAGTTGTCAGAAATGGCTTCAGAATTGTCTTAAAGTTCTACATTCTTAAACTATAAGCTTAGATGAATCTTTTCTCTTTAAAGTGGTTTATGTGAAGTAATTTGTAACATCACCATTAGCTAATAAAATTGGGATAATCTTAAAAAAAAAGTTGCAGTGGAGACCATTCATAATACAGGTAAGATATGGGCTTTTTAAATTTTAGTTACAATTAATGTGATTTCATTAGTATTTATCCTTTAGTGAGGCATATGGGTTCCATGAATGTTCAAGAGTCTACAGAAGTCATAGGAGGGTTTTGGATTCTTAGAATTAGAATTATATATGTGGTTGTAAACCATATGGGATGTAGGATCCAAACCAGGTCTTCTGCAAAAACAGTAAGTACTCTTAGTGCTGAACCATCTCTCCAGTCCCATTTAATGATATTTAAATTCCCATGTAGGATTTTCATGCATCAGTCATTAATACTACTTGGTTTAGCATCAACTGATACATTTGTGCAGAGAGCAACACCTTGTGTTGTAACAGTCATGTTGAGCTTTCTAGGTATCACTGAATTTATAAAAATGATGGATGTTCAGACTACTATGGTTCTCACCTTACCACTTTTGATTCCCATTAATGGGGTATGAGCCTGAAGTTTATATACAAAATGGTTATTTTAAGTCTCAGAGATGTCTTTATGATGCATGGCTCTTTCTCTATATTGTCTCACACCTTGATGCAGAATTGGGGACCCAGTTATTGAACTTTGGATCTAATTGACAACCTTATCTCGGTGTCAGGTAGTGTCTATGATATGATGTTGTGTATAGATCCCTTTTTTAATGCCTCACAGAAGAACTAAGGGTATGCTGCAATTGAATAAGATATTATTAAATGCTCATTGAAAGTAGAAGTAAATTTCATCACAGATAGATCCTTAGAATTGCTGCAAGATATAATTATTCTTAGTAGTACTGAAGATTTTCCATATAATGAAATTAGTGATCTGCCTTGAATTGATATTGAATAATTAATATGCAGAGTTACTCCCAAATGTAATTTATGTCTATCGTTGACATTTCTTCTCAGAATAATTTGTAGTGGCATAATCAAATTGCTCATAGGAAAATTCTGTCCTTGTGATAACTTTATATATTGTCCACTAGACTCACAGTTTAATATAATATTGCAGCTTAAAATAGTGTATTTGGCAAGACACAATTTAATCAATTTAATAAACCATGTATTAAAATGAGAAGAGGATATATTTAGGCATCCTGTCTGAGTTGCCTTAAAACGCTTCTCACTTTCACAACATCTATGGGAATCAACATATTGCCCTCTGTATTTTTGTACATTTCACAGAAATTGTAAAAATGGCTACCATTGACACTGACTAGTGGTTCCTCATTTGCTTTTGTGATTATCATTATTTATTTTATTTTTATAACTCCTCAAATAAAGGGGAATTTTATTTTTTACAAAAAATACAGTACTTCCAAACTGTCAAACTAAAAGTACAAACAGCATCTCATCAAATAATGACAACAATCAAATAGTGTTTTTATATTCTCACATAGATTACAGGGCCTGCAATAATGTATCACCTACCAAGCACTGCATGCACACATGTAGCCCAATATTTAGTGATGTCAAAGAAAGGCATGACTAATAGACAAAAGTTATATAACCACCCATCTTGCAAAGGTGCATATATTGGTTGCAGCCATTCTTTTAAATAGCGGTCATTTGAGTCTCATTGCTCTATGTCTGTGCATATCCATGACTGTTTCTTTAAAATAGATTTCTTAGGAGTTGCTGTGCTGAATCAATGTCTTGGAAGTTTAGATAAATGATGTAGGTGTTGAGCCTGGCTAGCTCAGTTGATAGTGCATGAGATTCTTAGTCTCAGGGTCATGGGTTTGGGCCCCACATTGGACTCTAATTTGTAGATGTAGGCTGTTTGTTTGTTCCTGGCCACTTAGACCCAAATAATTACACAGAAACTATATTATTTATCACTGCTTGGCCAGCCACTTAAGTGTATTGGTAGCTAGCTCTTATATCTTTGGATAACCTATATCTATTAATCTGTATATACACTACATGACTGTGGCTTACCAGCAAGGTTCTGGCACACTGCTCTCCAGCTCTGCTACATGGCTTCTCACTGACTCTGACTACTCTCTCTTTATATATTTCTCTTCTGGCCTGGCTATATTCTGTTAATCCATTGACTGAAAGCAGATTCTTTATTAACCAATAACAGTAAAACATATTCACAGCATACATCACTTCCCACATTATGTAGGAAAATGGAGGTTATGACAAATAATGAGGCCTATTGTTTTTATAGTATTTGTATCTTTTTATTCCAACAAGAAACACACACACACACATGAATGGTTTATTCCATGCTTACATGGATACTAGGCACACTCAGCAAGATCATTTATATCCTGGCTATGCTTAAGCATCATGGACAGCCCGTTTATGGTGGTTCTCCAGTTGTTCCTGTCCTGGGCAGTCATAGATGGTTGTGTTATTGTCATACCTAAGGTTCTACAGCCTTCCTTTATGCTGTCTATCCAGCCTTTTTTGGCCATCCTCTTTGCCTTATCCTCTGCCCTCCTCCAAGCAGTGGAGACACCTTTGGGTGTCTGCTATCATTCATTATCACAACAAGGCCGAAGTATCCCAAGTGCCATTGTTGTATCCTATGGTTTATTTTCTTCTTTAGATCAAGATATTTGTTAGTGTCATCATAGTGCAACCCATCTCATCACGTGACCCCTAGAATCCTCCTGAGACACGCCATCTGAAACACTTCAGCTGCTGTTCTAAGGAGCATTTCAGTGTCCAGGTTTTGGAGTTGTAAAGAAGATAGCGCAAGTGTCTATTATGCTTGTAATTGTGTCGTTGTTGTTATATCTCTTCCTAAGTGATCTTTTTAAAACCATCATAGGAATGTTGTAGAAATGCATATCTATTTTCTCACCACTACTCTTAATATATTGCTGGAATTAATAATAGCAACATCCCTGGAGGATGAGGAGATAGGTGTGCAGAAAGGTGGTTTGTGTATCAGTAAATTGCATTTTGCAGACGATACAGCAGTACATGCTCAAAGTCCAAATGAGCTTCAGGCCATGGTGAATAGAGTGGTGGAAATAAGTGAAAATCTTGGTATGAAAGTAAACATCAGCCGGGCGGTGGTGGCGCACGCCTTTAATCCCAGCACTCGGGAGGCAGAGGCAGGTGGATCTCTGTGAGTTCGAGGCCAGCCTGGTCTACAAGAGCTAGTTCCAGGACAGGCTCCAAAGCCACAGAGAAACCCTGTCTCGAAAAATCAAAAAAAAAAAAAAAAAAAAAGAAAGTAAACATCAAGCAGACTGATATACAAGACATGAGAAGGGTGCACAAGAATTTTAAGATTGTAATAAAGAATTAGAACATCAAGCTGTCAACTCTGTTTATTGAACAGGAAACTTTAGTTCAAAGGAGGAAACTATTTCAGATGTCAAGAGGTGTATAGGAATAGTGAAGGCTGCATTCCAGGCACTAGGAAAGGTTTGGTCAGCAAGAGACATAATGACAACAAAATTACAAGTATATGAGACACTTGTCTTGAGCTTACAGCAATCACATACACAGCATGTCTCCTCCTATTTCTTCTGTTCTTGTTCCTTCTATCATGTTTAAGAATCTGCAATGTTAATTATATTTTTCATATTTTAGTTTGTATTCATTTTTTTTCTGAGAGCTAGTCTTTAATTGTCTTCAGAGTGAGTTCTAGGATAGCCAGAGGTACAAAGAGAGACCCTGTCTTAAGAAAACCCCCAAAATAAACAATCTCTCTCCCTCCCTCCTCTGTCTTTGTTTGTGTGTACCTTTGGCCCCATCCTTTATCCATAGTGTGTTGTGGTGTTCCTCTTCATCTTTAAGCTAAGCCTTTGATCAGGTTAAAGATGAAAAAGCTTCTGTTTGTAAAGTGGAACACAGGATAGTCTAATACAGATACTTTTGTGATGCCGAGGACTAAAGAACTAAACTGAATGCATTTTGCAGGTTAATATGTGCTATATTCATGAGTTATACTCTCAGTCCTAGTCAATATTCATAGAATGTGGAATGAGCCCTCTTTCATTAATGTTCTGAAGTAGATTTTTTTTTGCCTGTTGAATTTGCTGAAATGCTTTGCCCACCAGAGACTTCTCTCATCATCTTTATGTCTCCTTGGATCTTACCATCTTGTTACCACGTAGGCTGAGACTATAAAGGGATAACATCTCAGTTCATCTCAATTCAGTGATGTCTGCCTTATGCACTATTCAGAGAGGTTCATGGGAAATAGTTCATTGCTTTCTCATTGGTAGAACTCATGAAGACTTGCTTCATTTATTGATTTATCTATTACATTCATTTGGTTTCTTTGGATAATTTAACATTCCTTAGAGAATAAGACCACATAACCATTCTCAAAAAAATTGAATTTGAAGCTGTAGTCCAATGAATGTGGTAAATGAAATGAAATCATTATTAGTTATTGGATCCTTTTTTGGCAGACATTTGAAGTATGAATAATAAAATCCCAGAGACAGATATTGGGCTTCAAGCTGAAGATCACAAAAGCATAGCAGCCAATTACCAGAGAGTTCTTGCCTCTACCAAGGCTGGGTGATCTTGTCCTCAGCATGACTGCAGACTGACTGCACACTGAAATCCCGAGTTCCTGTCTTCTCCCATCTTATATTCCTCTCGAATGCTGGGATTAAAGACTTGCGTCACCACTGCCCAACTTCTGTGGCTAACTCATAGGGCTGTTGGGTTTAAAAGTGTGTTTCACCACTGCCTGGTCTGTATGGCTGACTAGTATGGCTAGCTTTGTACTATGATCTTCAGGCAAGTGTTTATTTATTAAAACGCAAATAAAATATCACATAGACATTGATCTTAATTGCTCAAAATTTTATAGAAATTTATTAAAGTACATCATAACTGTTTCCCTTATTGTTTTTCAATTAGAAAGTAAGGTTTGAAGACATAAACTGGCTTCTCCACATTAACACAAACAGGCCAAGGTGGGAAGGGGAGACTACAGATTTGGTTTTACTTCACTCCCTGCAGCCTCCTCTGTGCAGAATTTTCCTCAACCCGGCGGCTAAGTGCACACTTCACAGTTTGATTTGTGATTTATCCCCAAACAGACAAATCTTGTAAGAACAAGTGTTTTGTCCATTTCTGGCTCATTGCTACTTCAAGATAACCTACCAGACTTTGATTTCAGTGAATAATGCTGGGGAGTATACACATGACTTCAAAGCTGTAATTCACATCAGCCTTACGACTTTTCACAGGGCACTAAAAATTGCCGGCTATGTCAGCTCACTTGTGAGCCTAGAAATTATATTACCATTTTCTATAAAAATATTGAGACATGCACAGACACCAAACTGAAAGAGATTGTTATATTCCATTTTCTAAAATTGCAGCAAAGAGAGTGTTTTTCTCCCTTTGGATACTACATTTCCTGTGTATTTTATTTCTTTTCTTTTTTTTATTTTAAAGTGTCATTTCAACCCAAAGAAGCTGGTTATCTCTATCAATAGATTTCCTCTGGTGGTAGAACGTTGTGTTCACCAGGTAATGATAAGTTGCTTGTTATCCTCATTATAGAAATATAAAAGGAACAGCGCAATACTATAAGGCATAATAGACTGAGTGATTTGGGAACTGTATTTTGAATACTCTGTTAACATTAGGTGTCAAAGATTCTGGCAAGTAAAAATTATCATAAATTACTCTTCCTTTTTTCTTTCTTTCTTTTCTTCTTTTTTCTTTTTTGACAGTGGTCTCACTATGTAGCTGCAGATGGCTTAGACTTAAGCTTGCTATATACAGGCTAGCCTTAAACACACAGAGATCTTTCTGTCTTTGCTTTCAGAGAGCTTGTATAAAAGACATAAACCACCATTCATACCTAGTTTACAAGATAAACATTTTTTTCTAACATATAAACATTTCTTTATATCTCCACTTATAATAGAATCTTGCATATAGAAATGCAACGTTTATATTTAAATACATTTTTCTTTGTATTTAAATTAACTTAATCTATCACTTGTGAATTCGGGATCATGAGAGAAAATCAGAAATAGAATAAAAGACAGAGAAAGAGAGAGGGAGAGATTCAATTAAACAGGCCATTCTTTATATGGTAGGACCCCGGCAAAGTCTTACTTAAATCTAAAAGTCTGTTAGCTAAATTCTGCGCCGCAGTGCCCTGTGTGACAAACCACTTTGAATTAAGAACTTATCTTCTTTCCCTCTTTCATGTTTAGCAACACCCACCAAACTGCTGACAGATGGGAAAAGTGATTTTGTGTATCGTTAGATGTACTGTGTAAATTCCTGCTTTAAAATTTTCGGTTAGTGTCCTGGATGGACTATTTTCTTTATATCTTTACTTCTCTACTTGAAGAAATTTACTGCTTGGTTTTAGAAGGTAAAACCTTTTATCAGACTTAGGTTTGTGTTTATACTGAAACCAGCAAGCAAACTATTTCCTATACATAGGAAAAATGAAGTTTGGTAACTGAACAGTTTCTGTAGAGGAAGAAGAGCCTGAAGTGAAGGAAGTTTCCAGCAGAAATAGTACAGATCCAACCAAGTGCAGTGTGGATGGACTACACAATAAAAGTTTTAATGAGTGAAATTTGGGAGAGAAGCTTGATCAAGTTCATTTGCATGGACAATGCACTCCTAGTGCAGATGTCTCATTAGCATGGAAATTTTCAATTTGAATGAGAAATGCTTTAGTGCTCTAGAGTTGGTGTGCCAAAATATTCTGATGATTTGAATAAGAGTGGCCCCATAGACTTACCTATCTGAATACTTAGCTACCAGGTAGTTGGACTGTTAGAGAAGGAATAGGAGGTGTTGCCTTGTTAGAGAAGGTGGAAGTGGGCTTGGAGGTTTCAAAAAGCCCACTCCAGGCAGCCTAGTCTTTCTCTCTCTTTCTGTCTCTCTCTGTCTCTCTCTGCCTCTCTCTGTCTCTGTCTCTCTCTGTCTCTGTCTCTCTGTCTCTGTCTCTCTCTCTCTGTGTGTGTGTGTCTCATTTGTCTATGCCTGCTGACTGCTTCCTGTTGCCTGCAGATTAGTGTATAAAGCTCTTAGCAACTGCTCCAGTTCCATTCTGCAATTGTGATCATAGACTTACTCTCTAAAACTGTGAACAAGTTTCCAATTAAATGCTTTCCTTCATAACAGTTTCTTTGGTAATGGTATCTCTTCACAGCAATAAAACAGTAACTAAGGCAAATACCATAGGTAAGTATGCCTTGTAAGCAACAGGAATATATTCCATATCTTTTGGATAATTACAAAGACTAAGGTGATAGTAAATGAACTTGAAAATTTCATATAGTGCATGTTAAGGAAAAAAAAACCTGAAACATTTGTTAAAGAAATGAATTCATTAGTAAGTACTGGATAAAATATGCTTAGATCCTGTGAGCTAGTAATTACATTTATCAGAAAATTGTTAATGAGAAATAGATATATTGTACATCATAATTCAAACTGGTGTAATAAAAAGTTGGAATGAATTCAGATTACAAAATATGTGTGTAATTAATTCATTTTTTGAAACACATATCACTGAATATTTTACCGTCAAAATTGAGTGTCCTAGGAAAATTCTTGTTTATTTGGAGATTTGTTTAAAATTGTGGATGTTGTGTTTTTAGAGCTGTTAAACATTTACATATGGAGTGAAGAATTTATGGTAGTTATCTATGTATTATACAATCATTGGTGATCACATGCTCTGTATTACTCTCTCACATGTAAATTTCCCCATGAAAGAAATAATAATTACTTCATATGTATAAAGAATATTATTTGAGGCCGGGTGGCGGTGGCACACGCCTTTAATCCCAGCACTCGGGAGGCAGAGGCAGGAGGATCTCTGAGTTCGAGGCCAGCCTGGTCTACAAGAGCTAGTTCCAGGACAGGCTCTAGAAACTACAGGGAAACCCTGTCTCAAAAAACCAAAAAAAAAAAAAGCAAAGAATATTATTTGAAATATTCGTTTTACTTCTGCCATGTCCACAATACTATTTTAATTTATCTAGTATTGCTTATGTGTATGGAATGCCAGTCTTAGACTTTCATAGATTATAACATCATCTTTTTAGACCACATTCCAGAATATTTTAGTTTAATTGTTGTGTAATATTTTACCCATAAGATGGTCTTTTAAGGTGCCTAGGGTGCTCTGGCATTAGTTATATTTTACACACTTAGCTTAAAACTTGCTATCCCCTGCCTCAAACTCTAAAGTTCTGGGTATAGGACATCACCCATGTCTTAAAAGGTGATTTTTAAATGCACCTAATGCATTTATGGTTCATGTCCCATATCTCTAAAAAGAGTATTTAAAAGAACATAATTTCAAAGGTTTGATGGGAATCAAGTAATTTGAAAAGACATAAAGGTCTTCATATTCAAAAGTAATACAAATACTTAAGAAGTTCAGAAACCTGGCATAATGTATTTTCGTTGTTTCTACACACAGAAGACTCTAAAGAAATATTTACTCCATTCCTCTTCTGCCCTGCCTTTCCAGGCTCCCTTACCCTTGAGATTAAGCTGTCTTCCCTAGTGGAAAGGGAGACAGATGGAGAGTGTGCTGCCACCTAGCGACCCCTGTCTTCACCAAGACCGACTGGTGGCTTTGTTTATTTTTCAAGCCTTAAGAACACAGAAACCTATTTGTCACAGACAGGACCTCTGTGCTCTTGCCCTTTGTCAAATTGACCTGATTTTTCTTCCTAATGTTATTTTGTGGAATGCTTCCATTTGTGAGGCAGCTGAACCAGAACCAATTATATTGTGTTGTAAAGAACCGGAATGAAAAGTCACAGCAGCTTCCTTAACCTACTCTTTGTAGAGTCCTGCTGAGCCCTTGGTGAGAAATAGACAGTACTCAGGCCATGGAGGGGCAGCCAAAGCAGTGTTCAGCAGACTCCAGGGAGAAGAGCTTCCATTCCCTGGTTATTTGTCTTTTATCTGGCTCACTATTATGGAAGAGAAAGAAGCAGGTTTATCTTAGGCCCTAGTAAAGAACAGAGGCAAAGACAGTAGCAATGCAGGCCGCACAGACTGAGTTCTACATTGACCCTTTCTCTAGAAGCTCGAAACCATACAACTTAGAAAAGGACCCTCATATCTAGCAAACCCATTTCTCAGTGTTTCAGGAGGGAACGCTTGGGACAGATAAACAGCATAAACTTTAAACCCCATTTTAACAATTCTAAACTTATAGGGAAGTTAGTTAACCTCTCCAGGCCTCAGTTAATCCAATTTTAAATTGATAATAGTAGTGATTTTGAGATGAATGAATAGGACTCATAGGATAGTGGACGTGGAAGAGAATCTGACAATTGTTAGACTATTTGATGGAAAATTCCTATATAAAAGTCTTCCTACTATATTGTGTACTATCAGAAAGGTCAGGACTAAGGACTATACAGGATGTCTAGGATACTGGAAGTTTATTAACTAAGTGGAAAAGATGTATCATTGCCATACCTGGGAAGAATTCAGGGTGTACGTGGGCAAGTTAGAAAACAACAGTCAATAATTTAGGATCTATTTTTGTATTATTCATAGTTAACATGGTTGACTAAGAATCAATGGATTTTGATGTGGGGAGGTGGTGTATGCTGTGAATATATATTATTGCCATTGGTTAATAAAGGAGCTGCTTTTTACCAATGACTTAACAGAAAGCTGGAAAAGATATATAGAGAGAAAGTAAGGGGAGTCAGAGAGAAGACATGCAGGTGCTGCAGGAGACGGATGGGGGATGGAAACTTACTGATAAGCCACAACCACATGGTGATAGACAAATTAATAGAGCAGGGAAGTATACATCTTAATTAAGGGAGCGATTTTAGGGTTGGCAGGAGACTGGACTCTAGAGTGGTTCCCAAGTGTCCAAGGAGATGTCCCCAGCTTGTTCCTTGAGCAACTGATGAGAGGGCACCTGAAATGTCCCTATACTATAGCCACACCGATGAATATCTTGTATATCACCATAGAACCTTCATCTGGTGATGGATGGAGATAGAGAAAGAGCCCCACATTGGAGCACTGGACTGAGCTCCCAAGGTCCAAATGAGAAGCAGAAGGAGAGAGAACATGAGCAAGGAAGTCAGGGCCACTAGGGGTGTGCCCACCCACTGTGACGGTAGGTGGGGCTGATCTAATGGGAACTCACCAAGGCCAGCTGAACTGGGTCTGATGGAGCATGTGATCAAACCAGACTCTCTGAACGTGGCTGACAAGGAGGGCTGACTGAGAAGCCAAGGACAATGGCACTGGGTTTTGATTTTACTGCACGTAAATTCTTTCAGATTCTCTGGGTAGTGTGTAGTCCTTTGCTTTTCTTTCCTTCACAATGTGCCTCCCTGAATTTTTGACTATTTTCTATATTGTTTGAACTAGAACTTGAACTGATGGGACTTGGCCTCAAACACCAGATATGCTACATATTAAATACATATGAAAAAACACTGAGAGCCATTCTATTTCTTGATCTTCCACGTTTCCATTTGTATTATGAGATTAAATCGAGATACATCTGAGTGGCACAGTGGACTGAATAAAATACTACAGATTAACACAAACCGGAAGAACACAAACATTTTCCAGAAAAGACATTAAATATTTCCATTATTTCCTCATGTAGTTGTTTCCAGCTTTTAGTTAGATGATCTTCTCAGACCTTTTGCTCCTGCTCGCCTAAGGGATTCTGTAGACTTGGGGTCAACAGAAACTCACGATGCTTTAGTAAAGAAGAACTGGTTTGATGAATTTGTTTGCATTTCTGTGTACATCTTAAAAGCAAGCATTTTAACAGAATACTACTCAAGAGTTAAACAGTATCCTGAATGCTGGCTTGCTCAATTGTGCCCTAGCGAGGGTCTACTGAACTTATTTAGGAAAGGTAGTAAAATTGTTCTTGGACATAAGGAAAACTAATTTACAAGACTATTATTTTCTGTTTTATAGAGCAGATATCATGTCAAAATGCTGTTATGTTGATTGTATCATGTAAAAACACTGTTATGTTGAGCTGCAGAAATGAATAGTTTATTGTGAGTAAGGGTATAGTAATATTCTAGAGGACCCAAGTTCAGTTCTTAGCACCCATGTATTTTGGGTGGGTCTCATGTCAGCCTGTAACTCCACCTCCCAATGAATCCAATATTCTCTTCTGGCATCTATCAGTATCATGTGCACAAATGTATACACACACACACACACACACACACACAATAAGCAATAAAAATAAGCTCCACAAATACTTTTATGAAGCATAACTTAAGAAAAGAAAAATTGTAAAATAGTAATGCAAATATGCAGTCACAATAACACACATACACACACACAGACACGGGGGAGAAAGAAAGAGAACGAGAGAACACATTACATATTAAAGTTTGTAAATGAACAGGATGTCCATTTATTTATTCTAAGGTTGTAAAACAGAACAGACAATTTAAAAACAGAAAGCCAAATAAGTATTTTCTAAGAGTATACTGTTTATACTTTAGAGAGTTTTGCTCAAATAATAAAGGATTTTTATACATACACAAGTGTACTTTAAATTCATACTTTAAATGCACAGAGAAAATGTCTTGCAAAAAATTATCACAACATCCTGAATGTTTGTGTCTCCTCCCAAATTCCTCTGCTTAAGATCAGATAGAAATCAGGTTGAAGCTTGAGAAGAGAATCATGCCTTGAGTGTAGGAGCGTTATACAGGTGATTAGTGGCCTTATGAGAGAGCCAACAGTGTCCCCTTCCTCTTTCTGTCTAGTAGGAGAATGACTGCCAAAGATCAAATAACAGTTCCAGAAGGTCGGCACAGATGAGGAAATTCAATTTCCACCTCTCTTCTTACAATTAAGTCTTCATGAACTAATTGATTGTATGTAATCAAAGATGATTCCAGGACAGAAATATTGAGAATTGAGTGTCTACATTAAATTGTAGTAAGTCAAAGTGGAGAAAGCTAGCTAGAATTTGTACCACATACCTTAATCTAAATATTTGGGAGGTTGAGAAAAGAGGGCATGGGCTTAAGAGTATCTTGAATTGCCGAATGACTGCCAGGATGGGCAGTTTGGGTTATACAGTGATTCCCCATTTCAGAGAAGAACTACACAATAATTATAAATTGTAAAAATTATTTCATTTTTTGATTGAGTGAATCAGTACTTAAGTCCATAAGAGATTAAGGGCTTTTGGAATCTTGTCTTATGGATTTTCACAAGGGTAGAGTCCTTGGGTAGAAAAATCTTGACGAAGATAGAAGGGGCATCACCCTTTCCAAAAGTTTGGAAGAAGGACTTTCAAGATCATTGCTCAGAAGCCCAGTTGGCAGGAGCCTGATCATTATGAGAGTCTTTTTCAAGGTCTTTTTTATCCAGGGCAGTGAAAAAGCCTGGGTCAGTGCACTCTTCCCCCTGGGTGTGTTGGTAGGGCTCTGGATGCTTCCACAGTTTACATGCCTCACATCAAGTCCCACTGGCCCCAAGCCCTCCTGCACCTTATGTTCTGATTCTGGTGCCCAGCTTTAGACTAGTTTCTAGTAATAGGAGACAATTTGTGCCTCGTGTCTAAATTTAAACTTATTTTTCATTTTCAGCTTCATATATGTTCTGACAACACTGAAGTCTAGTATAATGAAACATGCTTTCTTCTAAGGTAGTGACCCTCCTTACCATCACACTGGATTTAACCAATTTTTTAAGGATTTGCTCTGAGAAGTGTATGTTCTTTTTCCAGAATATTCATGATGCTGTTTCAGTGACTCCTTCTCCACAATCTACTTTCAGAGAGGATTTGCTTTACTCTGCCTTTTGGTAATATCTTCCTGAGCTTTATGTAGGTAGAAACCTTAACAGACAAACTACTGACCTTTTATCCTACAGAGACACCAGTGTTGATCAATTCCGCTTTCTGTGGAACAGAGAAGTTGGAGAAAAAAAATCCTAGAGTGATTACTTTGCTTCTCAAGTCCCCCATGACTGTGAAGAGTTATTTCAGATGCAGCCAATAGCAGTGTAAGTCTAGAATTCCCATGCCCTCAGTATCAGTGTGTTTTTGCTGCTTCTTCTGAGAAAGTGTGTGTGTGTGTGTGTGTGTGTGTGTGTGTGTGTGTATATATACATACATATTCTTAGAGAAGTGAGGAGAAGAGAGAGAGAGAGAAAGGAGTGATTTTAAGGTGTTGCATTGTATAGTCATAGAGGCTAAGTTCTAATTAGCACTTAAAGTCCGTTGAGCTAGAGAACCAACGGTTGAAGATCTATATTGAATGCATCTAAGGCAGGAGACGATCCATGCCCAATTTTAAAAATGACAAAGTAGAAAGAGAGAAGTCCCTGTGTTGACCTTTGTATTTTTTTTTCTCTGTATTAAGGCCTCCTAGACTGGAAAGGGCCTATCCACATGTGAAAGTCAGTCTGCTCTTCTTGGGTTACTTATTCAATCATTCTTCTCCTCTACAAACTCACTCACAAGCACACTAAGAAAAACATATTTTCAAAACCTGGACACCTGCAGTTTACTTCTGTTTGAAGCTAACAATATACTTTTATTTC
The DNA here is from genome assembly GCF_903992535.2 of Arvicola amphibius. NCBI lineage: Eukaryota > Metazoa > Chordata > Mammalia > Rodentia > Cricetidae > Arvicola > Arvicola amphibius. Next base: position 67,389,750 of record NC_052051.1, on the reverse strand, counting down.
CCCTCCCCTTTTTTTGTGGTATTACGGATGAGGACTTGTTCCTGTCCTCTATAATGAGATAGCTATCCCTTAGGACACTATTTTCCCCTTTGTATAAGAGAGCAAAGGTGACTTCTCCATGACCATAATCATTAAAATTGAGGTCACCCATATTAATATTTTAGTGACTAATATTGTGTGTCAGCTTCACAGGATTTAGTATTCCCTAGGAGACAGACCTCTGAGTATGTCAATGAGTTATTTTCTAGATTGGATTAACAGAAGCCAAAACTTCTACCCATGGGCTATGACTCTAAGATGAATAAAAAAAATTAGGGTAAGATAAGCACAAGCAGGTGTGTCTTTGTCTTCCTGGTTCCTGACTGTTAATGCGATGTGATCATCTACCACCTGTTTCCCACTCCTGCTACCATGCGTGCGCCGCCATGATAGAATGTCCTCTCAAACTGTGAGCCAAATCCGTATCTCTCTTCAAGTTGCTAGTGTCAGGGATCTTCACAGTGTGACAAGAAAAGTAATGAATACAAATTCGGGGCCTGAGGAAGCAGTCTTTACTGCTCAGTTTTGAAGAAATTAGCACTGAAAGAAAGGAAGTGCATTTGCTGTTTATGTTGGGGGCGGGAATGTTTTCTCTATATATGTTCATTTGGCACCCTGTTGCCTGCCTTATGGGACTCTTTCATCCACCCTGTAACCTCCACCTCTGCCCTTTCCATGGCTCAGCTTTGCCACAATGCTCTTTTTTCTACCCTCTTTGCTGAAAACAAATTTCCACAGTGTACTATAATAGATCCAAGGGCAGCCGTCCTCTCTTGTGTACTTACTGTGTATAGTAGTTTACATATATTAACATGTTAATGCGTTACAACAACCTCATGAGAGATGATGATACTTGTTTTGCATAGACTATAATCAAAAGGCTTAGCAATTTTGCCTCAGGCCACATAGCTATTAAACAATATCTTCACAATTCGAACCTACTTACATCAGATGCCAAAGTCTGTGCACATTCTAATTATGCACTGTGCTCTCTACCCCCTACCTCACCAGATTGTTTCATGAAAGACTGAGTAGCTGGCTCAAATGGAAATTTTCATCTCTGATTCAGTCTGGTAGCTCTACATAGATCCAAACTCAGTGATCTTTTCCAAGCACTGGCACAAACAGAAGGACTGAAAATCCTATGCTATTTCTCTCGAAGCAATTAAGGGGCTGCATTCTGTGGCATGCCATTCACCATTCACTATTCATCATCACAAACTCACAGACACACTGAAGGTCACGACTGAAAACACAGTTATTTTAAGAGATGGTATTGTTCTCAAAAAGCCACAGTAGGACCATTGCCGAGTCATTTAAGCTTGGATCTATATTTGGAGATGAATTCTTCTTTCAGCTCCAATGACGCAGGTTTGTTAGTTGGGGTGTGAGTAGGAGGTGGGGAGATGGGGGGGGGGAGAGGATTCATTCTTATCCATCTCACTCCTTCCTTCTGATTGTTGATTATTTCCCCTGTACTTTGCAAACCAAAAATGTGCTTTATTTAGCCTAGCATGCCCATGTCATTTAATTTGCCATAGGAAATATTTTTCGGTTTAAGAAAAAATGAAAAATATACACTACCTGAATAATGCAAGACTTTTGTAAAGGATACAAGATTTTCATTGAGACATCTTTTCTTCCAGATTTGTTGAAGAGATGTGTTTAAAAGATGTCCACCTCCCTCCTTTGATCTCCTTTTGCTCCAGTAAAAGTCCTCTACTCCATAACTAATCACTGTTGAAGATCTAAAGATTTTGGACATCAAGGTATAAGAGAAAAGAGATATAATAGAGTTGATGATATATTGTGTGGTAGACTGATTTGTTGGTCTTATTTCTTTCTCCTTATAGGAATGCATATGTATATATTTTCACCCTTTTTCTCTTTGCCTTGGGCTTGCTTCAGTGTTTTATTTAGCCAATTGTATTTTGTCAGATGTATAATGAACAAGCTTGTCTTCCTGCATATGTAATATTATCATGTGAAACACAATGCATCTAAGAACAAGGAGGCCACATCTATGAAGCCTGTAATCATGCGTATCTTGAGTTTATGCCCTAGTAGACCCATGTTTTGCCTGGATCACATCAGTGTAAATAAGCAAGAAACTTATCATTTATTTCAATTATTTTTTCAACAAATAAGTAAGCTGTATTTTGTAAAGCACTGAAATTTCATGGTGCTTGTTACACTACATTGTGTGTGTGTGTGTGTGTGTGTGTGTGTGTGTGTGTGTATGTGTGTGCAGGTGTGTGTGTTTGTGAAAATGACTGACATTACATGAATGGAAAGAAGGAATACTCTCACAAACAGCTAACCTATATCCAGTTTCAGCTTCTACTATTACATTCTAATGCCAACAGGGTGCTGGTGTCTCCCATTTTTCCCGATGTTGCTCTCTTACGTACCCATTGTTAGTAAGTTTTAGAGCCAAACATGAATCTGATTTGCTAAAAGACCTTCTTTGCTATGTATTTTGTTGCCTTGTAGACTAGGTCATTTAAAATTCAGTTTATCCATACAGGTTCAGTTGAGGAGCAGAAAAAGGAGGAATATGAGTAAGAAAGTCAGGACCGCATGGGGTTGGTCTACCCACTGAGACAGTGTGCCTGATCTAATGGGAACTCACCGAAGCCACCTGGACTGGGACTGAATGAGCATATGACCAAGCTGGACTCTCTGAATGTGGCTGACTATGGGGGCTGACTGAGGAGCCAATGACAATGGCACTGGGATCTGTCTCTACTGCATGTACTGACATTTTGGAATCCTAGTCTGTTTGGATGCACACTTTCCTAGGCCTCGATGAAAGGTGGTGGGGCTTGGACTTCCCACAGGTCAGGGTACACTGCCCTCTCTTGAGACTGGACGGGGAGGAGGGAGGGTGAGTGGGGAAGCGGGAGGGGAATGGGAGGAGGGGAGGAAGTGGAAATTTTGAATGGTATTATTTATAAAGCAATTAAAAAGAGAAAACAAAAGAGAGACCAAGATGGTAAACCAACAGCAACATCTATTAGATGTTTTTTAGCATATTCTTTTCTCCACTTTTATTAGCTCTCATACTGAAAGGTGGTTGAGATCACTGGCCGTTTTCAGATTGGAGGATGTGACTCAACTAAGATCTCATATTGCTGCTCTCAGCTTGACTAAGCATTACACTTCAAGCTCCAGGCCTCTTTGTTCTTTGACCATTTATTTTATGAATCTAGCAACTGCAAATTCTTTCTTCATCACTTTAGGGTGTAAATATTCCTTTACCCTCTTACCCTTATATCAGACAAGAAATATCCTTTTCAAGGACCAGGAAACCACGTTTTTTCAAACAAAATTATTAATAGACATGGTGCCCCTATGGCGTGGTCTCTGTGGAAGATGATGGCTAACTTCATACACACTCATCAGCAGACAGGAGTGGCCTCATGAAGTGACCGCCCTTTCCTTGGAAGGCTTCTGTCATCTCTACCGCATCTTGTAAGATCGCCTACTGTAGTACCCTTCAATAACGTCTTCCTTGCCTCCATATAGGACAATTTTTCATTTGAAATGAATTGAAACATGATTTCCACGAGATCACTCAAGAAACGGTTGCCTGGGCTTATATTCAAATTCACAGGCAATGGGCACCTATTTATCATTCTCTTTCATCATGTCACTGTTTTGAGATTATAGAATAATTACTTCATTTCTCTCTCCCCTTTCCTCCCTCTGAATCTTCCCATAAACCCCTCCTTTCAATTCACCTTTCATGATCATTTGTTATTGATTCTATGCCACTACTTTTTCTGTTACTTAATCAAGTCTAACACATAGAGTTTGTTTGTGGCATCTCATTAGTTGAATGTATCTTGTGGGATTAAGCAATGAGGTTAATGTCAAAGGTAGCACTTTCACTGAGTGAGAGGCTTCGCTTTAGGCTTCTGAAGATAGTTAGAAATTCTGAGAGATTGCTTGGCTTTATGGTCTTGAAAATTCCCCAGAGCTTTTTATTTAAAGCAGTAGCATGGACTTTAGTATATTTTTAACCAAAAGTGCATTGCCTGGAGTTTGAGCCTTTGGCTTCTTGCTTCTCATCAAGCTCTCTGCCATTGTTGCAGCTGTCACTAGAACAAAATGTTCTCCTTTCCTCCACAGGATGGCAGTGCAAGTTAATGTGAAGCCCCAAAACACATCACTTCTCAAAAACCAGACTGGCTACTCAGTTCTGTTTCTCCACAGCTTCCTTCAACCGCAGCCCTGAGTATGCCTCACGTCTCCCTTTACAGAATCAAACAAGGGCTGTCGTTTCAGCTCGAAAGGGGCTTCTATGAATCATAATCCATACAATACAATAACTTCATTATAAAAGACCACCCCAGCCACCCAAGGCCAGAGTCCAGCTGCCCATAAAACCACACATGCAACTAACTCACAGTTTAGGGCTGCTGGGTAGCTATATATAAACAGCAGCCGTCAGTTGGACATTGTCAGTACGCCTGATCTAATCACCAGTAATCAATAAAGTCTTTGAAGTACAATTGCCTCATTGGCAGTGGACTGGCCTAAATCCAGGATACAAGGAAATCTTCATGAGCAGTCAGATGGTAATTATTTAATCAGAGCACAGTGGCTTCCTGCAGATACATGTTGAGAAATACAAAACCATTTTTGAAACATCTTTACTGACATAAAAAGAAAGAAGGAAGAAATAAAGACAAATAGAATATTTCTCACACTGAAAACAGTGGCTAGCCCTTGTAGACTTCAAATATAAAGAAAGAATAAAGAATGTTCCTTCAACACATGGAGTGGAATCTCCAGTTCACAAGTGTGGAGATCCAAAGGCTACCACCTTTTCATTTCTAAAGAGATAATAATCTCCTACATCACACATATGTCAAATTTGACAACTTTTTGGGGAAATGGCCTACTGGTTCCTTAAGTTTCTTCAGTTGTCATATTGGCATGACTTTCAGTGTTTGAAAAGGGCCAAAGAAAAAGGACCTGTAACCACCATTGTGTCCGCTTTGTTTCTTAACTCTTAAAAGCTTATTTGTCTATAAACGGGTGTTTTAACTGCATGTGTGTCACATGCCTGTAACGCACATAGAATTCAGAAGAGGATATCAGATCCACTGGGACTGAGGTCTCAGATAATTGGGAGCCAGTGATCCTGGGTCCTCTAGAAGAGCAACCAGTGATCGCTCTTAAACACTGTGCCATTTGATTAGCCCAAATCTTTTGCTTTTTTTCATACTATTCTCTGTAATTAAGACATTCTCTTTGCTATTATCCATTTCCCCTTGACCCCCGTTTTTGAAACTGAATTTTAAATAAATTAACTGTCACTGTTTGCACCTTCTCTTCCACAGCCCACAATATAGGCTCATGATAGTACCCTGTTTCCTCTCAGTATGTGCATCTGTTAAATCTTTTCTGATGAATGCCACATAAAGTTACCTTAGAGATCTTTATCAACATGGAGATTTAACACTTCTAAAACTTCAAACAAATACTAAGCTAAAAACTAACATGATCCAAAAGCACTGTCCAGATGCATCCATTAAAATAACAAAGCATTCTTTAAAGGAGCAAAATCTTGGAAGTAATCTCATAAAATTACTACACAGTGAGCTTTCTTTCAGGGAGAGAGAAATTGTGAAAAATAGGAAAGAAATCATGATACTGTATAATAGATGCAATTTTTCTAATATTACTTCTCCAATCTCACATATGTGTGTTTTCAGGCTTGAGCAAAATGATGTATTTTTTAATGCAACTGGAGAGGTTTAACAAAGAAAGGCTTTTCTGGTGCCCATGGGGGGAAATCAGCTTTATACTGCTAGCACACACATCTAAAAGTTCAATGAACTTCAGTTAGTTGCTATGCCAACCAGCAGAAGACCTGTCCAGATATGAATTGATCACACAAATAAAATCTCCCCGAAGATGATGCTTGTTTGGCTTAAGGGCACAGTCTCTGTAACAACCCTTGACAAATCATAAGTCTGCTGGCTTTAGAGGATATATTTGGACTACTACCCAAATTTCCTCAGTGAACTCTAACAAACCTTAATTTTTTTTTCCGTAGGAAATAGAGAATTTGCTTCTGGGAGAGAACACCTTTTCTGTTCTTTTCCTTTTCTGGTGCGTGTGTGTGTGTGTGTGTGTTTGATTGATTTTACCACAAAGAAGGGATTGCTGGAACTAGCAATGAAAGTCTTAGGTAGTGGTTTTGATTACAATATTAGTTTGTGATAAAAAGTGAAGCCACTCATTTTCATTTACTAATGTCATACCTACCTTTTCCTCAGACATCTCTGCTCTGTGCCTTATTGAGGAATTTAGTCAAATCCGAAGGGGTTGCTTGGAATGCTTTTGTGCATTTTGTTTTTATCTTTCATTCCTCAGGAGAGTCTTCTTTTTCCTGGGGCCACTCTGTAGTGGATGTGATCAATAATAGTGATTTTAACGTAAGTCCTCAAATTTAGGAAAAAGATTCTTCACAAAGAGCACAGAGTCACTCATAAATTCTTTGGGAAATAATATTGACTTTATGAAATATTCTCAGTGAAATCCACATTTGCCTTTGAAAATAAGAACACCACAAACCAAAATTGATCATATATTTTCCTGTGGTTATTTTAAATTCTAAAACTCTATTCTCCTAGAAAATCACAAAGAAACACCTACTCTCAATGTGATTAATTCTTTATCTCCGATAAGCGTGGGTTTTATCTATGATCAAATCATTGACCTATTCTTTTTAAAAAGCTATTTCATCATGAATAATACAGCTTGTAAAAGTCAGAAGTAGGCAGATTCTGTATTTAATCTTCCCAAACTCCAGTTTTGAATATTAATTAAGAGAAAAAGTTTCATTTGGGGAACAGAAAAAGAAATATCTACAATAAAATAATATACACATATAAATTAACAAAGTAAATTGATAAAAGAAACGATGACATAAAACACGTGCTGCATTCTCCCTGCCCACTCCATACTGATGTAGCATTAAGGAACTGAATGAAAGAACGCTGTGATTACCTATATATATCAAGTGTCTCTTCAGCTTATTATGTGCCAGTTAAACCATCTACTCAGTAGTTGTTTGATGACTTTGTAACTAGTTGCAGCAAAATTGGTGACTGTGATTGAAGTTTGGGGTGGTAGGGAGTTTTGAGGTCAGTCTTTAAATGACACAAACTGAGAGGTGAAAATACCCCTCCTGCACCCCTTTTAAACCACTGCAGACAGTGCAGTGAAACACACATGCTTTCCTTAGAACTAAACCTTACACCTTTGTTTATATCAATGCTCCCCTCTCCTCAGCCTGTGAGTATATTGGGTGGAGTGGGGATCAGTAGAAGTGCGTTTTAGGAAACCGCATTTCAATCAGCATAGAAAAGACAAGATGATGCACAGAAACTTCTGAGGAACTGTTGGCATTTGTGCAAAGGATGCAAAGATAGTGCAAGTCTTATTAGAACACTTTAGTGTCCACCTGTTCTGTGGTGGTTTAAGGTTTCCATGGACGCAGTCCCAGAATCTAACATGGCAGTCTGTGGAGAATGGAGGCGATCCGATGAGTTCTTGGGTTTGCATCATCTTCTCACTCGGTCTTTACTTGTATTCACCTTTACAATGGAGTTCTGTGTAAGACCTTATTTTAAGAATTGGGTGCATTAAACAATATGATCAGCAACAGAAATCTGTTGAATGTTTGGAAACTCTGAAAGGACATTTGCACCTTACCTTTCATGAGTGGTAACCAAATGGGAACCTTCTTCATCTACCACAACTTTTTACAATGAACCATTTCTCAGTCAAGGAAAAAAAGTATCTATGGGGAACCTATGCTACATGCAGACATTTGGTTCCTGTAGCAGACATATGTAAAGCAAAAATCTGAGGGTTGCTCCCAACACTGCATCAAAAACAATTATTATTATTATTTTACATTATCAGTGTTTTCATGCATGTTTGTCTCTGTGGAACTTGTGTGCCTGGTTTTTGTAGATTCAGAAGAGGGCGCTGGACCCCCTGGGACTGAAGTTACCAGTGTTTGTATGTTGTCGTGCTGGTGCTAGGAACTGAAAAACCTGGATCCTCTGGGAAAGCAGTCAGTGCTGTTATCTGATGCTCTATCTCTCCATTCCCCATCCCAAGCAACACTGTATTTTAATAAGCCTATGTTGATTTTTAATACATACCTAAACTTAAGAACATCATCTACGAAGCCAAATTCACAAAGTCAAAGAAACTAGGTTAAATGAGATGCTTAATATTGTCAACTTGACCAGCTCTAGAATTACCGAAGCGATAAATCTCTGCTTAAATGAGTGGGGAAGACCCATCTAAAGTGAATGAACACCATGTCCCCTTCGATGAAATAAGACAAGATAGAGCAGAGTAGTAGCCTTCATTGCTCTGTTTCCTGATTTCCAATGTAATGTGACCAGCTGTCCTCTTGATGTTCCCACCATTCTTCTTTCCCAGGATGGAATTCAGTCCCTTGAAATGTGAGCCAGAATGACATCTTCCTTTCTTAAGCTGCTTTTGTCGGTAGCTTCTCACTTCAGCCAGCCATGTAACTAATTCATCACCAGGATTTGGGTAAAATTTTTTCCAAGTATCTCATTTTATTCTACTTCAGCCCAAAATGTCATAAAGGAGCTTCAGACTTCCATCACAGGGAAAGGTCTCCCTCTCCTGTTTTCAAACTTCATAATAGAAATCAAAGCAGGCATCACCCTAATAATTACAGTCTTTTTTGTAGTCAGTTCAACCCTCTCACAATGAAACCTCGGATGCAAAGTGACTACAGAAAGATAAGCATAATTAAGTCAGAAATATGTTAAATTTCTCCTAGGTGGATAGGTCCCACAATTTTTGTGTGTTCCTAATGGGCTCACTATTAAAAATAGCTATTGATTATAAATTCCATCCCAATCTAGGTCACTAGATGATGCATGCCTCAGAGCAGTGGTCAAGGAAGTGACAGTCAGAGGGAATGAGGCAGGGTGATTGAGGTTAGCTGCTTTCTTAGAATCAGGCATCCGCAAAAGAAGCTGCCTTCCTGAAATGATGACGCATCGGAGGAAGAATGTTCTGGGAGTTGGTTTCCGCTGGAGCTGCACTTGGACTTTTGCTCAGCAATAAAGCCCCTGCTCTTGTCACAGCTTCTACTATGGTATGCCACTAGATGGCTCCAGCGTACCTCTCATGCTCAGAAGTCAAAGCTGGGAACATTTTTCGAGTGTACTTTGTGATCCATTCCAGCCATCTTCCTCCACAATTGACTCCCACTCAACCAAAAGCAATGTCTCATTTTCTCTCTTCCATCATCCCATAGTGGCCCGGTGATGGTTTCAAAAAGAAAAAATATAAATGTTTTTGATTTGTTAAGTGCTTGATTTTTCTACATCCTGAACTTTAAAACCCTTTTTCAAGCTTGTGATTTATCTATACTGAAAATGGGAAGGAACATTCTAGCCTTGAATTTCATAGTATTTTAAAGCGAAGGTTTTTGTGAGTCAGGGAATTTTCTGGTACAGAATTTTTTCCTTAATAAATCTAATTTAACTGTAGTTTCTAAAATGGGAGGCCTGTTAACCAAAGCAGTCGTTAAGTCATTTTGTGTATGACAATGAATGACTTCTCAACTGGACATTGGAATCAAAAGAAAAATAGCCCTCTACTGAGATGTCTCATGTATTAGCCCATTATTTTATTACTTTAACAAAATTCCTGAGTCAAAAGGAAGGGATATATTGACTCCCAAGTTAGAAAGTTTTGTCTAAGGTTGGTTGATTCCATTCTTTATGTGTGTAAAGTACATGATAAAGCAAGCTGTTCACCTCATGATGGCCACAAAGCAAAGAGAAGGAGAAAGGTACAAGGACAAGATTCCTACTATCTCTTTTGTGTGTCCACTTTTAATGGCCAATACCTTCACTCTTAAGATTCCACTTCTTTTAATAGGACTCATAGATGAGGGAAAAATATTTAACACATAGACATTTGGTCCATTGGAAAGCATCTACCTATGTAATTGTCCCCTTCTAGGTGATTAAAAGAAGCAGAAGTGAGAGACAAAGTCTAAAGGCTTGAATTCAGAAGAAGGATGGCTGTGGAATCAGAAAGTCATTCTGAGTCAGAAGAAAAGGTTTATCCTATCAGATTGAAGCCCTGATAATTTGATAATGGGGGACACCTCTTTTAAATAGGGGAGAAAGAAAGGCCTCAAAGATGAAAACAGAATATGCTTTAAAAATCTTATATGAAAGAACATTTGATTTCAAAAAGTCATAAAAATGTGATCCCCAAAATATTTAAGTGTTACCTTTAAAAGCAGGTTCAATAATCTACCATTTTAATTATATCATATCTATATTTTCCCTTTTCTTTCCAAAATAGATTTAATAACTTACATACCTTATCATATTTATATCCCCCTTTTCCTTTCTTTCTTAATTTTTATTTTTATTTATTTATTAATTGAGGCAGAGTTTCTCAGTAGTTATGGAGACTTTTCTGGAACTCTCTCTGTAGAGCAGGATGACCTTGAACTCATAGATATCCACCTGCTTCTTCCTCCCTATTGCTAGACTTAAAGGCATAGCCACCACTGGCTGGGCTTTTTTTTAAAACAATAACCTTGAATCTAGTTTACTTTGTTTAGCTTTTTTTCTGACCATTATCCACAACAACTTGTAACCAACACATTAAACAAAGACAACCATCCATAAACCATGTTTTTTGGGGGGTGGGGAGGTGGGCATAGTTTTTCAGGCTACTTCCTGTTGATTGGGGACACTGATAATCTTCCCAAATAAAATTTAGGATTATGGTCAAATCATTACTGAAGCATTCTATGAGGCTGAATCATTTTAGCCAGCAGTCTTGAAGCTGTTCTGGATGTAGAACTCAGGAGAAACTGCAACAAATGTACTCTGAAATGTTGAGTCATCTGAGTCATCTGTTCCTATTGGAGATTTTTCAGGGGGTTTTCCTTGATCAAACTCTTCTTTTGACTTAAATTTTGAAGTCAAGGCATTTTTATTAAACCTTATTTTTCTTAACCCAGAATGAATCACTTCCTTTGGAAACAAAAACAAAATCTTTTCTTCAAAGTAACACATCTTTTGACTTCAATTTTGAAGTCAAGGTATTTTCAAAATATATAGGTAAGATTAATCCAGAAGCATTAATAATCAAATGTCTTTTAGCAGCTGATGCTCCTTCCTCAGCAGTCTAACCAAAGACAACATAACAACATACAGTATCCAGATTCTCTGTGTATTTTCCATCTTTACATAGAAGCAAAGCAGGGGCAGATGGGAGCTGGGAGTCCTAGTTTTTCTCCAAAATCCAGGTGGCGAGGTTTGGTTTCCAATTTCTAGAGCTAGAGCTGCAATTCCAATCCCAGCTCTGACCTAGGCTGGTGGCTAGAAAGCTAGGGAATTTTTTTTATAAATTTATGCCACAGAAATATGGTTGCCAACTGAAGAACAATTAATAAAATTTAGGGTCAGAAATTGGGGTTCAACCTGAACATTCAAAAAGTAAAACAGCCAACCAGTAGCTCTTACCTCAACCTCACACAGAAATGAGGATCCAGCTTCCAGAAATCTCAGAATAAGAGTATATCGGAGAGCTGTCTCCCCCATTTTATATTCCACTTTAGGGCTGGAATTAAAGGCATGCCCCATGGGATTAAAGACATACACCACCTGATTTCTATGGTAACTATTGTGGCTACTGGGATTAAATGTGTGTGTCACCATAAGCTGGTCTGTAAGGCTGAACAGTGGAACTGTTTTACTCTCAGATCTTCAGACAGCCTTTAGTTATTAAAATACAATCAAAATGCCACTACACACAATACATTTCTTTTAAAGATAATAGTAAGACTAATTGTGAAAAAAATCATTTTTCAAACTTACTCTTCCCTTGTTGTATTAAAACAACTAACTAGGCTAAGTAGAAGTAAGAGATAATGTTGAATCAGTTCCCTAGAGTTGTCCAGGAAATTCCTTTTTATGCAGATGAAAGAAGAAAATGATATGCTTCTGAGTCTCTAGCTCCAAGAATTTTTGGATTCTTTGTCATCACTATTTCTGCAAAGGATGCCAGTAGAGTCCTGGTCTTTCACCTGAATTTTTCGCCACTTTCTACCCAATTATAACTGTTAAAAGTAGAAATTTGATTCTTTCTATTCATTAAAAACATCTTACTGATAAGAAAGAGTAAAATAAAAACTTTATTAAGGCCTTTCTTCTGAAATTTGCACATACCTCTATCTTAGACACCTGTCTCAGCATGGTCTGTGCTCTAGCCCCTCTGGAGTGTCATATTCTAGAGCAAACTATTTCTTCTCAACTGTTATATCTTCAGGTGGTCTTTCTTTACTTCCTTTTGACTCCCTCTTTCTTCATATTTTAACTCAATGCTATTTCCTCAGGAAATCAAAGCATTAACCACATAAGGGACCTTGTATTCTATGGGATTTTTCTTCTTTTCTGCATGCCACATTTCTCTGAAGTATTTATTAACTCATGGTCAGTTATCACCTAGTCTCACTTCGGACTATATATTATATGAAAAAACAATATGTTAGCACGATTTCAGGAATTCAAGAATTTTTCAATGAATAAATTAAATAATAAATCCATAAGTACTTGAAAAAAGAGAAAAAAATACAGCTTCTGAGCCTAGAGTCATCATGTGGAGACATTTTATTGTTCTACTTGATAATTCAATTTCCTTTCTCTTTTATGCTTATTCTTCCTTTTTGTGAATGTAAAGCTGGTACATTGTGTCTAGTTGCCATTGTATACTTCTTGGAAAATCTTATATTTTGGAATCAAATGTGGAAAACACATTCATTTTGAAGAATGCTTTATGATATAAAACAATCTCAGGGACACATGCCTTTTGTGAATAGAAGAACATTTCTACTTGAAAGATGGCATGACGAAAATTATGAGAATAGACTAAGAGGGTGTAGGCAGAAAGGAAGAAATTCAAAGGAGTTCCAGGTTTTACAAGCCACTTGGCTCTTATGAAGTGAGTTTAAATGCAAGTTGTTTCCCTGTTTTGAATTCCTTCAGCATTTTCTAAGTAGTTTTCATAGTAGAATCCAACCACCAGGTCAACTGACTTCAAAGCTTGTGGAAAGCAGAAAGGGAATTGCTGGCACTTGAGTGATTTATAAAATCATAACTATTCTTTGTGTGTATAACAACTTCAAACAGATATGCACAAATGCAGCTTATAAAATGATGGAAAAATAAACATGGACAAGAACAGACAAGGAATCCTATTATTCAACTGTATTTTTGATTGTATGTATCTCCTGGAAGTTTTATACAAATCAAAATGTATTCTGAATTAATTATTTAACACATTTTTTATTCTTTTCCATTTTGGTTTGTTAAGACAGTTTATACTCATTAGCAAAAGCTACAGGATTATTGGTGTTTGCTTTCTCACTAGCCATGATTTTCAAATTTTGTCAGAGTTGTTATTCAATTCCATTGTTTATTTGTTTCATAGCATTCTGAAATTTCAGTATCAATTCTGAGTGAATAGGTACTGTCTTACTTACTGTTTTAGTGCTGTGAAGAGACACCATGACTAAAGCAAGTAAAAAAAAAATGATCGGGGGCTTGCTTACAGCTTTAGAGTAGTGTAAGCAAACAAGTATAGTGCCAGAGCAGCAGCTGAGAGTTTTACATCATAATCTACAGGTAGTCCACAGGGAGTAGATAGAAGGAGAAAAAGAGAGACTTGGTCTAGCATAGAATTTTGAACCCTCAATGTCGCAGTGACTTGCCTCCTCCAACAAGGCCACACCTCCTAATCCTTCCCGGACAGTTCCACTAATTAAATACAAATAATTCAAACATATGCACTTATGGATCCATTCTCATTCAAATGACCACAGGTATACACACACACACACACACACACACACACACACACACACGCGCGCGCGCGTGCACGCGCACACTTACTTACTCACATACCCTATACGTGTATAGTGATAGTCTTTTTGCTTCTGAGAAAAAGACTCACTTTTATCCAGTAAAACCAATCAGAACTTTGCGTGCTCTTCTAAATCTCAAGATGTTTGAAATTTATAATACCAGGTTTAACTATTTACTGTCACACACACACACACACGCACACACACACACACACACACACACACACACATTTAATATGATAATTTCATGTGGTTCTACTTAGCTTAATAATAGAAAACTTTTACAAAGTTATATTTATATTTTAAATTATCCTTAGATTTATATTATTTTACTCAAAACTTTCAAATCATAAAATAGAAAATTAAATATAAGTTAAAATAATGGTCAAAGTCAAATCTCAGAGACAGATTGGGATATGATCTTGTAGTGCTCCCAAATTTTATTTTGTCAGGCACTAACTGAATCTAAAGTGTAGTATCTTATTTTCTTATTCTTATAATTTATGGTTTATCATGGCAGAACACTCCAATTTTAGGAAAAACTATAATTAACTAAAAAGTAATATTTTCAGATGAGCATATTCAAACTTCATTTGCTTAGTGCCACATATAAACTGTTTTATGGGAGATTTACTCAGACAAATACCTAGATTTTCAAAATATTTGATCCACAAATGTAGTTTTTGCTTTGAATATGTTGCTACCATGTCAGTAAACTTAGTCTAAGCATTTCTAAAGCAACAGTTTTTTTTTTTTACTAGGAACACAATGCCATGTATGATTCATAAATAGGTTCATGGAGAGACACTGACTAAAATCACAGTGCTAAGAATGAGTTGTGGACCAGTGAGGTCTCACATACTCCCAAACATAACAGGCTATTATTGCCAATGCTGTTGGCTAACTTCTAGAAGTTGTCAGTCAGACTCTACTGAAGACATCTCATACTTAAGTCACAGTGATTAAGCTGTTACTGAATCAGAAACTTTATTCCTACTTGGTTAGCTTTAGAAGTGCTGGGTGATGCTTTGTTTGCCTACCACAGAAGAAAACATCATCAAATTTATCCAGCTGTGAATCCTGCCAGTTATGGTAACTGGATTGGCAAGACAGCCCCAGTAGTTCAATAGTACCACAAATATAATAGTAGTAAACAACAATTTTTCTGATTGGATTTAAGTCCTGATCCACAGAAGGAAATTCATACATAACACCGTGGTTAGGTCAATAAGCTGTGGCTAGCAATGTCATAGTTCCTCAGAACTTACTGTTACTACTCTGCTGAATGGAAATAGTATTAAAATGACTCATAATCATTTTTCTATACTTCTTTCATAAAATACATCCTGAGCACAGTTTACTCTCCCTCCACTCCACCCAGTCCCTATATCTATCTCCCCTCCCACCCAAACCCACTCCTCTCCCATTTATCTTCAGAAAAGAGCAAGCTTCCCCAGGAATATCAACTGAACATGGCATAACAAGTTAAAATAAGACCAGGCACAAACCCTCATATCAAGGCTTTAAGTGGCACCCCAATAGGAGGAAAAGTGTCCCAAGGCAGGCAAAAGAGTCAAAAACACCTCCACTCCCAATGTCAGGAGTCTCACAATACAGCAGCTAACTCCCATAACATATATGTAGAAGGCCTAGCAGAGACCCATGGAGGCTCTGTGATTGCTGCATCAGTCTCTGTGAGCCCTTAGGAGCCCTGCTTAGTGGATCCTGTGAACCATGTTCTCCTGGTATCCTTGACCCTCTTCTAGGGTCTACAATTCATCTTCTCCCTATTCCTCGGGGATCCTGGAGCTCCCAATGGAGATCTCCAATTTGCACTCTCTCTCATTATACCCATAGATTAGTACATCTCTTAGCCTTATCAGAGCAGTTTATCTTGCAGTAGATTGTGATAATGCAGAGACACACTGGGGCTAGGGTGCAGAGAATCAGAGCCTGCAGAATGTTCAGCCCTAAATGAAGCACCCATACTGCACCCTCTTACCTCATGGCTCATGGATCACTGGAGACAGAAATCACACATTTTGTTAGATTCAGATGTGGTGAATAAGTAGAAGAAGACAGTGTCCTCTGCACACAACAGCGTAGCAGTACATATGAATCTACAATGTTTATAACAGCAAATGCAAATCTCTTAAAAGCTCAAGCAGGCTAAACCCTAGCACAAATATGGGCATTCAGGATGAAGTCCTGCCATAGTCAAAGAGCTATTACCAATAGATAGTTACCGGAAGAGGGGCAGTCGGTTCTTTAAGAGTTTTAAATGCCCCTAGACGGAAGAATGGATAAGGAAAATGTGGTACATCTACACAATGGAGTACACCACACAGCAGAAAAAAATTAATGACCTCTTGAATTTTGCAGGAAAATAGATGGAGCAGAAAACATCATTTTGATTGAGGTAACCCAGACACAGAAGGCAATTATCACATATACTCACTCATAAGTGGTTTTTCTTTGGTTTTTGTTTTGTTTTGTTTTGTTTTGTTTTTCGAGACAGGGTTTCTCTGCAGCTTTAGAGCCTGTCCTGGAGCTAGCTCTTGTAGACCAGGCTGGTCTCGAACTCACAGAGATCCGCCTGCCTCTGCCTCCCGAGTGCTGGAATTAAAGGCGTGTGCCACCACCGCCCGGCATTCATAAGTGGTTTTTAAACATAAAGTAAAGAAAACTAGACCACAAATCATAATCCCAGAGAACTTACATAACATACATGGATCTAATCTACATGGGAAGTAGAAAAAGACTAGATATCCTGATTAAATTGGGAGCATGGAGACCTTGGGAGATGGTTGAATGGGAGGGAAGAGAATGGGAGGGGGAGCAAGGAGAAATATAGAGCTCAATAAAAATCAAATAAAATAATGAGTTTTGAGGTAAAGCATCTTCCAGTGGAAGGACATATCAGTGAATACATGGGAAGAACAGATTGGAATTAATGGTTGAAAAAAAAAATACAAGTTTGAGATTGTAGGGAAAGAGGGGTGGATATGCATCAACTTGAAATGAGCAAGCATAATAAAAACTCATTGTACAAAATTGTCGAGTAACTAGGTAAGTTGTTATTAAGATGCTAGGGAGATAGCTCTGTTGGTAAAGTTTAGTCATGCAAGAATGAGGACCTGAATTTTATCCTTAGTGCCAGATTTAACTATCCTGAGTGTGGTGTCACAATCTAACAAATCCACGCTGAAGAGAGAAGCATCCTTAGAGCTTGATGTTCCATCAACTGAGTGTTTATGATAAGCCCCAAATCCCAGAGATAGATTCTCAGAAAGCAAAGTGAATGGTGTTTGAGGAATAACACTGAATAACACTCAAGTTGTATGTCTGGTCATCACACACAGGTTTACATGAACATGTGTATTGCAGCACACACACACACACACACACACACACACACACACACACACCTGTATACACATCCACACAAATGTAGATATTTGAAAAGGATATCCATTTACATAAAATTATTTGCTTCCATTTATCAATCAAACATAAATCTATGTCCTCTATCTTCCCTAAGACATTCCTGGAGGTCTTTGAAAGCTATCTTTAATTGCTCAGGATGTGGAGCTATATGTGGCTTTAATAAAGCTCTTTTCTTGAATTTGGAAACTAAGTTCCAAGCCCAAATCAGATAAGGTTTGTGAAATTTATAATATAAAATTGTACAGCCATCTGGTCCTGAGGATATTTCTACATAAAAGGAATTAATAACATTTTTAATTTAGGTAATAGATAAATCTACTTCATGGGCTCATCACCCATTCCCAACATTGCCTGTGGATCTGTTGATCCTAAGTAATATTTTAGAGCTGTTGTAAAGTTATTGTTCTTCTGAAGCAATCTGGAAATACTAAGTTCTTATGCCAGGAAATGTGTCAAACTGTAACCTCTTCTTGCTACTCTTTTGATTTCAGACATATCTCTGTCCTTCACACACTTGGAGCCAGTATATTTTGCTTTTCTACCAGATTTTATTACAGCTGCCAATCTGCTGTTTCAATGAAAACTTTATTGAAGATCTACTTTTAATTAACATCCCTGGCACCTGAACCATTTCCTAATCTCAGTGCATTTTTGGTCTGCCGAAACAGTTTCACGTTTCCTTTTAAATAACCTTTGTGTAACCTTGCATCATCTTCTGATGGCTATTGTGCAACACCCCTGTACTCAGCTGACAAAGGCCATACACACAGTGTTCAGATGCAGAAAGGTCTTCTTTAGATTTCAGCTCAGCCATAATCTGGGCAAATTCCTCTCTCTTTACTCAGAGTGTCATTGGTGAAATTCAGTCCTCATGAGGCTGCAAAAACGTGTTCACTCTGAATAATCTACCATGAGCCTTCAATACCAAGACCACAGCTATGTATTATCAGTGCTGATTCATTTCTGTGCTGTTCTATTTCCCTCTTTACCTTCTTCCACTCTGCGAAGGACATAAACGGAGCAATTATTTTAATATATTTTCTTGTTATATTATTTTTAGTAGACACTATATATTTATGGTGTATTATACGATACCTTGACCTCCTGTGATAGTATAGAAATATTAAATCAAGTCAATGAACATATTTAAGTAAACACATAGTCATCATTTTTTGTAGTCACCATACTTTATCATAAGTCACTTCATTAAGACTAATTCAATCTTTTCACCCATTTGACAATTACCTCTCCTTTCCCCATTATCTCTCTGGCACCTCACATTTTGGCAAACACCATTCTACTCCCTGATTCTCTGAGTGTAGATGCTTCTTCTTCTTCTTCTTCTTCTTCTTCTTCTTCTTCTTCTTCTTCTTCTTCTTCTTCTTCTTCTTCTTCTTCTTCTTCTTCTTCTTGTTCTTCTTCTTCTTGTTCTCCTCCTCCTCCTCCTCCTTATTATTATTATTATTACTTATGTGAGATCACATTTCATTTATCTCCATGTGTACAGAGTAATTCACTGAAAAGAATGCTCTTCAAGTTCATCAGTGGTACTATCAATGACAAGATTCTCTTTTTTGAACAGCTGAATAATATTCCACAGTGTATGTTTACCTCATTTACCTGTTCATATATAGAGGTCATTTTTTACCCTGATTATTGTTAATAGTGTTTCAATAATTATGGGATAATAATTTCAGTTTCTTTGAGAATCTACCCAGAAGTGTGATTACTAGATCCAGTGGTAGTTCTGTCTTTAGTGATTCAAGTCAATAACATACTATTCAAACAACATCAACTGTAACAATGTACATTCCCACAAAACAATACTCCAGGGTGCCCATTCATGTATCACTTATCTTCTGTGTTTTCATGTTTTGAAAAGAAACGTTATAATACTGTTCATTGTTCCATATAAGGATTACTCAAAGTCCAATTATTTTCATTTTATTTCTTAAAAGGCAAATACATTTCTCATCCTATTTCTATGACAGCAGACTAAGTAAACATGTACATGAATTTCATAAGGGTCCCTATCACGTAATATTAGTATTTGTGATTTTCTATTTGCTTCTCTGTAAGAACCATAAAATAAGGATACAGACTTGAATAGGGTTGGCAAGCAGCTTAAAAATGTGAACCAATCCATTCCTTAGAGAGGAAAATAAATCAACATTCATTTGCTCATCTATTATTTTTCCTTTTAATAAAAAAAGACTAATAAAACAATTGACTAGTAATTTACTCAACTTTATATTCTTATGTCTATGATGGTAGATACGTGTGTATTTTTCATGTATCTGAGACATTAAAAGACATTGTACTAGGGCCGGGGGGTGGGGGGAACAAAAGAGAAAATATTGAACCTGAATCTTTGCTTCCAAGGGAATTCAGAACTGGTAGAGAAAATTATATATTCTTCATGAAAAGTACAAGTGAAAGCCCAAGACAGCAATCTGATGGTTTTGAGGGAACGATTACCTTCAACTTCAGAAAAAATGAATATATAGCATCTAGAAATCTTTCCATAGTTTTTGTAATTGAGAATATCTTTGAAAGGTTATCTTGAAATGGTTTGGAAATACCTCTGAAGTTGTGATTGGATGAGTCAGCAGGGAAGGCATCTTGTCTAAGTGAATGCTCTTGGGTTATGCTGGTACAACAAGCCCAAGATGTTTTATAGGACAGGCAACTGCAGGGGGAGCTACTAAGCACTGGTAAAAGAGACTGCAGTGTTGAGAGAGTATGAAAATCTGTCAGTCATGTATCCTGACAAGTCAGTAAAAGTATACTGGTGCTTGTCCTATTTCTCACCAAATGCTGTGAGCCTATGACTCTCGGGTACTATTGGTAGACCATCATTCGAATGCGTCACTCAACAAACTAAATTCTACTGTGTGTCTTTGTAGAAAACAAAAGCCCCAGAAAAGACTTCTCCCTTGCTTGAGTCCTTGATTTTACACTTATTTATTTTTAGGCTACATGGTAAATTCCAACAATCTCACTGAATTTGAGTTTTCAGCAAATCCCTTGCACCAGTATTTGTGGTTGGTGTGGATGTGTTCACTGAAGCTCACTTACAGTACCCAATGAATATGATGGAACATAGTGTCTGACTTATTCAAACCACTTAGTATTGTGATGATTCTCTATAAGGCATACACTTTGAAGACAACTTTAGATAGAAAAAGCCATATAAGTAAATAAGAACATTTCAAAACTGCAACCACCTATGAAGAGAAGAGTGGAGGACTGAAGGAAAGGAAGCTTTATGTTAGAAGTTCTTGGGTAGGATGGGGTTGGAGAAAGACAAATAACTTTGATGACCTTACAAATAGAGAGTGTCTGTAGGAACACAGAATGATAGCTTTTAAAGAAAGGGATCATTTTCATAAAGTATACCAAGAACAAAACTCTGCTTGGAGAGAAAACCCAGCAAAATCAGTTCATATTTACTGGTAAGAACATAGATAACCTTATAATTAAATGAAAGGTTCTCATGTTGTCCTCTGGACTAATTTTATATGTCTAACACATAGAAAGATAAAACTGAAGGCTTCATGACAAAATTTTATTTTACTAAGTAGCTGTCAGATATCAGCATTTATTTGAAAAGTCAAATTATTTATCCACACAGTTTACAAGAATCAGTAATTAAGTCTGCATGCTGAGCTTTATTTTGATAGTTGTTTCCATGGTGTGGTGATGCTGTTTTAAATTTTTAGGGCTTTCCATTATGTTAGGTGGATTTAATTTTTTGTGCATTTTCTACCTCACATTTTAGATTATTATGCAAATCATTCAAGGGTCAAACTAAATTAGCAGTCTTAAAAATGGTAATTTATGAGTTGACTGTTTTTTTGCATGTAATCAGCTCCTTTGGTCAGTAGCAAGTTTATGTAAAAGTTATTATTGCTATGATTATTTCCCCAATTTTCCTGCAGGATTCCACATTTTGGGAGAGTGGAGTATGTTGTGTGGTTAAGTGTTTATAATAGGATCATTTTCTTGCTTTAAAACTGGAGTATAGCCCGAACGATTTATTGTCAGACAAATTACTAGATTTAAATATTAGACTCTATAAGCTGCCCTATAAATGTATGTGCTGTTAATAGGCTTGTTTGTTTATTTTTTACTCCTGGTTTTGTCTCCCTATTTATTAGGATATACCTAGGACAGTACCAGAAAATTGTACAAGCTCACTATACAAACGCATGCTTAAAGAAGCTATGCCATATTGTATAGTAATTAGGTTGCTGGACAGCGTGCCTGCTATAAGGCCGAGATAAATAGATGTGTAATGACTCTGTTATCCTCAGATCCCAGTTTTTAATGCCTCCTCTCTTTTTAAATCAGAACAGTTCAAGCTTTGCATTAATTAGTTTAAAATCCAGCTCTGGCATTTCAGCTATGAGATCATGGGCCAGTTGGTTATACTCCCCGCTCTTGCTTTCTCATCTTTAAAATGAGGATAATCGCTTTTCCCATGCTGAGATAAACATACAAAGTGCCTAGGTCTTCAGTTGAGAAGCACCCAACAGAAAAGTCTTAGTAAAACAAGGTTTAAGATGAAAACATATGGGTGCCTGGTTCTATATCTTTGCTCTATTTCTGTCCATATGCAAAATTCACATTTGGAAGATGGGCTCAAATAGCCTTCTTTAGTCAATTTGCAAGCTAGAAATGTGCCACAAAGACTTTGATATTTTCCCAAATGTACAAATTTATCAAAACTTTAAAGTTCATCAAAAACACAACAAACCATATCCTCACATAGATTGTCGGCAAATCATACTGTTAAATGTAAAAGCAGTTGTGCATTCAATAGCATGTCAAAACTTTTTTCTCTCTATAAATATTTTAGGAGTGATCTTGAGCACCCTTGTATGTACCTTGTGGTGAGAATTCTTTCCAACAGGACTATACGAAGAGAATAGTTTTTAGTTTGAAGTGGTAACACCTGCTTGTGTAGCTCAAAATATTAATAGAATCTCAGGACTTGTATCTTTCTTGTCAAACTTTAAGATGTGGTCTTTGACAATCTGGGGTTTCTGGTAATGGCAAAAGCACCAGCATACTAAGTGGTTCTCCGTCTAACTCAAAACGCTTTCTCAAGAATGGACAGCAAATTTAATAAATTCCATTAATCATCATCATAAATAAACATCCAATTTCAGATTGCTCCCAGGGAATGGGAGTGGTTGCATTCTAAGTTTGGACACCATTATTATAGTTACTTTATGCCCAAACTCATGTTTTGGAAGATACAGCCCAGAACATTGGGATGGTCCTGTTACTGTTTGAATCTAAGTCAGGGGATTCACATTCGTGAATTAATCCTTAAAAACATTAAGAGTAATAGTAAGAATAAAGTAATTTGAACTTGAAATTATACATCTCTCTGAAGCATCATACCCTTGGGTTTGGATGAAGGTTTAGATGAATCATGCTAATTTCCCAATTGGAATCCATCTGCTGAAGAAAGGAGACTAATGAAAATGAATTGTTGTGATGTGACTTTTCATATATGAGCCTTCCCAGCTTATTTCAGATAACTATAGGCTTATTGACTAAGAACATTCCCATAACATTGTCTAGCCCCAGAGAGTTTTAGCTGAAGAATTTCTCCTCAGCTGTGGAAAGGCAATTACTTATTCCTAAACCAGCCCCCTCAAGTTAAACCCTTGTGTGAACGTAGCGAATGACGAAGTAGTTTGAATCATCCACAGCACATCTGTGGAACTTGAGGAAAGTTTGCCACAACATAGAGCAGACAAAGCCAACCAACATTCCTGATTAAAAGTGTGTTTTTTACCTTCAGTTGAAATGATCTCAGAAAACAGCTGCCAGGTGAGTTTGGGCGAACGTGGGTGAAAGGCTGCTTGGAGCCTCTCCACAGATGAGGACAGATTCATTTGTATTTATTTATTTATTTCTGCCACAGGGAAGGGGGAAGGAAAGACAAGCTTATATTGCAGAATAATTTATTGAACCAATGAAAATGTCATGAAAACACTTCAGAATTGGACTGTGTGGGAGAAAAACATGACTTTAGATTCTGGGACAGGCTCAACATTCAGTTTCGACACACACAAATGACAAGTTGTTCACAAAACTTAAAATAGCTAGATGAAGAATATAAGTTACATACACACACACACTAAAATAAAAAGCTCTGAGATGATTAATTAACGGAGAAGCTGAGTTACACAATTTCACTTGTCTGCCCTTTGAGGAAAGAAATACGTTTATGCATGCATGGTTTGTGTGTGTGTGTGTGTGTGTGTGTGTGTGTGTGTGTGTGTGCCTTTGTTCTCTAGGGACATGAAGCCAATGGGAGTTCTTTGATTGGTTTTCCTTACTTTAAACACGTTACATAAAAATGTAATGTAAATGTAAATTACTCTATAAATCATCACATCTGAAGTCTTCAGTCTTGAGAAGAAAAAATGGAGCACACAGCCCTTCGAAAGGAAGACATGTTGTTCATTTGTGAAAGATCCTCTATAAAATAGGGAGAAATCAACATGACACACGTTGAGCCAATTAAACTGGCTTGTTTCTGTCATTATGGTGACTTTGGGAAATTCTCTGTTTTCCTTAATTCTGCTGCTTTACTGTATCATAAATATATTGTTTACTAACTCAAAGAAAAAAATACACAGATTACACATTTTGAAAAACTTTTTCTCTCATGTGTCCTTGAAATTTCTAGTCCTGTTCAATTTTTTTCTTCTCAAGCCAATGATCTAATATGTTATGATTGTATATGAAGTATAAAGATACTGTAAAAAAGCAAGGAGTTGTAATATGAATATGATTAAATTACAGTTAATAACTGTCCCTTACTGAGAGTTTAGTATATTTGGAGTATTGTATTAAAGTTATATACATACAACATATATACTTATAATACATTTCTAAAATCCTCATAGCAACTCTATAATGGGTAATTTTGTTTTGATTTTCAATGCTGTATTACAGTACATAATAAAGTGTTTAATTATGCTATTTCCTGCATGACATGTATATTTTGACCATATTCATGTCCACCCTTCTCTTTTGTCCCCTCCTAAGGCATGATGAGTTTTAGTCACTTGGTCATGGACATAGACACAGACCTCTTTCTGTATTAATGATATTTCAACAGTGAATCCTGGCAGCTAGTTTGCTCTATTATTTCTAAAGTGTTAGTTCACCTTACAGAAGAAGAAACTGAAATAAAATGCAAATGAATTTCAAAATCCATAAAGTAGAAACTGGTAGGATAGGGGCATGATCTAGGTCGGTGTTCTACTGTGACTCTGACAATGCCCACCACCCACCACATGTTCTTTAGTGCATCAGGTACTATGCTAGAATAGCCAGAGCCTGAATGAAAAGTCAGAAATATATGACTTGGTAAGACAGGTAATAGAAAACCAATTCGACCTAAAGGTATTTGACTAGGAGTTTAGCATATAATATACTATTAAAAAATCTAATTCTGTGATAAATCCTTGTGGTAAGCACCATTTTCTTTAAATGACCAGTTTAAGTGGCAGCCATATGGCCTCTCGCTGGAGAGCTGACAGACCCTTCCCATGTATCTGTTTCCCTTGTGCAAGGATTTGTCAACTAAGCAGCCCCGTTTGGGCAACTGGCCAGAATTCATGATGGCAGACCAATTCGTTTGAACATTCTTTGATTGCTCTACTGAAACATAATTCTACCCGTGAGCGCCACTGTTACTGAGGCTGCTGCTGCTCCTTCGGAAGTCCTTGCTCCAATCAAGTTGCCTTCCCTGGGCAACTTGCACATGCTTTTGAAAACTCCTCCAATCAAACGAGTTCCATTGACTTCTAGATGACTCTGATCACCCCACAGCAAGAACAGGACAAAGATCAGTTCCCCCACTGACACAGCAAAACCCCTGTGATTCACCCAGGATGTTTGTGACTAGTCGGGGAAATCGAAGAGGTATCTGCAAGCGAGGCTGTTATTGTGAGAATTATAATCTGAGTTTGTATGGAGCTTCCTTTTCTATAATGGCTAGTTTCTTAGTCTTATCTAGACACACTCCCAGCCCTCTTTCTCGCGTGTCACACCTCCACTTCTTTGACGTTCCCTCCAGAAAAGCCTTCTTTCGCCTAGCCTTTCAGTGTCTGAGTAAGTGAGATGGCTGTTCAAAGAACCTAAGAGCCCTGGGGCTTTTAGCAGCATTGTGATGGTGCACTGTTCCAGAGGCCATCCGGTACTGGAAATTAGAGGCCTGAGCCTTCAGAATGGGAGAGCTGCATACCTTGATCTTTGAGGACTGGAGGAGGCCCCAGTTATAAAAGACAAGGGACCCAACATCTGAACTTCGTGATCTCTTAACCTATCTTCTGAGGGCTGGGCTACTTGCCTTTAAAGACTAAAGCAATATGAATCTGACCTGAACATACAGAGTTATAAATTTGTCTTTAAAACCATTTCCTCGAGTTAAAGACATCTGGCTTTGAAAGCTGAGATCTTGCTCTGACTTGAACACATAGAACTATGGCCCTCCCGGGTTTCAAGCAGGATTTCATAAGTCTTTAGTTCTCAGGCTTGAAAATCATAGTCTTAGGGCTACAGCACCCTGGTCACTGGATGTTGCGACCTCAGGCCTGCTAAACCTAAGGAGGCTTCTCTTTGCCTGTTCATGATTTCTATTAAAATATGGCAAAAAGGACCTTTAGACAGTCATTGTGAAAATGGGGCATCATAGGGAGTTTTTAAAAGCAGTTCCCTCAGGTGAAATGTTTCAGGCATTAGAAGTTCAGCTTGTTACGATGTAACTCCATATTTGCTGCTATAGGATTGTGAAGGCACAGAGCCTCATGCTACAGATGTCAAGTTAACTTTAGCACTGAGTTTAGTATTACAGGAGCTTCTGCATCAATTGCACATTTTTTTTTCTCTTTACGGAGTTCCAGTGACCCAAATTTACAGATTTGAGATGGGGCATTCCCATTATAAGACGAACATGGCTGCTTTATTTTAAAAAGTTCAGTTGGGGTCATTTAAGTCAGAAAAAAATGCCCCTGGATTGTATACTATTTATAGCATATCTATATACATAGGTCCAAGGCTTTTATGTCAAAAAATCAGCTGCTCTAATCCAGGTGTAGTCCCACACAGCAGATGAGGCAGACACAACAGTCTACATTTATCTTAATTCTGTCGTTTCCAAGGAAACTACTCTGAAGGAGCAGACACTGAATTTTCAATGTTGTATCATCCTAGCCTGCTATTCAGCTTTACCCATAGTTAGGCACATCAAAAGCCACACTGAGAAAGGTGCTAACTAGCATCTAGCAATTCTTCTAAAAGGATGAAGATGAGCATACACATCAATGAATAGGTGTGTCCTTGAATACTGCCTGCTTTAGGGTTATCACCTGATAGTAATTAGGAGAAACAATTTATAAATGAAATACTATAAAGCAGTATTATTTCAGACAAATGACATAGTGATGAGTATTTTCACAGAATATTATTCTTTCTTATTGAATATATGAATTCTAAAATCAAAATATATGAAAGCAGGGTTCTGGACAGTCAGGAAACTATATTAACAATAACAAGAAGAAAAGAAACTCTTAATAATACCAAGCAATTATAAAATCTAGCATTTTTTTGCAATTTCTTAAGATCAATACTGATTAACAAAACATGTTCAATTTTCAAGATAAAATTGAAACATTATTGGTAAGTTTGTACTACTCTAATACCATATTTTATTAGTTTAAAGTTATTTACAGCCTTGTGTGGTGCCAGACTCCTTTAAAAACAGCACTTAGCATGGAGAGACAGGTGAATTTATGTGAATTCAAGGGTAGCCTGGTCTATATACCATGTTCTGGGGCAGCAAGGGAGATATAGTGAGATCCTTTCCCAAAAAGAAAGTTGATATTCATTTACCCATCAAATCCTAATTGTATTTCTTTGATGTTACAGACACTGTGCTAGCCTCAGGCAGTTATTTCTGAAACTGTCCTGGGTCCTGCTGTCATGGGACTTGATGACTAGTAGGGGAAGAGAAATTAAAAACAAACATGAATAGAATGATATATAAAGTTACAAAGGCCAAAATGTTTTGAGAGAGGCTAAAGGGTGTAAAGAAATTGTGATGAGATTTGAGATTTGGATTAGTCAGGTTAACCAAAGCAAGGCTTCCTGAAGGAGTACTGGCTCACCATATGGTGTCATGTTGGTTAGCTGCCTTTAAAAAAGACACAGAGAAAATAATTCCAGGCTTTGGGAAAATTGCATAAAAAGTTTTTTTTAGCAGAAAAGTAAATATGACACATTTGCTAACATTTTGTCAGAAATGTAGTGTGATTTGTATGTACTTCTCCCAAGATCCTAATACATTTGTATGTAGCATCTTTTTAAATTCTAGATTATATTTAATCAATAATGTATTCTCTTCATGGTAACAAGAGGTATGATAATTTATGAAGATAAAATGGTCAAAATAGATACCTTTGGCTTCTTGAAGTTAGATTTTTGTTGATGGAATGGCAGGGCTGCGTCCCACCACCCGGCCGCTGGCTAGCTTTACCCAAAATAATTACACGGAAACTATTCTTTAAACACTGCCTGGCCCATTAGTTTCAGCCTCGTATTGGCTAAATTCTCACATCTTGCTTTAACCCATATTTAGTAATCTGTGTAGCACCACGAGGTGGTCGCTTACCAGGAGAGAACTTAACCTGCATCCATCTCAGAGAGGAGAGGCATGGCAACTGCCTAATTTCCCTTCTTCCCAGCATTCTGTTCTGTCTACTCCGCCTACCTAATTTTATGTCCCATTAAAGGGCCAAGGCAGTTTCTTTATTAACGAATGAAATCAATACAAACAGAAGACTCTCCCACATCAGATTTTAACAGAGAATCAAGTAAGACAGTGCTAACTTTAGGACACCATGGATTCATAAATAGTAGGCATGTGATCTAGCTACCTACCTGTGAAGGAAAATAAGATCTCTTTTTAGATGCAAATGCTGATAAAACATCAGGCATTAAGAATTTCCCCAAGTTCCTTACACAAGTTTAAGCAGATACCTGCCCCTGTGATCACCAATTTTGCAAATAATGGTTGAGGCATTGCATATTGAATGTTTTTAGCTACTGGTAGTTTAGTGGATTTACTATCAGATAGATAACCTTAGTCTCATTGAAGATATTTTCTGACTTTGTCTATATAGCTTTTAATTGTTCTACTTACTGAGATATATAAATCGTATACTGACACAAATATAATATAATATATTCATAGATTGAGAGAGTTGTATTTTAAAAAGCACATTTCTATCTACATAATATTTCTTAACCATAGTTATAACAGACTTTTATTTTAGAGTTGTCGAGTGACTGTCTGCCAGTAAGGGACTGAGGCAAGACTAGTTAGGACACTTGGCCTATTATAAATGTCTCACTTCTGGAAAAGAAAGAACATTCCCTTGGTAAAAAAAAAAATGCTATCGGTTGGGTCTTTCTTTAGACTGCCTAGAAACTGAAGCTGCCAGCAGGATGTTAGAGAGCGTTTGCTGGAATCAACTTTGGTGAGATTTTTCTTGGGAGAAATTTTACAGCATATTTAATCAGGCGATCAAGAAAGAACAGCTGTTTGTGTATGAAGCATCAGTAAAGCTGTTAAGATTTATATAATCTTTAGTGTTCAACAGATTGCTGGCATTTATAAGACAGTCATATATGCATATGTTCATATACAGTCATGTATGCTACCTTTCCACTGCCTCCATAGAGGGGCTTCCTAAGAGGGAATGGCTTTGAAGAGAAATAAGAAAACTTGCTAGACGGAGACTGTTCAGGTGGTGGGATCCTTGGAAATCTGGGAGAGTAAACATAGTGTAACAGAAGGCAATTACAATCCCAGCACAGGTGAGAATAAGACAGGAAGATGGCCAGGTTCAAGATCAGTTTTGACTATCTGGCAAGTTCTAGTCATTCGGGGTTACATGGGGGAGATCCTGTCTCAGGAAGTATTTTAAAAGTCGATGATTCTAGTGCCCGCCTGGAATGGTTAAGCTAATTATTTAATTTTACAGTAAGGCAGTTGACATCTTACATGAAAGCAGAAGCTGCATCGTTGCTCTGACAGTCTTCCAAGTAGCAAGATCCAATCTTTCCATGTTGGCCTCTTCTTATCATCACTAGGATGCTCATTTAAAACTCTGATGACTAGGGCTACTCAGTAAAATGCTCTTTGCCAAGCATGGAGACTCAATTTTGAATACCTATTATCTATACAAAAGCAGGACACTGTTGCCCACATCGTAATCCCAATGATGTTGAAACATTTTCTTTGTTTCAATCCCTAACTTTAAGTTCCACAGTATGACATTAATAATTCCAAAATAATAGCCCCTTACACCTTACATGGATTATCTAATAGTTGTCTAACTTTCTTGGTAAACCATTGGCTTTTCCAACTCTGGGACTTGTTTTTGTTTGTTTGTTTTTGTTTTGTTTTTCATTTTTCTGTAGCATTAAGTTAAAGAAACAAGTCAAAATCCACTCCATTGCAATCATACTTCAGTACAAACATGGTTAATCACACTTTGCTCTGAGTTTACGGAGCATGTCATGTCCACTCTGTACACCTGTAATCAGATTTCTTGTTACTTATGTGAAAGGTTTGGGCGGACCTAGTCTTTGGAGTCCAGCAATCTCTGTTTCAACTCCATCACTTGTCCACTCTGATCTAATAAATGTCTCAGGACAGTCTCTGCTTGCTTTGGTGGCATGAGTTCTTAGTGATTTAATGGAAGATGGATTTCATTCGAAGGGTCCAGTGTGAGTTGAGCAGCGCTTGAGTGGCTTGACATATGAATCGCATTCTCTGGCTCTGTCATAGAATGTAGTTACAATTTTGATTCTGAAGAATAAAATAAAATCTGGAAGTATCATACATGTTTAAACTGTCTTGTTTGGTAAATGACTCTTTTCCTTTCTGTTTGCCTTCCATTGGCCAGCACTGTCAAGCAGCCCTATCTGATTTTAAAGTACCTCAGAAATGAAGTGTGGCTGATAATTATCTGTATTATAAAATGCATTACTTTTCTGAAATACCTCTGACTGATTATACAAGAATAAAATGAGGCAGTAAGTGCCAGATGTCTTCCACATAGAAGTTGCTAGATAAATCGTAATTGATCTCTGCTTCCTTTAATGTTGCTTCTTAAAAGACCTAATGCACATTCCTCTTTGTTACTTACTTCTGTCATTGAACACATGCTTGGATAATTATCACAGATTTGCACACTGGAAATGAAAAATCCTCTGGTGATACTCTTTGCATGTACATTTTGCTGTGATACCATCTTTTCTCCATTCCCTTGCTTCTTCCCAAAAGGATACTTATTTGATTTTAAGAAGGCTGTCTTAATAACTCTCATACTAATACCTGTTTTCAGTACATTTTAAGTTTGCCTGAGTTCATCTGTGTGCTTGCTTGCACACCATAGTCATACTAAGTTATACTTTCTGTAAGATTTTGATGATAAATGTTCTAAGATTGTAATTCCCTATACAAGCTATCCTCTCTAAGGGAGGCACTGGATATATCAATATTAAATTTGGCTCTATTTGTCTATATATTTTTGCATGCTGATTTCTATTCAAAGTTAATATAAGCATGAAGTAATTTAGAGTGTAAAGGAGTAATAAAATATTTCATGTTACATACAGATATTTTAATTACTATCATTTTTAAAATTACTCTTCCAACTTTGTTTCAAAGGAAAAATATTATTTTATGTTCTAATCAGGAATTGCCTGCGATAGGTTCATGTAGGACCAAAACTCAAATTTAGGAAAACATTGTGTGCTTTTAACTTCTGTGTTCCTTTCTTTTTATTTTTACCCTTTCCAATTTTGGATCATACCTTCCCCTTCTTTTGAGAGTGTGTCAGTGGGTGAAGTATGGGAATGTCAGGCCTCTAGCAGAGAGTGAGCTGTGACTGCCTCCCAGACAAATATGAACTTTGTCTTCACTTTTCCTCTTCCTTTGGATTTTTTTGGTTTATCGTCTTTACCATCTTCAACATTCACTCTATTGTGTTCACTTCTTTTTTCTGGGATATGATGCCTCACCCTAGATGAAGCCTGGTAAAAATCACCATGTCCATGAGGTATATTTTTAGGTATTGTGCTATTGTAATTTGGCCGTTTAGCGGTAGCCTTTTCTAGCCATCAAGTTCATGTATCTTCATCTTGGCCAACAAATACGTGCATTTTCATAGCTTCCATGAATTCTTTTGAGACTTTCTAGGGAAGATACTCACTTATAAAATAGGGAAAAGGTGGCTTTTCCTATTGAAAATGTGGCAAGAGAAGCCTCCAACACTTCTGCTGAATAAAGAGTTCTTTTGTGAGGTCACTGATTATGGTAACAGAATGGCTGAGAGGTGACAGAGGTGGTGGTCATAGCTTGCACTTCTACCTACACTGAATACAGCAACACTGTAATTGATTCTCACATTTTGGTTTGTGTAAGGGCTGCTTCCTGCAGATGCTGAGCAGAGCTCTAACGCCAATACAAAAGCTATTGAAATACATCCTTAAAATATGCTGAGGGAAGGCAAATGTTTTAATTAATACAGTTTTTGTGTGGTTATTTTGGGTCTGGGCAGCCGGAAACTTAATGAGCGGCCTCCAACTACACTAGCTTACTCACAAGAGTTTCTGGAACATTCTGTAACACATATAATTCTCCAGCTAGGGTTTTACACCTGATATTTTTCTACTTGCATGCTGTTTTCCTGTCTCATGTTGTGCACTTTTCTCTTGTTCTGGGTTCCTCCCTTCCTTACCAGCAGTATTGTTTCCTGCAACTTTTAACACCTACTATCTGATATCATACAAAGGTGTTTATGTGCATGTGTGTGTGTGTGTGTGTTTCTGTGTGTGTGTGCGTGTATGTGAACTGATGCATTTGTATATATGTACTCAAGCATGTGGAGGCAAGAGGACAGCTTCAAGTGTCAATCTTCAAGTCACTGTCCACCTTATTTTGGAGACAGTGTGTCTCACTTGTTGGGGAATTGCCAAGAATACCAGATTGTTTGGCTAGGGAGCCCCAAGTTCTACCTATTCCTACTTTTTAAAAGTAGGATAAAATACATGCCACCATGTGGGATTCTTTGAACTTAAGTCCTCTTTTAAAGCCATTTACTGTCTTATCTATCTCGATAGTTTTACTACCTTTTATTTATTTTTTATTTCCCTCTATGAGACAGAAAATTTATTGTCTTAATTGTTCACCTCTGTATTCTTAGCACCCAGAAGAGTGTTGTGGACTTAACATGTGTTCAATAAATATAAATTGAAATATAGTCACTAAAAATTGAGAAAAAAGTCATTTGTTTTTCAATAAGCAAAAAAAACCAAACAAAACAAGGAAACAAATGCTACACTCAATTTATTTCTTAAATATTCTTTTATAAATTTTGATAAAATATGTAACTTGTACTAAATGAGAAACTTAGTCATTTAGAGAACACTATCATCTATAATAAATTGACATATATAATATATGCAATTTTCCCTCCCAACAATTTTGTTATGCTAATTAAATGAATGACCTTTATTTTATTGTATTTCAGACATTAAAAATAGCAAAAGCAAGTTGTACAGGGCATTAGTGTTCTATAAAGAATTCATTTTCCATTCTAGCTGTAGATTGATCAACAAGCAGAAAGAAAACATGAAAAGAAAAGTAAGATTATATCCAACCAACTAGGGGAAACAGCCTGGGTGTACAGGGTTAGAAAGAAAAAATTACAGGCCTATCTTTTGGTTCTAAGTGCCTTGGCAAGTTTCCTTTAATTGCAAAGTTATGATCTTGATAAATTGATTTTAAAGATGTGGTAATGGTAGTGATTAATCTGTTCCTCCCCATGGCCCCATAGCGCTTGGTGTGGGCCTTTACTGAATCACTTAACAATCTATCTGGATTTAGAGATACCTTTGGGAGGGTCCCCCCTCATTCAAAGGATTGTGTATCTTTGGAAACAAAAGCAGCTGAACTTAACCACTACCTATCTTTCTTCTTCTTATTGTTTGAGCATTTCATACATGTACATAGTAAATTTTGATCAGAGCCACAAACCATTTCTTTCTCTCTAATTCTTCTCCTTCTATCTCCACTTATTTTCTTTTTATGTACTCTTTTTCTAAGGCAATTGAGTTCACCTGCCTTTACCCATATATGTATTCCTGTCGGATTATTGACTGGATTCATGGGTAGTATGTGCTTCAGACCACATACTTGAAGAAAATGGATTCAACTAGATTGTTCTATCATGTCTGGACAACATTGTTCTATTGTAGTCATCTGCTATTTATGGCTTTTTTTTTCTCCTAACTTCTGCCATGGGAAGAGGGGATGTAATATAAATGTACCATTTGAGATTAAGTATACATTACTCTTTTCTCTTCTACATGTTGACCAGTTGTGAGTTCCTTTAATAATCACTATCCACTATGAAAGAGTAGTACCTCTAATGAATGTTCATGCACTAATCCATGAATATAAAGATAGGTACTTAGGAGACTGTTTAACAATAAATACACTTAACAGAATAATAATAGTTGGTTCTCACAGCCTATGGCCTATCCAGCCACTTGTTCTTAGTTCCATTAAGGATGCAAGACATCAG
Organism: Arvicola amphibius; assembly: GCF_903992535.2. Classification (NCBI taxonomy): domain Eukaryota; kingdom Metazoa; phylum Chordata; class Mammalia; order Rodentia; family Cricetidae; genus Arvicola; species Arvicola amphibius. The sequence goes on along the minus strand of NC_052051.1, from coordinate 67,355,601 downwards.
TTTCATCCTGAAGAACTGGCATTAAATCTACGTGGAAAGTATTTGGTTATACCTGTAACATTCATGCCACTATTGTACTAGGGGCATATTTTGTTCTACCACTTTTTAATGTATCTCTTTTGGCTCACACAGTGAAAACTTGATTATTTCACTTCCCAAGACATTTGCATTTTATCTTTCAGTACTATGAAAATTGGTCATATTTTGTTGTTCCTGTTGTTATTGTAGAAATTTCTGTTATTGGAGACAGTGGTTGTTTTAACAGTTTTGCTGGTTTATTTGTTTTGCTATAAAAGATATAATTTGAGGTCTTGGTTCTTAAAAAGCATTTATCAAATGTTGGTTAAGTTGTTGTAATTGAAAAAAAAAGATAGAATAATATCTCCACAAGAAAAGAAAGGGAACCTAAAGTAAACATTACCATTTCCTTTGTAACATAGAAGTAAGTAAACTTGTGATATTGAGACTTTAGTTTTATAAGTAATGCAATAGTCAAGGATAAGTGGAAAGAAGTTACAAAAGTGGCCTCAAAACATCTTCATTATTTAAGCTAGGGAAATAAATACTATATTTCCTTTTATACATTTTACTAATGATTAGAATTGTAAATAACTTAAAAATTATACTTGTGAAATGTCTAAAATATAATGCATCTCATTGTGTTTGTATTTTCTGTTGATTGATACTTGATAGGTGATAATAGGTGTCATTTCATTATTTTATTTGTTTTTACTTTGCTTTGAACTGTATTTTTTATATATTTGGTTATCACAGAGGTTTATCTGTTTTCCCCTGTTTACTTTTAATAACTTTTTAGTCAATGAATATTTGTCCAGAACTATGTGTGTGGTGTGGGATGGAGGGTAGTAAGGTATAAAAGAAGAATAGGGAACCTGTGTGTATGTATTGTGTGTGTGTGTGTGTGTGTGTGTGTGTGTGTAGTAGTATAGTGTGCAATGGTGAGAATATGTGTTTGTGTATAATGGGGGATGGTGAATATGTGGGTGTATGTGTGTGTAGGATGTATTTGTGGTGTGGTGTATGTACAAAAGAGTATGTAAATGTTGTGTGTGTGTGACACCTTTGAGCTATCTGTAGATGGTGGTTGTGTATGTGTGTGTTTGTATATGTGGTACATGCATGGTGTTCTGTGTGCATGATGTGGTGTGTGTTAGTGAATAATGTGGTGGGTAAGAGGTGGAGATATATATATATATATATATATATATATATATATATATATATATATATATGGTGTGTATGTGTGATGTGTGTGCAGTATGTTGGCTTTGTGTGAGTTTCTTAGTGCATATGCCAGTCCACTCATTTGGGTATCCTAGTGCAGGATATTCACTCTTTTCCTCTATTATTATTCAGATTTTTCCATTGAGAAAGGGTCTATTGCCATCCCACTATACCTTGCTTATAAATCTCCATTTGTCTTTTCATTTATTTTTCTTTTTATAATCAATATGATACAAATCTATTTCTCTGAGTTCTGTGGTCAACTAAAGTGAATAATCGAACTTGTGCTTGGAGTCAGGGATTTCCAATTAATACCTCTTAAAAATAGAAATGTATCATCCTGGAAAAGGGGCTGTTTATGGGATTGGATGCTTTCTATTGGGTCTGCAGTATCTCAAGCTAGTGTTGCAATTGAACCGAGTTAGACGACATTAAGTTTTATTGAAAATTTGTTAATGCATGTAAAACAAAAGTGAGAGAGAGAAATACACACACAGAGAGAGGGAGGAGGGAGGGAGAAAGAGAGAGAAAGAGACTTTAGTCACAGAAATGTACAATCAAGAGACTCATTTGATGCTTTCTCTTCTTTTCAGATGAATGCCCTTGTTTCACAGACAAAAAATTTCCTTGTATATTCTCTCTTTCTATACTTGTAACTCATTTCTCTCCTCAAGTATCAGTGGAGAATCTGGAGGCTAAATAGTGCTGGGAGAAGTAGGAAAACTTGAGTTGCTCCTGCTTTTCGTGAGAAAGTATCATGTATCAATCAATCCTAATTGAATTCCCACTATGAACCAGAAAGTGTTACAGTCATGTTAAACAAGATCTCCAGTTTATATCCTGATAATTTAGAAAGGTATAAAATCCACTATAAAGATATGTTTCATAAAATAGAATTAAAATAGAATGTGCACTGGGGAGGCAGGCACAGACAGATTTCTGTGTGTTCTAGGCTAGTCTGGTCTACAGAATAAATTCCAGAACAGCCAAAGCTACAGAGAGAAATCATGTCTTGAAAAACCAAATATAAAAATAGTAGAATATGGAAGGATTATTTGCTAATATTTATAATTTTCAATTTAAAAATATTTTGATTTTTGAGAACTTCATACATTGTATCTATATTATAGTCATTCCTTGTCTCGCAACTCATCTTCAATCCACTTCCCCTTCTATACCCGCCCAACTTTATGTCTACATTGTTTTTAAACCCACAAGAAAAGTTTCTTTTTGCAGTAGATTACTATTAACACAGAGACCTACAACTGGTCAGACTGCAGACAGTAAGAATCTGTGAGACTCCAGAGTATTCCTTCCTAATGGGGGCATCTATATCACACTCCCTCTTCCCAAGGCTCAGAAATATTTTTTAAAATGGTGCAAACAAGTAAGAAAGGAAGAGGCAATGGGTGACTACAACAAAAGAGTGTTTTTAAGACACAAGAGGACAGTTCTACATGTCAACTCACAGTGGTTGTTACAGCATCCACCAGACCTGGGCAAGTAAGTTAAAGCCAAACAAAACCTCAGTACTGGTGGAGGATGTGGGCATGAATTTCTATTCTTGACTGAAGAATGATGGGTAATTGATAACTGCTGGGAGAGGAATAGTTAGATTTCTTTAAGGATGTGTCCCTGGAATGTAGGCCACACTCCAGTGGAGAGCTATCTGATAAACCATAGGGCAATACAATTTGGATGTGAAGGGTGTGTAAAGAAAACTACTATGATTTACAAATACTAAAATAAAAATAAAATCAGAAATCTGGGGTTTGTTAGACTTTAATGGTGTAGGTTAGGTCAGACCTCATTGTGAATGTGAGTATTATAGATAGAACAGTATTGTTGGTGGCTCGAGTGTGTCTGTTGCATTTGAAGAGCAGTAAGCATGGAGAGAGGGATGAGACGAGAAAGTCATGAAGACAACTGGGGTCTAATATGCAGTGAACTAAAAAAAATAAAACTTTTGTAAAATAAAGGCAACATGGTTTGACTGACATGTTAAAAATCACTATGGTTGCTACTTGAAGACGATTTAAGTGAGGTATAATTGAAATGAAACTGGTTCAAGCAAGAATGACAATGGGGAAATGTATGGATACACGATCACATGCCTGACACATCTTTGGAAGGTAGAAACTAGAGTGAGCAAAATGACTCAATGGACTGACAAGTGACTGACAAAGGAAAAATATCAAGGTGTATGCCTAAATGTCACCGTTGTTCTCAAAAGCAGTCTTGAATGGAGAAGATGAAAACAACCTGGTGATAGGATGGAAGTCTAGTTTGAGAGCTGTTGAATTTTCTATAGTCATCAGTAACCAAAAGTAATGTCAAGTTGGAGATACTATTTACATGTGTCTGGAATATTGTTGAACACACAGAATTGAAAGTATTCATAACTGAAACTGTGGACAAGATCTTTAAGGAAGGTTAGGTAGACAACAGATTCAGCTCTTGGACTAAGTTCTAACACCTTCTAATAAACAAACTTAGTAAGAGAAAGTGACTGGAAAAATAGGAGGTCAGCAGAGGCTGGCCTCTGAGGCACCACCTACAGAAGAAGTTTCAAGGAAAAAAAAAGTCAGCTATGCATGATTTGAAGTGTACTAGAATTTTAAATTTTTATTTCAGAAGAAACTTTACTGAATTTGTTTTAAAGAAACTTCTCTTGGTTCAGAACTTGCCAACAGACAGATGAAGACACCTGTCCCTATCTGCATGCCGAAAATATAAACAGTGATTTTTCTAAGTTGGCTGTGCTCCTTCCAGGTGACATTTCCAAAACTGCCTAGAGACTTAAGATTCAGGCAGGCTGGCAACACCAAAGGTGGGCTTGATCAAATCTTGCCTGGCAGATTCTTTTTCAAGAAGTAAAAGAAATTGAAAGATCCTGGGCACAAACCCCACAATGTGAGAGAGGAATTTTTGGAAGTAAATGCTGATTACTAAATATATAAACTCTTCCAAAGTTTGTTTATTTGGACCTGGTAGAAAATTAAGGGTATAAAACATGATGATAATGTTAAAACTTTCCTAGTTCATGTAAATATGAGGTAATTAGATGTAATTTATCTAAACAATTCAAAAGCATATTTTCCCTAATATTATTCTCTTATTGTATATAGACTTCTGGCTTTCTTCCTTATAATGATTAGGTAAATATCCTTTCTTCCTCTTTTCCTCTCTCTCTCCTTTCCCTCCTTCTTTTTCTTATTATAAATAATTACTAAGTACATAGGTTATCTCTTTTTCTGAGTTTTATGATATCTCAGAAGTTCTATGGTGCAGGACATTTGTCTATATTCTGTCAATTATGTTTTAAATAAACACTGATTGGCCAATAGCCAGGCAGGAAGTATAGAGGGGACAATCAGACATGAAGAAAATGTGGGTCAAGGAGAACAGGAGAATTCTGGGAAGGAGGAAGCCCATTCCTCCCCAGTCCTGTCCCAACCACAGAAGCAGAAAGATGTGATTACCCTGCTGAAAAAGGTACCGAGCCATGTGGCTAACATAGATAAGACTAAAGGGTTAATATAATTTATAAGAGTTAATAAGAAGCCTGAGCTAATGGGTCAATCAGTTTATCATTAATATAGACCTCTGTGTGATTTCTTTGGCGCTAAATGGCTGTGGGACCTGGTGGGAGGACAGAAACCCAGACAGCAGTTCTACATTTACAGAAATCATAGTCCAGTTGGTTATTGTTCAAGCAATAACTTATAAAAGTACATAAATGTATGTAGTCTTAATAACATAATTTCTAAATAAGAGATTACATAATTTGTATCTTAACTTTTTAGCAAGGCTGTAATATTGGACAAAAATTTCTGACATATGATAATCCAGTATTATAAGAACAGTTGAGACTAGGATCTTCTGATAGATGAAGCCAACTTCCAGCAGCACAAATATAGGGGGGAAGGAAGTGACATGCAATGAATAAAAGCAGATGAATGGGAAATGGAAGAAAGAAAAAAAAGTGATTACTGCTACAGGACCATTATTCTAGAAAGGAGGAGAGCTGAACTAAACTCTGAAGTTTGTGTTAAGATTCAACATAAAGGGAAAAACAGAGTGTTAGAGTGTGAGAAAAGGACACCTTCCAGGACCTTTATTGATGGCTCTAGTCTGATTTATCAATGTATTCATTCTTTACCCGATGTCAGATGATGTGAAGAATATTTTTGTTGGTGTATTTGGTATTATACATGTTAACTTAGAAATGAAATTGTAGGATCACAGTTAGTACATTCCTTGGTGGTGATGTTGTACTTGATTGACCTCCCAGAAAAGTGAAGCCAAGATTCATTTCAGCACCATTCATCTACAAAGTATGTACCACGAACTTTTCAAGTCATTGTCAACATAAGGTAAACTGTAGAGTAGGGTCTGTATGATAATATATTTCAATAATATTACAACTCATAAAAAAGGGATTAACTAAGTTCTGGGCCCATGAGAAGATAGTAACTATAGTTTCTATTAGTACATTAATTATATATTGTTTTCCCTGATTTTTTAATATTTGTTTTATTTTTGAGATTATAATTTCATTATAACTCCCCTCCCCACATTTCCTCTCTTAAACCCTCTCATATAACCCTCACTCATATCCCTCATGGTATTGCATATATATATATATATATATATATATATATATATATATATGATGCTCAGTCCACTTAATGCTACCTGTGTATGTTTTCAGAACTGACTGATGCTGGCCTATTGGTGTTTCTTCCATGGGTAAGGCCACCTCTTCCATCCCCAGGATTTCTCAGTTGTCTTAGCGCTTTGTGTATAGCTGAGGCTTCATGGTCTTTTCTCTGTCCAGTCTGACATGTTCCTTGGTGTCATCCTGGTTCAGCTCACATTGAGTAGTCCCAATGGACACACCAAAGAACACTCCCATACCTAATACTTAAGGCACATTGCTGGAGTGGGTTTGGAAAATGTTAAGAACCAGAGGACTAATGAGATTGCTGTAAGATTGATTCTCCTACTAATGTCAGAAGCTACATTGTAACAGGAGGAGTGGGCTGCTTGTTGTCCTGGCCACCTGGCTATCTTACACCTGAAATAAGCACACAGAAAACATATTCATTTAAACACTGCCTGGCCCATTAGCTCTAACTTCTTATTGGCTAATTCTTACACCTTAATTTAACCCATTTATATTAATCTGTGTATCGCCATGTGACTGTGACTTACTGACAAGTTTCTAACCAGTGCCCATCTCAGGCAGGAGATCCATGGTGTCTGCCACTCTGCCCTTATTCCCAGCATTTAGTTCTGTCTATTTCACCTACCTAAGTTCTATCCTATCAACTAGGCCAAGGCAGTTTCTTTATTCATTACCCAATGAAAGCAACACACAAACAGAAGGAACTCCTACACCACAACATCCATTAAATCTCAGCACCTATATTTTAAACTATGTTGACAATTTTTTTCTTTTTTTTCTCATTTTTTTTATTAAAAATTTCCATCTTCTCCCCTCCTCCTCCCCCTTCCCTCCCCTCCCTTCCACCCATACCCCCACTCCTCCCCTCTCCAAGACAAAGAGCCATCAGGGTTCCCTTCACTATGTAAAGTCCAAGGTCCTCCCAGCTCCTCCTAAGTCCAGGAAGGTGAGCAACCAAACTGACAAGGCTCACAGTGAGTCCGTCCATACTGTAGAGTTCATGCTCATTGCCGTTGTCCTTGGTTTCTCAGTCCTCCTCCACCGTCAGCCACATTCAGAGAGTCTGGTTTGGTCCCCTGTTCCATCAGTCCCATTCCAACTGGACTTGGTGGTCTCCCATTAGATCTGTCCCACCATCTCAATGGGTAAACACACTCCTCACGGTCCTGACTTCCTTGCTCATGATCTCCCTCCTTTTGCTCCTCATCAGGACCTTGGGAGCTCAGTCCGGTGCTCCTATGTGGGGCTCTGTCATTTTCTCCATCCAATGCCAGGTGAAGGTTCTATGGTGATATGCAAGATATTCATGTGTATGGCAATAGGATCTGGACATTTCTGGCACCGTCTCCTCAGCTGCCCAAGGACCTAGCTGGGGGCATCCAAGTCACATGGCTGCAATCCCAGTGATTGTACCTTAACATCTGAGTCAGTTGGGTGCAATCCCAGCTCATGTGATCCAATGCCCTCTTCTTGCCTCTGAAGTCACAATTGTCTAACAATTTAACTTTTATTCATATATATGTATGTGTATGTTTCTGTGTGAGTGTATGCCAGATATGAGTGTGACTTCGGAGGCAAGAAGAGGGCATTGTATCACATGAGCTGGGATTACACCCAACTGACTCAGATGTTAAGGTACAATCACTGGGATTGTAGCCATGTGACTTGGATGTTAGATGGAAGAGTGGAAAGCACTCAGCCACTGAGTTATTTACCCAGCCTCAACAGTTACCATTTTTAAATACTATTGTATAATAGAAATTATTGGCTTATTCTTAATATAAATATGTTGTATATGTGGTTTTCCTTATCAAGCAAATCTCTCAAAAAACCAAAGGTGAAGAAAATTGCTCCAGTGTCAAATATAAACAGATATAAAGGTGTCAAGAAAATACAACACAAAAAGATGAGACTTTCACTGTTGCAAATATATATTTGAAAATTATGTATATATGTATATATAATTTAGTATATCTAATATAATAAAAATTTCCATGGTTACATATTAAGGTTGGGATAAGACAAATGTCAACATGAAGGAATAAAGATGAGTAATGTAGCAAATTTTTAATCGGCTCTTTTTAAATATTACTGTCCTAAAAGGCATCTAAATTTACTTGCTTTCCTAACAGCATGAATAGTAGTTATTTAAGGAAAAGCTATATATAGATGAGCACTCACATAAGTTATGGTCACTTGATGTACAGATTTATAATAGTGTGAATTAATACACAGTTAAAATGATGTTTCCTGTTTTGAACTTGAATCCATTTCTAGGCTAGCAACATGCCCTCAAACACTTTTAAGACCTGGGCAATGGCAATGGTGGCCACTCCTGGTCAACCAGAGGGTCAGCATATTGGACAATTGATACCTTACAGCACACTCTGCTACTAAATTGTACAAGCTGGGTGCTCTGTTGTATATTGAATGGTTTTAGCTTGAAAAATGTTAATCAGAAACAAGTCCCAAAGGAATCTGTTAGGACTCTCTCTTAATTTTCTTAAATTTTGTATAAGTTTTCAAAAGTAATTGAGTGTTAAATTATTCTTATTCCATTGGACATATTCTAATAAATGATCTAATGTAATCATGTGGTTGACAGAGTTGTCATCGCAAACATCTGTTTGTACCAACATAATAATAATTCATAAAAATAGTAATTTTAATTGGAGAGGACTGTTTTGGGAAATTAGTTAAATTTTGAATTTTACTCATTTTAATGAAACATTTCTTCTTTAATATTCCAACAAATAAGTAATGAACAATAAAATTAGAAATTCGTCTAGGTATAGTACAAAATTTTTTAATTTTTAGTGCATATATATATATATATATTCTAAAGATTTACTAAATAAGTCCTCTGTATTCTTATTTTAAAACATCAGTTTGCTTAAAAATTTGCTACTTATCTATGTGAAGACAATTCAACCAAAGCAAATGCTTAAATGCACATTATCAAACTGAGTAAGGTAGGCATTCATTGAAGCCTATATATAGAACCAATATACATCACAAAGCCTTTGAAAGACATGTGATTCTTATTGATAGAAATTCCTATGTATTGAGTAGCTATATAATATTCCATATGTATATATGTCTTATTGTTATATATGAACATGGTCAATGTCAGCTTGGAGAGGAAAGGGTTTATTTGGCTTATGCTTCCATATCACTGTTCATCACCAAAGAAGGTCCAGACAGGAACTCAGTCAGGGAAGGAACCTGGAGCCAGGAGCTGGTGCAGAGGCCATGGAATAGTGCTGTTTAATGGTTTTTCAGCCTGCTTTATACAATCCAATACCATTGTCCCAGCTATGTCCCCACCCACAATAGGTTGGGCCCTTTCCCATCAATCTCTCAATGTTCTTAACTAAGAACATGTCATTCATACTTGGGTACAGGTTAGTCTTATAGAATCATTTTCTCAGTTGTGCTCCCTCCTCTCAGATGATTATAGCTGGTATCAAGCTGACAAAGCATTGGCCATCACACACACACACACACACACACACACACACACACACGTGTGTGTGTGTGTATAACTACACAAATATATACCTTTTACATACATACACACATATACATGCACATATATAAACTCATGTATGAATGTGTATGTTCTATATATGTGGAGTCCAAACTCAGTTATCCTGGAAGGTAGGGTTATCTTATTATATAGATGTGGATCTTAATAACTAAAGAGATTAAGTGACAGTGAACCAGTCACCTAGTTTTTCTATTATATTTTAATTTGTTGTGATTGCAATATAATTACATCATTTCCTCCTTGTCTTTCTTCCTTCAAACCAGTCAAGTGTATGCCTCTTGCTCTCTTTCAAGTTAATCGTCTCTTTTTCTTTAAGTTTCTACAAAGACAAATACATGTGCATGCACATGGGTGCATGCACACACACACACATTTCTAAATAAATAGGTATGAGTTGCTCAGTCTATAAATTACTTGTATATATATTTTCAATCTGGTAATTTGATATTGGATAACCAATTGGTGTTCAAGAAAGTGTCATATTGTTTGCCCTGTCACTTTGACTCCCCACCTGTGCAGACTCACAAAAAGTGTTTCAGAGGGTTTTTGTTTAAAACACTAACAACTGGACAGTAGGTAGACAGCCATAAACATAGTGAGGTACATGCAGAACAATTTTCCTTTTTTATATTTTTCTTTGAGCATGCTGAGCCTTCTCTAGAATATCTAGAATTTACACAATAATATGAGTGGGGCTCTCACCTTTTTTCCACTTTGTTACCTGTTTATTCACCCACTGACAGCTACATGAGTTCTAGCATGGACACCTAGTCAATTGATATAACTTCTTTCACTGTTGAAACAGTGTAAATAGAGGAAATGGGGGAGTTACTGTTCACTAAGATGTGCTCCTCAATCTTCAGATGCTTCCTGAGAGGCTAGTTCCATCACCTTCTTGGAAAGAGTCGTCATTTAGATCGACATTCCTCCCAGAAATTTCATTGTCAACAGACATTTTGCTTTTCTTTAGCTTCTGCTTAATTCTCTTTGGATTTTATTTGAGTCTTAGGGAAAGAAGCTGCTATTGTTAATTGAGATACCTTTTAGATAGATTCAAACTCATATTTAACTTCATTTCTTTTTCGTTTCTGATGCACCAAAAATGCTTGTACGGATGTCTTTTCTATCTCCAAAGACTTCTCTTCACTCTGGGACTTTCATGATTTTTCTCTTGCTGACAAACTTTATAGGTTTTTTTTTTCTTTTCTCAGTGAAGTTGAAATTATTGTCTAAGTTTCATGGAGACACATTATTTCTATTTCCTAATGAATTGTCTTTGATTTTGTGGCTTGTACTTGTCCTAAGTTTAGCACTGCATTCTATCTACTCAGCATATCCCTTATTTCGTGTTGCTTTAGTCTTCATTAGGATTTTCTATTTTTTAGTGATATCCTACTCACACAGTGTTTTATCTATTTCAAAATTGTTTCAAGATGGTGAATCTGAAAAAAGAGTGAGAAGAAGACTCAGTACTTTGGGGGGAATAAGGAAATTTAAAAGAAAGAACAAGAATAAACAACTAATCTATAGAAGGCTATGCCAGAAACTCAATCCAGGGAGGTGAGTTCATGGCCTCAAAGGGGAGTAGAGAATACAGTGATGAATGAAAAAAAGCATAATTGCTTATAGAGGTTGATCAAGCTTTACAAATAAATGCAGGCCTTATTACCAAGGCCAACCATTCTTTCCATTATAGCTGAAGCTATCCACTTAGTTGTATAAGTCCGTTCATCTGTAAAGTTGAAATTGGAGTCCAGATCTCCTTTATGTGAGCAGAAAAGTTCTTTAATAATTATGTTTTACTTTAAAAAAATTATTCATTTAGATCAAACCAATCTACCCTCATTTCCTTCACTGCAATTCCTACCATATGACCCCTCACACACAGCACTTTGCCTCCTGCTTCAGGTGGCCTTGTCTAAAGCCCACTCAGTAAGCTCCATGATGCCTAAATGTGCATTGGTGTAGGAAAGCCTACTAGTGCATAAGAAGCCTTCCAGGGGTGATGTCCTTGAAATAAACGACTGTCTCGCCCCCAGGAACCATCAGTCGATAGTGGATGCTTAGCTAGCTGTGTAATTTCACGAGTGCCTCTGCCTTCCACCATTGTCATTTGGCTGGTTTTGTCTTGTGCTGGTCTTGTGTGTGTGTAGCACCTGCCACTGTGAGCTTATGTGTACAATTGTCCCGTCACGTTCTCTCTATTAAACCACCTGGGGCTTTGTCTCCTTTCTCTTCCAAGTAAATTTGGAATATATGTCTACATCATTCGGTTAGCCCCATTTCTTTTCTACTCCTTGGCTCTCACTTGGTCCTATATGTTAATATGCTCCTCTAGCCTGTTGTTATGCTGATCCTTAGCTCCTGTTCAATTTGTCTTTGTTTAATCGTCCAGACACATTCACAAAAGCAACCAAAAGTTTAGAAAAAGTACATAAGTTAAGGATGAGTTTTGGCATATATTCTTTTGGAATTATCTGGCTAATCTTCCACTTGTAGAGATAGAGACACAGAATAGACAGCATGGCATCACGTTTAGTGAACCAGGTTCCCTGAGTTCTATGTGGCACGTAACTAGAGGAGATATATCATCCTACTTGCTCACACATGGGGCAGATTAATTATATTGTGGATTGTTCCCTCCGTTACTATTTGTTCTGATGTCCCTAGAACAGTGTTCACATGACAGAACATTTTGAAAACTTCTGTAAGTCGGTAAGATTTATAATGTAACAGGAAAGCCAACTGTGCATGGAGGGAAGTCCATAGCATTTCAGCACAAAGGTAAACCATCTTTTATTCCTAGTTTCCCACACAGTTGTGAGACGGTTCCCTTTTATAGTCCTTGTAGAAATAGCCTTAGCATCACTTCAGCTACTGTGGGACTGGTAACCAAGAAAAAAGCAGAAGAAAGTTCTCTTGTTCTTTCTTTGAGGCAAGACTGACTTTCAAGATAAGGACATATGTTTCATTTGCCATGTTTTCAGCTTGCCAATTCTGCTGTTTCTATTATTCAGTCATTCTGTGCTTTTTTTCCCCTCTATCATAAAAGAATTTGGGGAAAGCTTGCATTTTTGCTAAATAAGAGGCTAGTTTTAATTTAAATTCAGTCCAAGTATAATTTCTCAAAATATAGATATGTCTCTGCCAATATACTATTTATTGTTCAGTGAGACTAAAATCAAGATCAGACGAACGTAATATAGTAATCGTGAGCTCAGGCTGACAGTAAAACGGGCTAAGCTTAGCTTCTTCAACTGAGTATTCCAGTGTCTGCTCACATGAGTCATCAAAGGAGACCAAGGGCTGAGGGGTACTGGGAGTGGGTAGGTACCTCTCTAATCTGGTTGGCTTTCAGTTGTTCTGTATCATGGGGCATTTTTTTGTGCACATAAACATATATAAATAAAAATGTACATTCATATCAGTCCCTCTATGTAGGTCTTCATTTATTAGTCAAACAGCAAAAGGCATTCTAGTCTAATAATAAAGTGCTCATGCCAAATTTGTCACAGAGTTGAGGGCTTGTTTTGTTCTTGGAGTCATCCCCAAATGACCTGTGCACGAATTACAAAACCCTAAAGAGTTAAAAAGTGTTTGTTTCACAGGAAATTGGAAGAAATTTATGTGCGCAAGTGAAGCTGAAAGGTCGAATGTGTGACTCACATCTATTGACAGATGGAATGAGCATAACATGAGCAGACAGTGACTAGAAAACAAGCCGGTTGTGGGAAAGTATTTTTAGAGACTAATTTCTACCCAGCTGTGTCATCTATGAATGGGAGAAGTTTGAGAAAGTTACCTAGGGGTGTCTGAGCTCAATCAAGTGAAAGTTAATGACTCTGATTTTGCTTAAGCAGTCACTTCAAACTTTGATGTGCAAATGACGCCGGTATTGGAAGTAATTTCCTGTGGAGTTGGACCGTTTCTTTGTCAAGATGTCATAATTCTCTGTTGTAGGATCCCCCATGACTACCACATTTTTAGCAATATAAACATTTAGGGCTCGTGTTTATAAACCTCTCAGCAATTTGAATGCCATTTTCATATACCTGGGAAATTGGCAGGAACACTATCATTGTCTTAGTTTAGAATACAAACGTAGTGAAAAGTTTCGAAGTCACTAATAAAATTCAGAAAACTATCAAGTGATTGAGGATGACAAAAGGTCTTCTAGTTGCTAGTATTAAAAATTAGAGATCCTATGATCAATAAATCAGACTTCTGGAGTGGGCTTTTGTTCAGTTACTTAGCAGAAATATTCTTTTTGAATACTTTATCTACCAATTTTGACCTCAAATGTCTGTCTGTAATTTGAGAAAGGTGGTACATATTTCCTCAAGGTTATTCATTGTTTTTTTTCCTTCTTTACTGTCACACAGTTTTCTAGGTTGAAGATTAATATCTTTACTTTATTGCAGATTTTGTTCTATTTAAGAATTAATGGACATATAAGAAGCAAATAAATGTATCAACTAAGGATGCCATGTACTTAAAGACTAAAGAGGAAGTAAAGGAAGTAAATGCTTTTCTTGTACAATGTCTTTGTCCAAGGAGATGTAGAAATTTTAAATTAATTTGAAAAATGATACATGCTAGACTAACAACAAAGCCAGTGGTAATTTTATTTACCACTTTTTTTGAAAACCTGGTCAGTTAGAGAAATTCACTTTTCAAGCAAAAATGATGTAATAGCATAAAAAAGTAAAAAGTCAAACTGCTCCCATCTCCATGAATTCATGTAGTTGTACTGTAGATACTAGGAAAATTCCAGGAATCCTGAATCCCAAAACTGTTTACACATTAACACAACACAAACATGCAAAGAAGACATTATGCAGGAGCCAAGCAGAGTCAAGCATGGAGGTTTATGTCAGGGCTTCTAAGTTTCCACCTCAGGTCTCAGCATATCCACGTTGGCCTTTTTGGTATTCTAGCCAATGGGTTCCTTTTATTTAATACTTTGGTTTTAGCTCTGTTTTCTGCCACTAAAAATGTGTTTAGAAAGCATAAACATCATGAGAATTGGGCAGGATTTAGTGATAAATGCTATTTCTACCTTGCCAAGGAAATTGCTAACATTATGTCCAAAAAAAGGGATCATTTTATTGACTGGGTAGCTTCTCTACAGGACTCATGGGTAAATTTTTTTGATATTTAATCTTTTATCGCTCAACCCCATTTTTCTTTTCTTTGAGTAATAAATGATATATGTTTGATGGAGCAGTATATGGATTAAATACTTCTGTAAACAATTGTCCTCTTTAATAGTTGTTCTAAATAGTCTTCTGGATATCATAGCGGTCTAGTTCCTCATCTTAAAGGAGAAATAATAGTTTTCTCTTTTAACCACCTGCAGTTACTGATGAGGAGAAAAAAGAAGATAGCCATGTTTGCAATATCAACTCAGTGACCCAATGTTTTTAATCTCTGATTGATTGTTAATTGATTACCATTCACATTTGATGACTAGAGACTGAAGTCTCCATGTTCTTTTAAGCTATTGGTAGAACACTTTAATGAAATCTTTAAGCATACAGGTTTTTGAAGAGAAAAGTTACTTGTCAGTGATCTTTCCTATATTTTTTCCATTTTTATTTCAAATTACTGTAGAAGTGAAAAGCCATCAGGCAGAACAGAGCTCCAGGTCCCCACTTCCACTATAACAACTGTAGTCCTCTATATTAAGTTTGCCTCTGGGGTGATCTCTAGAGATGCATAATTAAGAGAATCTAGATTTCTGACCCCCTTACCACATTTTAATGACTTCACGTATTTTGTAATGACACTGAGGCCCAAAGAAATGAGTGCTTCTCTAAGTTTGCCTTGCAGCATTTCCAAAAGACCAAGCATGTATTAACCATGGGTCTGACTCACCATTTATTCAAGTCCTATGCCTATAAGGTTTAAATTTGCATAGAGGGCTATACTATATGAGCTGAATTATATGGCTGATTCTTCTGGTACTTCAGTCTCCACAGAATGACCTTCAGTGATCCTACCTTCATAATTGTTCCCATCACCAAAACATATGCCATTAGATATTGGGAAAACCAAGATATGATATAGAGTAATTTTTAGGACCCCAATTCTGTTTATCTGTTATTGGTTATTGATCATCAGTAACTTCTTTTTAATGTGTGTGTCTGTGTGTGTATACAATTTAATGTTTCATATTATTACTTTTAACTTTTGTGTCTCTCACTAGTAATGTGATTATATAATTCATTGTCCAAATATGGGAATATAGGTCATCTTGAGAGGAAGAAGAAGTACTCTAATGCATACTATAGGAACATAATGATAAATTATGGATTTTGTAGGAAAACTGAGAAGAATGACCACCCTGTAAATTAACAATCTTGTAGATGTGCTTGTTATTGAGATTAGTAGGAGAAAAAGGTCAAGTGAATGCAGCATTCAGCGATAATTTACAAATTAGTATTAACCCTCCCTTTCCCCATATATACAATAACACTAATAGTTTCAGAACTGAGGTATACATACACACACAAACACACACACAGAGGGAGAGGAAGAGAGAGAGAAAGAGAGAGAGAGAGAGAGAGAGAGAGAGAGAGAGAGAGAGAGAGAGAGAGATTCTAGCACTAAAGTTTGTTATCCTGCATATTGGATACAAACTCTCAAAATCAATTATGCATTCTAAAATCAATTGAAGATCATGGCCACTTTCTTTTTAAACAGACGTTTATCACCACTATGCATGCTTGACTATTTCTTTATGATTTCTAAGAACGAAGCAATTAAAGCAGATGAAAACTGAACAGAGACAAAAGTTTGGGTGATAAAAATAAAGGATAGCTGATAAAATAAAGGAAATAAGGCCGAGAGATGTTCTGATACACAAATAGTTATAACAATGTCGTGCAATAAAAAAAAAACAGGCTAATGCTTTTCAAAGAGTCTTGGACTATAGAACTATTTTTCTGCTATTGGTTTATTTTAACTGAACAATTTCTTAATGTGTAACAATTAAATGAAGGAAATAGTGATTACATAACTTTGCTTCCCTTTAAAGCAAGTATGTGACTGTTGGAGACTCGATGATGGCCAGGATATAAAATATATGGGATAGCAACACTTAAGTGTTATTATAAACAACTTCTAACAGGAAGGTACACCTTTATAGAATTTATTGAATTTTCATATTTGAATTACCTAGTTATCTTTGAAAGCATCATCTGGCACTCTTTAACTACTACAGCCACAAGTATAATGAGACACAATATGAGATGAAACAGCCAGTCTACAGCTAAGATAACTGATGGAAATACCATGCTTTTATAGTCTTGTGTTCTTAGCATTAAGAACACATTCAGAAAAAATATAGTTAATGGAAACCAAGAAAGTATATTTACTTGCAAGTTGAAAAATAATCGTTGTTAATTTAACGTAGGCTATTTCTCATTGTGTGGCTTAGATTGTTCTTACCCACAGATATATACTTAGTAACTAACACAATAAGTCTCTATCAAATGAATGAGGAAACTGTTGCCTGGAGCAACTTACAAATCACTCTTCTCTCTCTGCAAACACTGCCTCATTACCAGAAGGAAGTGTAATAAGAAAGGAAGAAATTTAAGTGTGCTTATAAAAATTAAAACACTCCAACATTTAAAATATAAGCGATTCTTGAAAACAAGATAACTTTTTAAAAATAAGCAACATTTTTATCTAGAGATATATAAATGAGTTGTCCATCTTTTAGTCATGACTATATTTACTTTACTTTTATGCCACTTTGACACATCTATACAGAATAACTCATTAGCATCAGTTTAATCTACATGTTCTTTAGGAAAATGGTTGTAGGTTAATCCTATGATCCATATATAAAGAAAATGAAAGTACTTTTAGAACATTCTTGACTATAATATGATCTTACATCTGGCTGTTTATTAATATCCACTATCATAAAGTGGAGATCAGAAAACATCCAATTTTATTCTCCACTATATCAATAGTTGTTGATGTTTCCACACCTTAATTATAACTATTAAAGCATATTGGACTTTTTCTTTCTGTTGAGGTATATCTTGAATATTGCAAGATACATGAAAACACAAATGTTTTGCTACTGAAATATCATATTTAAAACATCTTCAGTAAGTTTCAAATAATGTATTCATGGTATAGATTTGTGTTAAAAATTCTGTTTATTGCAACCATATGGGGTTATTTTAGCAATACTGCTCCTTTTGTTGTGCTGTCAGATTTTGAGAAGTTCTCTGTATGTGTGTGCGCTAGGTCATTAACAGTTGTAAAACAATACCTGAGCACAGACAACTTAAATGGAGGAGAAAGTCTGTTATGGTGATGATGTATGCCAGGAAGTTTAGGACTTGGTGGTGGAGGCAGGAGGAGAAGGCATTTAAGGACATTCTTAGCTACACAATGAGTTTGCAGGTAGTTTAGGATACAGGAGTCTCTCTCTCTCTCTCTCTCTCTCTCTCTCACACACACACACACACACACACACACAGAGAGAGACACACACACAGACAGACAGACAGACAGAAAGAGAGTTAGTTTCTCAAAAAAGAAAAGGTTCATATTGACTCATACTTTCAGAAGGTTTAGTCCATGATTCATTGTGCATTGACTCCAATAAGTTGGATCTGATATGAGATGTACATTATGCTACCCAATAATGGCAGAGAAAGATGTTCTTCAAACATGTATTTCTATTTACCTCCTTCCTCCAGTTAGGCCCTACCTTCTAAAGTTTCTGCCCAATAATGTCAAGAAATTATAAAGTCATCAAAGGACTAATCCACTCACTGAGGATGTGCCTCACAACCCAATCGCTTTCTTATGGTGCCACTACTTGGGTAACTAATCCTTAAACAGGGAAGTTATTTGGTGTGGGGTTGGGAGTGTTTCAACTCCAAATCACAGCAGCCAGGATTCAGAGTCAAATGATGTTTGAAGAGGAACAACCAAGATCGGAAACCATGAAGTATGATGATTCTATGTAACTGGATGCCCCTTCAGCAAGTGTATCCACTTCAGAATAAACATCCATCACACCAGCATGATTAACTACTGATCTCATTAGCTGGAGTGTTAAGGGAAGAGCGAAGCTTAAGTGCAGATCAGTCAACTCAATAGTGGTTGCTAACTAACAAGATCTTTTAAATAACTGGTGTCCAGCTGCTTTGCATTCAAAACATTCTTTAAAGCAAATTTTAGGCATCACTTATGCATATGAGCTTCACTATTGCCTGGTTGTGTCATTAGCTCTGCAGCTCTTTTCAGTGATAAACCATCTCAGAAGTTTTTCAGAATAGAGGTAGTGAGCAATAACCTTTAAAGTTATACACCGTGTAACTTTATACAGGACACGGGAAGGTAATGACAACAGTGTTGTTTCTAAGAACTAATATAGAAGAAGGGGACAAATTAAATGAAAGCATTTTCAAAGGGGCTAGAATCTGTTTCTCAGAGAGGAATCTTTACCTCTCCTCAAAGTAATGACAAGCTAGATTGGGGGTGGCAGAGACTGGTAGTCTAACCCAGCACCTCAGGAAAGGGAGAGCTTCGGGAGGGCAGGTCATTGGGGACTTTCTATGAAGGACACGTAGTGCTGGCTTAGAGAAGAGCAAGTGTTACTTTCCTGTGTTTCACTGGGGTATAACTGACAGAAAATACTGTTTATATTTAAAGTGTTTAAAGTGATGTTTTATATCAATCTATAAAGTGATCACCAAGTTGCTTAACATATTCAGTGACCTTGTTTGTTACCTTTACCTGTGTACAGTAAGAACACTGGAGATAACACTACTAGCAAATTTCAGATGCACACTATTCCCTAATGTTCATGGATGCTGACGGATGTCATCAGCAGCATCATGTACAAATCGGACTCCCAGAACTTATTTAACATCCAGCTGAACATTAATGTTCTCTGACCATCACCTCCTCTCTTCCCCACCTCCCTGAGTCCTGGTGAACACCCTGTGGTTTATAAAAGAGCAGCTTTCCATGATTTCACATAAGATAAGGGCAGCAGTATTTGTCATTTTATTTTCCTAAGCATTATGTATTCTAGGTTCATCCATGTTGAAGTCTGAGAAAGCAGCACAGCACTTTGGGACAGATGGCAGGAACTACCAGTTGACAACAGCATCCGTGTAGTCATAGGAGCAATTTCTAAAATGACAGCCTCCGTAGATTAAGACTTCAGTCACATCCATTTTTAAACTCTTGTCTGGAGATAGTCTCCACATTTCTTAAAGAGCATTTTTTTTATTTCACTCTGAGGTATTAAATCTATTTTAAGGGGGTAAAGAAGCTATTATATCTCTTGCATCTTCTGAGTGAACCAGTTACAAGCAGATTCATACATATCTATATTTGTACTGGATGTATATTAAAGAGGTGAGTAATTTTAGGATGAATATTTCTAACCTCGGGTAATCAAAATATAAGTCACTATTAATAAGATTCTACATATATTTGTTCATTGCCTTTTACTGAGAGGGATAAACATAGATTTTCAGTTTGACTCTAACCAACTAAGTATGCACATTTCATTGGAGTCTATTTAGACATAGAGTAAGAAATTATATTTATCTTAATTCGATTATTTCAAGGTCTCTATAATCCTATTGTTACATGCACCAAGGCAGTAAAGTAACTAGAATTCAGGTATCATAATCAAACCTGCAAAACCTTGATGGTTCAGTTAATACATGAATCCTGTATTATAAGTCAAATAATGTCAGTGTGTTTCCAAACTATGACCCAGAGAAACAGTTGAAAACAAGAACCCTGCTTTGTTTATTTTCATACATTTATCACAACACCTTACACAAGAGAATTAACCCAAAATTATTTTAGACTCTAAATTATTTTAGACAACATTATTTTCTCCTTTTCCAAAATGTGAAGCCCATTGGGTCCATTTATAATAAGCAATAATGACATCCTTTACTTCAGCTCTTACTTGTTCCATATTTTTCGTTTGCCCATGTAAAGGTTCTTTGTGCATCTGAAATTGGAACTCTTATAAGTCAAATCTCAAATTAATATGGGAAAGTAGGTCATACAGGAGATATTTTTCTGTTCATTGAACAGCAAGGTCAGCATCACTAAGTCTAGTTAGTATGTCAGTGCAATTATATGAATGATGTATTTATGTTTTATTGTCATGCTTACAGTTACCACACTAAAACAGGAGAGGGTTGAGTCTAGTGATGAATGTAGTGGGTTGGCTCCTTTTTATTCTACGTGACAAATGCTAGAGATATCTGAGCTGAGAACCTCAACTGAGAAAATTGCTTCATAGTATAGGGGTATAGGAAGGCAACCATTTTCTTAAGAAGTGATTGATAGGGAAGGGCTCAGCTCAATGTGGGTGGGAATACCCCCAGGGCTGGTGATTCTTGGTTCTATAAGAAAACTGGATTGGGAAACCATAAGGAACAATCCAGTAAGCGGCCCTCCTCCATGGCGTTTGCATCAGTTCCCATCTCCAAGATCCTGTTTGGACTTTGTTAGGCGATGATCTATGATATGGAAGTATAAGTCAATCAACCCCTTTCCTCCCCAAGTTGCTGTTTGTTATTGTGTTCTATCACAGAAATAGTAACATAACTAAAATAGGCTTCCTTAAATTAATAAAATAGGTATGTTTTATTTTTAGCCCCAACTGAAGTCTTATTGAACTGATGCTAGTAGATATAGTTTGATTTTGAAAACAAAATTGTAGAAGAACATGTATTAAAATAGGTGATAGAATTTGAATTCAAGCAAAAAAAGTTTTATACATCAATGCTATGCACAATGAATTTACCAACTATGCATTTATTGCCTATTGATTTTGGTAGGATATTTTATGCTGTTGATTTCTTGGTAGATGTGCTTTAATCTAGAGAGGATTTGGTTATATATTTTGACCCCTGTATTACACTTTTGTTCGGGTATCCTGAAGAGTGCCTCAGTTGCAAGTTCTCAGGAAGTTCTGAAGGTTAACCAAAGTAGGTTTTCAAAGAGACCAACATGTTGCTTCATTGTGGGTAAAACTCAATATTCTTTGTCCCCTTAAACTTTACCCATGTTCTATGGTAAGTGGAGCTTCTCCTTTTATTCCTATGCCTATATAAATATTGTTTAGGATTGTTGTTCTCTATAATAAAATATATCTCAGACAAGATATATACATATAAATGCATATATACATATATACATAAAACACATAATTCTGTTGGTTTTTGTGTACATTCATTTATAAATTATATATAGTTAAAATTTTCTCCTTGATGGCTCTAGAATGTCAACGTTTATACTTCGTCAAAGACTCACTATAAGCTCTATTTTATAATTCAGATATCTCTGAAGGTTATATTTAAATAATTTATCTTACTAAACTGATTATTAGCCCCTTTAGGACAGTAAGTATGTATTAGCCAGTAACTGGCATTCAATACCCTGACTAGTTGTGCTTAGTATTATTAATCATGATGTTCAGGAATGAAAAAGAACTCCTTAGGTCCCAAAGGCTTACTGTAGGAGGCCCAGTAATGGTGTTCTGTGTATGCAGATTCATTTTCATACAACAGTGGTGCTGTAGAGAGAGGAGATTCTGATGTATTGCTTGCACACAGATGGAGGAGTCCTCTGAAGGTAGAAGGTGCTAAGTAGCCTGCAGAGTAGCTTCTCCCCAGCCTAGACACCAACTGGAGCACTCCAGAGAAAGCAGAGTAGGACTGAGGTTCACTTGGCTCATTGAGGAAAAATATATATACATATATATATATATATATATATATATATATATATATATATATATATCAAACTCCTAAGTATTCAGACTTATTTGTTCATAGGGTCAACATTCCTAGGAACCATGAATAGGAGTCCCTCTCACCTATCTTATCTGGGAGGCAGGGGAGGTGAATTAAGTCTGATGCTGAGATGACTCAGTCTCAGCCTGGGCTTTGGCTTTCACAGCCACGCTTCAGTGACTCATTTCTCTGGCACCGTCTCTGTTAACTCCTGGGATCAGAAGTGTCCTGTTTACATAGCCCTACATATGGCTGCTTGCTCAATTTCTTTTTTGTTTTAAGGAAGCTGTCTGCTTCCATCCTGCACCTGCTTGGTGACTTTACTGAGAAGTAAAACGACCCTGGTATGTCCCCTTCTGACTTAGCCTTCAACCTTGCTTTGTTCAGACAGCTGACCTCTCCTTCATGCTCCCCTTATTCTCCCAGGAAACAGCATATGAATATTTTTTTTCAAAGAAAAATTAGAGGCCTGCATTATTTAGTTGGGCCCCTCCAACCCATTCTTATAATTGCTTTAAATTGTTGGATTTGGATTGGTTTTTTATCACACACTCTAGTTCTTACAGTGTCAAGTGGCATTATTTATTATTATTATTATTTTAAAATATTTTAATGCCTCAGTTTGGTTGTCAAGCAAAGTCTGGACATCTGCTCAAGGAATATTCCCTCTAGGAATGACTGTCAGTCTGGCAGTACCTGGGTCTCTAAGGAGAGCACCATGGAGCACTCTAGTGAGGAAAGAAAATAATTAGAATCCCTCCCCCATCCTTCCCTTTGCAACCTGCTCTTCCTGCAGCATTCTGACTTTCCAGTCCTTATGCCCTCACACAGACCGCGATGGAATGAAATGACAGCAGTGAAGTGATCTGTGGCCCACCCACCCCTAGCTAACTGCCTCTGATCCTTCTACCTCAGTCTCATCCAATACAGGCCTTTGGGGACTCTCTCTCTGTTGCAATAACATTATTTGGCTCCCCTGTTGCAGTGTTTCCAAGGTAAAGAATAGCTTTCTCTCTGACGCGTTGGACAAGCTGTCCTGATTCAGCAGGAGAAATCTGAAAATCGTGATGTTTGTGCACTTCCTTATCCATTATTCAAATCCATAGACTCTGAGCGTTTAGAGAGGAGCTGCCTCCTGCACTAGAGGGAGAATCGCTCATTCAAGTGGCTGATGTGAAAATCAGTCCCTTCACTCTTGTTAAAACGTATCGTTTATCTCTGGCTTCCTTCCTCTTTTGATGGTCACCGTCTGCAAGGGGTTAAAGATGGAACTAACTTAGTACAGTATATTTTTGGCCATGGGATACCCTGCTACTGGAAAACCCAGTTCCCTCCCCCATGCTGTCCCCATTACAATAGCCCTTTAATTGAAAAGCAAACTGTTGTGCTCTATCTGCATAAGAGAGTACAAGTGTTACTGACAGCCTGTTCTCAGCATTGAAATCTGAGGAATAAAGCTGCCAATGTGTGATCACACAGCAACTCTAAACAACCTCTGCCATGCACAAAGGAAAAATAGATTATTTGTGAGAAGCAGGCTTCTGCTTCATCCGTCCTCCCCATGCCTATAGCTCTTCACGGATAGCGATGGCCAATTGCTTAGCCACTGTGAGAGTGCTCAGGTGCAGGGAACCTCAAGAGGCTCATGCTCAGGCAGCTACAGCCAGGCCCGTTCACACACAGCTCTAGCGAATGTCACTGGACTGGCTCGCATGCTTTCCAAGGCTTAAACAAGAAAAAGGTAAAGAAACCTCGATTACAGTCTTAGTCAGAAAATATCACCTGCAAATTAATGTGAAATCTAGGTGGATTTGGTTTTTTTTTTTTTCAGTGTGAATCTGGATAGGCCTGTCTTTCTCCCTGCCTGCAGCCCCATGGAAGGGGCCTCTTTGACTGCCTTTGGAGTGAGCGTGGAAAAACTTCCTGTTCAAGAGCCCAGCATTTGATCTTGAACCCATCTGTCTCAACACTAACCCATCTCTTTCCCTGGACACTTAACTATACTAGAAAAGATTTTGGTGTGCCCTTCTAAGTGGATGATAAGGAGTCCAAGGATATGCTCAGGCTTCTTGAGCTTTTTTTCCGACTGCTCTGCTTATTTGGGTGACCAGATCTTGCTGTAGGGCTTTGGCCCATTCGGATAATAATAACACTTGATTTCCATTCTATCCTGCTGCCATCTCCTGTTGTAGTCATCAAATGCCTTGCTTTCATTTTCCTGACAAGCAATTCTGGGAGTTGACTGGGCAAGGTAGGTGCTTTCTCCAGCTCTGGGAAACTCCCACGAGGAAGAAACCGTTTGTGTGCAGTGTTTAGTTGCTGGTTACAGAGAATTTGCAGGTTTGTCCTTCATTTGGCACAGCAGGCTTCCTTGAAACGGGACAAGCAAAGGAAATGAAGACTGTGGTAAAAGTGACTCTACTGCACTTGCACCAGAAGAGGGTGCCATTTGTGGTCGCGGAGAAATCCAGATGGTGAGCACAAAGGCTGCCAGGAAAACTGAAATAGGTGCAGTGAGGCTTTGTAACGTGAGGGTGAGCAGGAGTGAAAGATGCTCGGGCAGTCAGTTTTCCAACCCTCTGTCCAGTGGTTACACGTGAGCTGCTTTCCACTACCAGCTAAAAACGTGTCAGCTTCCTTACTGAAACAGGCCATGCCTATTAACTCATTGAAATATATTACTAGTTCTACGATTACTTTCTTTCTTTCTTTTTTTAAGTAATGTTTTATCACAGTAATATGGAGCAAACTAATTCAGTTCAGAAACTTACCTTGGTGGTTCTTTCTCATCCTTGGCTAGACATTTAAAGAAAATATCACAGGAAACAACGGGCTAGAGCTAATGATTACTGAGCCTAAACCTGGAAACACACCACCACACCTGGTACTTCTCTCATCCACCCTGTAAGACATCCCCAACCCTATTTAATAGGTGCAGTGATTGGGATGCTGGGGTTTAAGGGACTGGCACAAGTGGATTTATCTGGTAAAATGTACAGTCAGATCCAAGTGGGTCAGTCTCTAAATGACACCAAAAAAATCAGTGTTACTTCTTGAAAAGATAGGGTACCAAGATCTGACCATTTCTGTCTTCCCTTGCCTTTTCATCTCCTTTGGTGTCTTTCTTAATTTCTTCTTTACTCACCTATACTTGTTTATGCACATATGAGTACTTTCTTTATGATATGACCGTAAGCCCAATGGCAATCTAAGAAGGTAATTTATGTTCACTCGTATAATGAGAAAGGTACCAACACTTATAGGTTATTTTGTGATACTATGTGACCAAGAAAATAATAGGCAAAAGTTTTGTAAAATATCTAATATTCTTATATTCTTGTGCTGCTATTTTAATTCTTTGGAGTTTATTGAGAAGTTACTTGTGTTTCATATAGATAAGGCTTTTTGAGACAGGGTTTCTCTGTAACTTTGGAGCTTGTCCTGGAACTAGCTCTTGTAGACCAGGTTGGTCTCAAACTCACAGAGATCTGCCTGCCTCTGCCTCCCGAGTGCTGGGATAAAAGACTTGTGCCACCAAGGCCTGGCCGATTTGTGTTTCTAATAAGCCCTGTCTTCCATGCTTATGATTCAATAATAGGAAGGAAAATCAGAATAGAATAGAAAACTTAAACAGTCATCTTTGAAAATACTTAAATGGACTGGTAATGAAGAAGAAAATGGGCAGACCCAATCCTTGCTAATGGGATTGAAAATTTCTACAGCAATTCAAAGGGAAAATGTGAAAATAAGTTATCCGAACACTAAATTTGTATAATCCTTGACTCAGCAATTCCTCCCTAGGAATCAAACCTTAAGGCAGAAAGAGGCTGTAGCACACAAAGATATGGTCATGGAACTGCTACCATTTAAATACTTTCCCATGGTAGGACATTACATTTATTTTCATTATTTTATTCTTATAGAAAGAAGCAAGGATGTGAACTTCTTAAAAATGATTCCATGCGGAATAAGAAATGTCACTGGAAAATAAAAAAAATTAAAAATTAGTTTACAAAATATTACCATTTAACCCTGTTTTATGAGAAGAAAGTATAAACTTGGAAAAAATAAAAGTTGGTATTATATAATTGAGAACAAATGGAATGACTATTTATCAAGAAGACAGGCATGAATGTAATTTAAAAGGGTTTTTTTTTTTTTTTTTGCATCCATACTTCTGGATTTCCTAAAAAGGATTTAATTACAATTCTGATAATGTAATGCAATTGCTCAAATGAGAAATAAATGGTTAAAGAGCAAAATTCTTATGGGTTTAGGTTTCTAAGACATACAGTTTTAGGATAATACAATTGTCTGTTTTTATCATGAGTGTATATGCAATTATTTCAATTGTAATAATTATGCTTTATGCCGTCTATCTTCAGATTACATTAACATCCCTTTTAATAGAATGTTAAGACAATAAAAGGGAAAACAGAGATACAGTATTACTTATTAGCACTTGACCTAAGTTAATTACAACTTGCAGATGATCCGGGAGTGCTGAATATTCTTCATATACTATTTAATTGGAAATCTGTTTCTAAGTGTCATCTCCTATGCAGAGCAATTATGCAGGGTTTCTCATCCCTAAATGGGTTTTCTTTTTACTCACCCAACTGTGAGTATATTTTTTTAAAAATTATTTTTGTCCTGCATTTCAATCGCATAATGGTTAACATCCTAAATAGTGAGGAAAATCATTTGCAAAATATGTATTTGAGCCTATTGAGTTAGGAAATTATCATGTTTCACTGTGTGGATTTTGGTTTGCTGTGGAGATATGGGGAAGAATGAGTGAGTGCAAAGTAAGATCCCCATTTGCTCTCCTTCCTTACTTTAAAGACATGGATCTAAGCTTACGAAGACCATGATTTGCTAGTAGCTGAATCATGATCGTTCACAGGTTAGATCTCATCATGAAAGGAAATGTATTAAGTCCTGGGAATATTACCTGGGACTTAAATGCCTAAGAATGGCATTCAGACTGCAGCAGAGAATCCTTTGTTGAATGAACTATGAAAAGTTTATAGAGTTCAGTTCATTTAGCATTTGGTACTAGAATATCATAGTCTGTGTGATTTATGCAGAATACATTTTTTTCGGTCATCTGCAGTCTGAGAAATCTAAGACTAAGACTTCAGGAGGCCCTAGGCTGTTAACATCCTGTTTTCTTGGCCACAGCAGGTGCCTCCTGTATTTTCCATGGTAGAGGAGGCAAACTACTTCCTGAGGGGTAGTATTTTTAATAATCTAATTAATTAACCTATTTATACTACCAGGTTACACCCAGAGCAAATTAATTAACCTTTCTGTAGTACTATTGCACATCCCACTAATTAATTAATGTATATGTATTAATAGTTTACACCCCTAGTCTCTAAATGTGTCTGTGTATGTGTGATGGTGTGCTTTTTATCAGGACATTAATATAAATCAGAATATCCCTGCTATAGGAATTAATCATCTCCCAAGGGCCTACATTTAAAAAAAAACACTTTAGGTTAGAATTATAATACACTGAGTTATGGTAGGAAGAAATATTTATACCATTGCATCTTTTTAAAACATATTCCTTAAGATCATAATTTAAGACAATATGGATTGAGGTGAGTCTATAGAAATAATAGACACTAAAACATTAGTTATTCATTTGTTCATTCTACTTGTTGTAGGGTGGCGAGGAAGAAGTTTAGAAATAATTGCTAATTTACTGATTTAGAGAAATATCTTAGGCAGATTAGAAAATTTCTCCATAATCTAGCCTACATTAACAGGCACTGTTTTAAAATGTCTTAGCAGTACATGTTTATTTTCTGCTGTGCTCTTTGCTAGTACTAAGAACGGTGTATATTTCAATTCTACTATATTTAAAAATATTAAAAGTGAAACAAGTTATGCTAGGCAACTCTATAATGTTTCTATAAACTGCATAGGATATCGGAGCCTCTCAGAAAACATTTGATTTGCCCACCATTTATTCTTCTTCATTCCCCTGCCGTGATAGGCAATCCAGGTTTTGCAGCTTCCTTCAGTTTGTTAACCTACGATTTTTAAAATTGATTTCTGTGTAGCGTAAGTTTTACAGAATGCTTTCTAACAAAAGTATCCTTGTTAAAATAAGTGTGAGTGATTCAGTATACACAGGGACATATGGCGACACGTATGGTAATATGGTAAGTTTGGGAAAAATCTTATGTTACAGATATTGGCTTAGCTCTATTTTTGAGACAAGACATAAGTCTTGTATGTGTATGTGTGTATAGAAATGTGCATGTGTGTGTTTAATCTGCCAGTGTTCTTTTGAGGTGTGCACTCTTATATGCACATACATTTTATTAATGATAGATTGATAGGTGGTAGATAGGCATATTTAGATGGATGGATTAATGCATAGATGATACAGAGATTTTAAAGAATTGGCTCACTCAGTTGGATTTGACAAGACTAAAATCAGTAAGGCAAGTTACCAGTTCAGAAATTCATACAGAGTTTCTATATTGCAGATTTGAGTAAGGACCCTACTCTCTTCTGAGAAAACCAAAACAAAACAACAAAAGCAAAAGAAAACCCACAACAGAGCCAAAAATTTCTTACTCACACCAACTGAATGAATAAGAGAAATATAAATTATTGATAATAAGCTATAAAACTGAAGATAATAAGCTATAAAACTGAAGATCATACAATTCAAATCCCCATAATGAAGCAAATTTTATCTAGTTTGATCAAAAATTGTAATAGAAAGTATTTCTCCATGAATCTAAAATCATCAGTTTTCATATCTCACATCATTATATAACTGATGGGACATAGTTGATAATTTTTTTCTTATTGACTTTTTTTGAGATCTACATTTTTCTCTGTTCCCATCCCTGCCTCTTCCCTCCCCTTTAAGCCTCCCCTTAGGTCCCCATGCTCCCAATTTACTCAGGAGATCATATCTTTTTCTACATCCCATGTAGATTAGATCTATTTATGTATCTCTTAGTGTCCTCATTGTTGTCTAAGTTCTCTGGGATTGTGATTTGTGGACTGGTTTTCTTTGCTTCATGTTTTAAAACTACTTATGAGTGAGTACTTGTGATACTTGTCTTTCTGTGTCTGGGTTACTTCACTCAAAATGATGTTCTCTAGCTCCATACATTTACCTGCAAAATTCAAGCTGTCATTATTTTTTTTTCTGTTGTGTAGTACTCCATTGTGTAAATATACCACATTTTCCTTATCCATTCTTCGATCGAAGGACATTTAAGTGGTTTCCAGGCTCTGCTATGACAAACATTGCTGCTATGAATATAGTTGAGCACATGTCCTTGTGGCATAATTGAGCATCCTTTGGATATATACCCAAAAGTGGTATTACTGGGTCTTGAGAGAGGTTGTTTTCTAATTTTATGAGAAATCACCACACTGACACCCAAAGGGGCTGTTCTACCTTGCATTCCTACCAGCAATGCAGGAGTGTTTCCTTTACCCCCACAACCTCTTCAGCATATGTTGTCATCGGTGTTTTTGATCTTGGCCATTCTTATAGGTGTAAGATGGAATCTCAGAGTTGTTTTAATTTGCATTTTTCTGATGACTAAGAATGTTGAACATTTCCTTAAGTGTCTTTCAGCCATTTTAGGTTCCTCTGTTGAGAGTTCTCCGTTTAGGTATGTAGTCCATTTTTTATTGAATCATTTGTTCTTTTGATGACCAATTTCTTGAGTTCTTTAAATATTTTGGAGATCAGACCTCTGTCTGATGTGGGGTTATTGAAAATCATTTCCTATCCTGTAGGCTATCGTTTTGTCTTGTTGACCAAGTACTTTGCTTTACAGAAGCTTTTCAGTTTCAGGAGGTCCCATTTATTTATTGATGCTCTCAGTGTCTGTGCCACTGGGGTTATATTTAAGAAGTGGTCTCCTGTGCCAATGCGTTCAAATGTACTTCCCACTTTCTCTTCTATAGGATTCAGTTTGGCTGTCCTTATGTTGAAGTTTTTGATCCATTTGGACTTGAATTTTGTGCATGGGGATAGATATGGGTCTATTTTCATTCTTCTACATGTCGATATCCAGTTATGCCAGCACCATTTGTTAAATATGCTTTCCTTTTTTACTTCAAACTCAACTACAGAGCTACAGTGCTGTAGAGAGCCTGGTACAGGCATAAGAACAGGCAGAAGTATCAATGGAACCAAATAATAGACCCTGATATTAATCCACACACATTTGAACACCTGATTTTTGATAAAAACCAAAAAATATCAAAAGGAAATTTCTGTAGGAGTAAATAGACCCATTTTGAAGAATACTATGACATTTTCAAGATGAACAGCTCAAAATTTTTAGTAAATAGTGAATGTTCTGGCAAAGGTCCTCATATTATTTGTTTTAGATGTGGGTTAGGGTCTCAGCAAACCTGATGAGACTCCCTGGCTCTTCTGTTCTAGAAGAAAGAATTGGAGCAGGGACATGGAGATATTAATAAAAACTAATATCTTATTGAAGTTATAAAAAGACACCCCAGGAACAGAAGTGTACTGGAAATCCAGAAATGAACTAAGAATCAAAAAGACCCAGCCTTGCAAAGTCATGAATCTATACCGGATATTATATAGTATCCTTCTTTTCCTACATTCTGAGATAGGGCTGTTGTCTTTTCTCATAGGTGATTTCTTTTGTTAAAGAGAGCTAACCACTGATGGGATTTCCAGTCTTTCCCCAAACTGGCCGTTCTCCCATGTTAATCTTTATGGTACTTTCTCCCAGGCTTCTCCTTCCACAAAATGTTAACTGGGTTAAAGTTGATGAGAAGCATCTAATGACTTCTGCCATTTGCCATTATATTTGTTTAAAAGTGGGGCCTGGAAGGACTGAACCAAAATGTATGAAGTATTTGCTTATTGATAATACCAAAATAATTCAAGAACTTATAGTCAGAAAATGAACATTTATTATATTCATGAACTCTATGGTCCAGAATTTGGACTAAGCTCAGTGGAGATATATGCCTCTATTTTTCAATGTATGTGTCATGAAGGATGAAGCCCATAGGGTAACAAAATGGATGTGGGTTGAAATACCTAGGGCTAGCTGGGATGTGGTACTGCACGCCTTTAATCCCAGCACTCAGGGAAAGAGGTAGAGGCAGGCAAAATCTCTGAGTTTGAGGCCTATCTGATCTACAGAGCAAGTTCAAGGGCTGCACAGAGGAACCCTGTCTCAAGAAGAAGAAGAAGAAGAAGAAGAAGAAGAAGAAGAAGAAGAAGAAGAAGAAGAAGAAGAAGAAGAAGAAGAAGAAGAAGAGGAAGAAGAAGAGGAAGAGGAAGAAGAAGAAGAAGAAGAGGGGAGGAGGAGGAGGAGGGGAGGGGAGGAGGAGGAGGAGGGGAGGGGAGGAGGAGGAGGAGGGGATGGGGAAGAGGAGGAGGAGGGGATGGGAGGGAGGAAGGAAGGAAGGGAAAAAGAAAGAGAAAGAAAGAAAGAAAGAAAGAAAGAAAGAAAGAAAGAAAGAAAGAAAAATACCTAGGGCTAGAGATCCAAGTCTCAGTTACTTTACTCATATGCATGCACCCAGTTGGGGTGATTCAAGTGTCTTCATCTAACACACTGAGAAGAGATGTTATGCATGACCTCTTCTTGAGGCTTCCTCCCTTCACAGCATGGAAGCTGGATTTAAGATGGGACAGCTTAAGAAGCATCCGAAAAGGAGCATCCGCCAGAGAAGTTCAGAAGGTATGTGGATGTGTCCCAGTCACTCAAGTCTTGTGGCATTACTTCTTCCAACTCTTTATGACTATGAGTGAAAAGACTTCACTTATGTTCAAAGGAAGGAGTGATAGACCTGAAACCTGACTAAAGAACAACTAAAACATTTAAATCAATGTTGTAAACATAAAATTTATATTTTTGTTGGCATTAAACTTGAGATCAGAATCTAGGTTAGTAGAGATGGTGAAATTTTAGGAAGCTGCTGGGCAAAATCAAAAACTGTGACTATTCTTGTAGCTTTAAAGAGAAGACTAGGGAGACACGTTGATGGTATTTTCAACTTCTGCATATAAATAACCTGGACATGAAATTTAAGACTTTGAAAAGTGGACATTAATGCAGTATTTCCAACTCATTCAAAATCCTAGAGCTTAGAGTGGTAACTCACATTTGGGGAGATGAATGAAGACCAGCACGTGCTCAAAGTTAACGTGGGCTACAAAGGGAGAAATGAGCAAACTGGGCTAACAACTAAAAACCCAAACCTTCAGCAAGTTCTACAGAGCACTAAAACATTCTTAAACACTTGTGACTCAGCAGCAAGTATAACCTCTAAGATGGCAATTATAAAAGTTTTTAATATTGAATGAGCTCATATATTTGTGCGGTATGGTACCCAGTTTTCACCAAAACCAGAGATTTTTTTTTCCTCTATTGCAAACATGTTTAAAAAAATGGAACAAGATGATATTAAATATATAAGCAATCCATGAATTGGAACTTGCTGGTAGTATCCATAGGGCTCGTAGAAGAAAACACATTAACAAATAGGAGTCGTGAAGAACCATTCAAGAAAACTACCTCAGTGGATCAAATGTCACGCAGGAGAGCAAAGAGAAAACACTGACTGCAGAGGAATCTGCATTCCCTTTTCTGAATGAACATGGAGACAACGGAGATATCGTTCTTTTGTGGCCATGTCAGTCAATCAGAGATGAATTTTATTACAGAGGAAAAATAACTAATGAAACACTGTTGTAAATCTTCACGGTAAAAGAAAATTTCAGGATATATATGTACTAAATTAACAATGGTTTGCTACAACTGCATGTTAGTAAGTTCCCTTAAAGTATGTGATACGGTGTTTCTTTTTTTTTCTAATTTTTTACTTAGTTCTTGCAGAATTTTGTAAACTGTGCTTTGACCATGTTTACCTTTTCCCTAACTATGTTCATATACACAACTCCTTCCCTGCTTAATGAATTTGAATTCATATTCTTATGGATATGAGACCTATCCTTGTGGTAGGGTTGGCCTACCAGTGGCAATACTGAGAACACTATCTATCCACGGCTTTCAATTACCAATAGCTGATCAGATATGAGTAAGAATAAGAATTCATGTTCACCCCCCTATTGTATGCATGGATTTAGTCTTGCTTGAGCTTTTACAGTATTTGCACATATTGTAATAATCACAATGAGTTCAAGTATCCAGTTTTTCTCTTGTGTTTGGAGGACATTGTTTCTTTATTGTCATCCACTTCCTTTGCCTGTTACAGTCTTTCTGCCTCATTGTGATTCCTGAGCCTTGGGAAAAAGGTTTATGATAAGGATGTTCCAATTAGGCCTTCAAAGTCTGCAAACAATTACTCTCTGCATCTTGAACATTTCTGAAATGCAATAAGGTATGGGTAGAGCAAAAAAAAAATCATTAAGAGTCAGTTCCATACTATGTACAGTTAGCATCATAATAGTAGTAGGTTCCCTCCTACAGTCTATGACTTATCTAGCCTCATGTATTTGTCCTCACAATGATGGTGTCAGGTATAGGTTTCATCCTGTAGAGTGGAAAATAAATCAACCAGAAATTGCTTGGTTACTCCACGATGTTCAAGTCACTATTGCACATGTGAAGCATGTCAGCAATTATTGTAGGTTGCAGATTTCACAGCTGGGTAAGGTGGGCAATTGCTTTTCTTCTCTGATGGTATGCATGTGACCTTTCAGAACTATGAGAGCTAATGAGTAGGGATGAAGATTCTAGACCATTACTAGTTTAATACCTCCGTCTCCTGGGACTCATGTATATGGTTCCTTTAGCAAAAGCGTCTTACCTTCAAGTGCTATAGGACAATTGACAATAATCTGTAATTGCTAGGGATCTATGGTATATCACTATCCAGCCACTCTAAAAGAAGTAAGCCATTTCTATCAATGGGTTGGTTGTAGCCTGTGGTGATCTTATTATAGAGTAACTACATGTGACTTGGTCAGGTTCTATGTGAAAGGATCTATTGAAAAATCTTCTTTGTTTCTTTGGGTACACAAAAAAAAGAATAGTAAGAATTATCCCATGAAAATCCTTTAGTGTCATTAATAGACACAGTTTTTCTTTCAAGCATTAGATTCCTTGTCAGTAAATAGACAGCACTGATTTCCATGGATTGCTCTAATTCCAAAGTCAAGGGTAACTCACAGAGATGTAGATCTAGTGTAAATTTAATCAATGGGGTTATTTAACTACTCAAGTTGATGGGAAGGTCTGGAGATACTGTTAATGGTTGATAATGGCTGGTAGAGGTGATAATTTCATATTGGATAACCTATGGAAGACTGTTTCTCCCACTAGGTGACATAAGTCTCACAATAAACTCCCAGACCCTCTAGTTGCTACAATCTTTCAACCTTCTTTTTAGCAAGGTTTCCTCATTCTTAGGTGCAATTGTTTTGCAGATATATCCATTGGAACTAGACTCCACAACCTTTAATTTTTATTAGTAATGGTTTTATGTAATGGTCTTTGTCTATTGCAAAAAGAAGTTTCCTTAACGAGAGGTGAGGAGTATACATATTTTTGAATGTAAGGATCATTATTTAGATTGCAATTAGGATTATGCTGGTTTAGTAAAGTGGTGGTTGTAGGTTCTTCTTCAAGATTCATGACTTCAGTATTTCTGGATAATTATCTAGGTTTCCAATACTAGGCATGTTTTCCCTTTTTATAACATTATACTGACTTTGTATATTTGTATGTACATACACATACATGCATAAAAATAATGAAAAAAGAGGCCATGCATTTGAAAGAGAGAAAGGAGTTTATGAGATGGTTTAGAGAAAGGAAAGGGAAATGATATAATCATATTATGAAAAATAAAATAAATTATAATAACAAGTGGCTGGTAGTACTACTGATATTCAACAGGTAAGATTTGGATAATGACAAAGGGAAGCACACAGGGTAGCTCTCACTGCAAATATCCATCCAGAATACCAGGTACTGAATGAGCATACCTTTGCTTAGAGAGTTCATGATAAGAAACAAATTAACATCTAAATATTATTCAATAAATGCATGATTCATTCCTGTTGGCATAGCTTTCTGGTCTGAAATGACGAGTGGATTTAGATTTAGGTAATTGTTCTTGCTCCTCGTGGGCTTTTAAAAACAAAGCCTTAATACCTGCCACCAACAATGATATGCAAAGAGCCATTAACTAAATCTCTTTGTGTTTATTAATTTTTGAATGAGGTTGATGGAAATTAACAAGGCAGTAAATGATTGCAAATGTAAATGCCAATGTGCTTAATGACCCAAGGAAACAAGTTCAAATGGAGCTTGTCAGATGAAAATTGTTCTGTTGGTTGACCTGTCCAGAAACACAAATAGACTGTGGAAGGCTAGACAGATACTGGAACTAGCCAAGGAATGACATAATTAAGCAAATGAATGGAAATCCTAAATAATCAATCTTTATACTCATGAAAATTATCAGCTCCAGTGCTGGTCTAAGAAACAACTGTACAATAATTATAGGCAGTATATATTTTAAATGCCTACTGATTCTGTGTTTTCCAACCGAATGATAAAAGAGCTTAGAGTAAAAGGTAGGATAACTGAAACACTAACTTTATTTCTTTATGGATAAAATGAGGTCAATAATTAGTGTGTCATGACACCAAGAGTTATTGTAAATATTAAAGGGCACATGGAATGGTCAATGCTTAGCATTCTTCATGGTCTATTTTTAAAAAGAGATTGTGCATATATATCACTCTCTTGATGAATTTTAATGATGTCTTTCTCTTAAAGCTCTGTTTCTTTAACTCCAAAATTAGTGATTTTATATATTCATATGTTTGTGGAGTTTTCAATATTATGCTGGTGGAAGATATGCATTAAACATTGTTGACCAGTTATATGTCACACATTGAGCATAGAGTGTTATTCATCCACATACTATGTATTGAAAATACTCCACTTATAATGTTTTTTATTGATTTTATTGAGCTATTTATTTTTCTTCACT
This sequence comes from Arvicola amphibius, assembly GCF_903992535.2. NCBI lineage: Eukaryota > Metazoa > Chordata > Mammalia > Rodentia > Cricetidae > Arvicola > Arvicola amphibius. Next base: position 67,319,297 of record NC_052051.1, on the reverse strand, counting down.
CCTCTCCTTTCCTCTTACCTTCCCATCTACCTTCTCCCATGATCACAATGCTCTCAATTTACTCAGGAGATCTTGGCTTTTTCTACTTCCCATATATATTAGATTCACACATGTCTCTCTTAGGGTCCTCTCTGTTGTCTAGGTTCTCTGGGATTGTAAATTTTAGACTGTTTTTTTCTTTACTTTATGTCTAAATGCCACTTATGAGTAAATACATATCATATTTGTCTTTCTGGATCTGGGTTACCTCATTCAATATGACGTTTTCTAAATCCATCCATTTGCCTGCAAATTTCAAGTTGTCATTTTTTTCCCCGTTGTATAGTATGCTATCATATAAGTGTACCACATCTTCTTAGGTTTAGGTTGTTTTCTGGTTCTGCCTATTACAACTTTCAATTCCCAGCTTTCTGGGTAGAAAAACCGGTGTCTGGCCTTTCCATATTCTGTGTGTATAATGTTCCTGGTTTTCCTGATGTTCTACTGTCACAAGGACCTTTGTGCACTCAACAGGAGTCAGGATATTTTACTTCAAGTTTAAGGTCATCTTGGTCTATTTTAAAACTTTCAGGTTAGGCAGGACTGCATTGTGAGATGTTGTCTGATAAAACGTAGCCTTCAATTAACCAATAACGTTGGTCATGTTACAGCTTCTCTTCTTTGTACTGATTATAAAGGCAAATGCTGACCTAAATAAAATAAGATAGAAGTAAACAAGCAAAAACTACATATATAGAATGAGCAATGCCCATCTAGGAGACATAGAAAACTAGTGAAAAATGTACAGATGATAAAAGGGGGAAACATTTAAAGTGAGGACCTTCTTATGCCTGAGCATCTCAATAAGCCCTGTTTACCAACAGACAGGCAAAGATGTGGGATTTGTTTTAGCAAAGTGTGAACAAACATTGAAATAAGTATCAGAAACTTAAGATCATTGGCAAATAGCCATTTGTCTTACATTCGTAGGTAGGTGAGGCCACAGAAGGAAGATTTGCAGTATTATGGGAGTCACAACAAAACTAATGTTACCAGAAACTATGCTGGAAGAGGCCAAAAGTAGCGGATGGCTTAATGAGTTAGATTTTGTCCCTTTCTCTCTTCTTTCTCACCCTCTCCCCTTGATGTTTCTTTCCTAAATAAGAGTCTGGGGAGGAAGTATGTAATCTGTCCTTGAGTCTGTCACTCTGCCTCCCTTTTGTTCAATGTTTTTCTGTTTTCCTTTAGCCTTCCATAGAATAAAACAGTTTTCACAACTGTTCTCCATGTCAGAACTGCCCCATTTTTGTTAAAGACTAGAATGTTAATGAGGCATTGTTATTATTCTACTCCTCTGTTGTCTTATGAATAAACACTGAGAGTGAGATAGAGGAAGAGGGTGGTTGTGCACAGCATCATATACGTAGAGGTAAATGGCTGACTGGAAGTTACTATCTTAAAACCTGTGGCCTGAAGAACATAGGCAACTTCCTTAACTTCCCCAGGATTCAGATTTATAACACAAAACAGATGTAAATGAAATACTTATTATCACTATTTTTCATAATAGATTCTCAACATATTGTCATATCCAGGTAAGTCCTAAAGTATTTATATAATAACAGTAGTAGAGCTGGTAACTGGGGAGTTTAGAAAGAGGGTGGTAGAACTTAGCGACATGTGTTGCAAATAGGAAATTAGCATTTCACATGCATTTATTTTCAGTTTATAATATATATCATATATGATATATATTGGCTTTAATATATATATATATATTATGTTATATTGGCTTTTATCAGTCCCTTTGTTGCCCTAAGTGGACAAGATTGCCTGACAAAAAATAGGAACTTGGGGGTGGGGTGGGATAGGGGATGGGGGGATGGGGGGATGGGGGGTGGGGGGATGGGGGATGGGGGATGGGGAGAGAAAAGTGTGAAGTGGAGGATGGGAAGAGCTTGGGGGAATAGGATGGTTGGGATATAGGAAGGGTGGATATGGGAACAAGGAATTATATATCTTAATTAAGGGAGCCATTCTAGGGTTGGCAGAGACTTGACTCTAGAGGGGTTCCCAGGTGTCCAAGAAGATGCCCCCAGCTAGTTCCTTGGGCAGATGAGGAGAGGGTGCCAGAAATGTCCAGATCCTATTGTCATACTCATGAATATCTTGCATATCACCATAGAACCTTCACCTGGCGTTGGATGGAGAAAATGACAGAGCCCCACATAGGAGCACCGGACTGAGCTCCCAAGGTCCTGATGAGGAGCAAAAGGAGGGAGATCATGAGCAAGGAAGTCAGGACCGTGAGGGGCTCTAAAGGGAGACCACCAAGTCCAGTTGGAATGGGACTGATGGAACAGGGGACCACCCCGGACTCTCTGAATGTGGCTGACGATGGAGGAGGACTGAGAAACCAAGGACAATGGCGATGAGCATGAACTCTACAGCATGTTCGGGCTCACTGTGAGCCTTGTCAGTTTGGTTGCTCACCTTCCTGGACTTAGGGGGAGCTGGGAGGACCTTGGACTTAACATAGTGAAGGGAACCCTGATGGCTCTTTGGCTTGGAGAGGGAGGGAGTGGGGGTATGGGTGGAAGGGAGAGGAGGGAAGGGGGAGGAGAAGGAAATTTTTAATAAAAAAATGAGAAAAAAAATTACTTGCTTGTTCAGTCTTCACACTTCTTTCTAGGAGCATCAGAAACAGATTTTTATGCCGGTATTTCTTTTAAATATAAATACTGGCAAAATGCTGTATGTAGAGAAAGAATGTTTTTTGTAGAATAAGGTCAAAGTGGGTGAGTTTGGATGTGGTACTTACTGTATGCATCATTTTATAAACAAAGATTAAAGAGTATGGAGTGGTAATTCAAAGCCCTCCATGTGGATCTGAGTGGTAGCTGATTTGGTCAATCGGGAAGGGAAAGAGACAGCTCTTCTACATCCATGCTAAGTGAAGTGTGATCCTTGTTAGTCTTAACCAATAAAAACTAGGAGTCAGATATCAGGGTTTAAACTTGGAAGATGAAAGAACTGAGAGAAGCCACAAGATGCTCTCATTCTTCTATCAATAAAAGGTTTTTGTTGTTGTTGTTGTTTTGTTTTTTTGTTGTTGTTGTTTTTTTTTTTTTTTTACAATGAGACATGTCTGCTCCTGGCAGTACCAATCTACTTCAGAGATGATCGGCATCAAATGACATACATATGGAGTTTAATTACTTTGTGGCAAAAGTAAACCACTGGGCAAGAAACTGCCCTTGCCTTGGCTGCTGAAAGTATGATGTACAAATTGGACAAGCAGGAAACAAAACAAAGTGACTGCCAAATTTTGCCAAGACAAGGTAGGAAGCCCTTAAGACTATCGTGTTTCACTGAAAGGTCTTTCAGATATTCTAGGTCTGTAGGCCAAAGATGGACGCCCCAATGTTACAGTTGAACTCACCAACATAGGATAGATAATGGGATATTTTCTCTGAATTTGTAAAATGCTAATTAACTGAACATCATTAATATATTCTTGACTATACAACTAGTTATATACTATAACTATATTGTATATAGTTATTGTACTTACTGTATATAGGTTTCATATATTAATTATATCCTACACTTTTTATTTTAGACAAAAAGGCAGAAGTGCTATGATATTTTGTGTTTTATCAAATAAATACCGCCTGGAAATCAGAGGACTGAGCTAACCACTAGTTAACCATAGAGGTCTGGAGGACTGTACAGAGAGGAGACAGGACCTGATAACACAGGGCAGAGACAGGAAGTGACAACATCTTAAACTTTCTGGTCAGAGGATTCAGAGAGGTAAGAGATGATAATAGCTGCTCTTTTGTTTCTCTTATCTTTCAGTTTTTACCCTCAATATCTGACTGTGGGTTTTAATTGATAAGACTAATTAGGATCATGCTTCTTTTGTTTCCATGATATCAGGGTCTGCTTTCTCATACCTATGGTAAGGAGCAATGCCATTTCTCTTCAGTGTGGTCCAACTTTCATGTGACAGACAGGGCTAGCTCTCCCAGGGCCAGCAAAGCATGGTTCTGGCTCAGCAAGTCCTTCAGACTTCAACATGCATGGTTCCTACAGCCCCTGTAGTAACACGGGCCATAGAGATCAACACAGATGCCATGTGCAGAAAGGCCATGTACCCAGAGATGGCCCTAGGCAGCACTATGTCACCATGTCATCATGGCACTAAGGTGGAAGCTTTAAAAATCTAACTACGAGTGATTAGAAACTGTGTGTTTAAAGCAACTGCTCTAAATAGTAACTGGACTTGTAATTTCTTCTCATTTTCCATAAAAAACTTTCATGAGATTCGTAATAATTTTAAGGCTGTGTAATATGTTATAGTTTTTTATCCAGTGTGAAAGTGGCATCTAACTTCCATTTTCCTTCAACAAACGATCCACAATATCTGGGCTTTTCTATTTAGCAAATTTTTATTTATGTTAAAAGACACAATGAGAATAAAGTAACTTAATAGTAAATAACTTCTCAAAATAATTGTATTTTACTACTATCCATTCCACCTTGAAAATCAATGGCGCTTTAAAACTTTTATGCATCTATAAAACCTTAAAAATGTTATATTTGCTTCTCCTATGGTAGTGATAAAAATCAAGAGACAAAATGTCATTAATGATTAAAAAAGTATTAAGTTTTGTTGTAACCAACTTCAGGATATTTTTAATTTGGGTTCTTTCTTGCAAAAGGAAAAATATATTAACTTGACAGCACATTGCTATTCACAGTAATAAGGGCAGAGGAGTACCATAGGAAAAACCCCTGCCGCTTAATCAATGATGAGCCCTTGCACTGAAGTCAAAGATGCACTCAATTGTTCCAAATTAGGAAGGGTTGACGTCAAGAACCGGCTTGATTTCTTATTGGTTTCGCACCCTGTTGCCTGTATTTAGAAAATAGCAACAAATTCTGTTCTTCCCAGGGCACAAACTTAATTTTGCGTTTTTTTTTTTCTACTCTACATTTATGCCAAGAGCAAACGAACACATCTAGAGTGGCTTTCACAGCAGGGCTGACCACTGCGTACTTGTTGATTAGAGAGGGCAACTCTATAGTAATTAATATTATACTTTCTGTTTTCTAATTATTTGACACACATATCATATATACTACCTTATATGGATAGTTATTGACTATAAAATGAACCAAGCAATTTATATATTTAGGGATTATTTTCTCAACCTTTATTGTACTTATTCATAACCCTACACACAGATTGGACAGATCACTGGATAAATGAAATTATGATTTGTTTATATAATATTTTCTTTTACAATAGCCTTTGAAAGACTCTCCAGTGATGGAAATTGGGGAAAGAGTTAAAACGTATTGGTTTTGTAGCAAGAAGGGAAAATTTAGATGCTTTTCTTTTTTTTTTTAGATGCTTTTCTTGCTAGTATTTTTCTAACATGCATATGAGAATTGCTACAGCTCCCATTTTAATTATAAAGACCGGAAAAGAAATATTTTGAAAATCACTAATTTCATGTCAGTAAAAAGGTGAGGCATATAGGCAAAAAAGTTGTATGTTAGGGAAAGGGCAAAATAATACAGTATTTATTTTAATAGTTATTTAATATTTTCCCAAGTTGTTAAATTGCACTGAGAAGAGCAGAGCAGATCAATACATATAATGTGTGCCTGTCTCCCAAGGCAGCAATGAAGAATTGCTGAGGAAGGAAAATGTTGATGTGAATTAAAGAGGAATGGATATTTGTCATAGACAATCTAGAATGAATTTTTTGCCTATTTTCTATCTATGTAATTTAATTCATGAGTTCAAGTCTTATTCATATTTGAAAGAAAGAGTTCATTCCATGGTTTTTGATAGAAATGTCTGAGGAAAAACAATTGAGAACAGGACAGAATGAGTAGGTAATCCAGCTTCAGAGTTCCAGGCAGTCTTTCTGAGAAACTGTCATTTGTGTCCCAGAGTTTAACTTTGACAACATGTCTCAGTGACAAAATACTAGGTCATTATTTATGACTGTATTTGTGCAACAGTGATGCTCTTGGGGTATTAAATTATCCCAAGTCATCAAAATAATTTATGTTGCTGCTATATATGGTTTGTGGTAATTCCTTTATCAAACATGAAATTACTCAAAGTTGGGCTATTTCATTTTTAGCTATGTATCTCTCACGAATAACTATGTACAAACTATGATTAACAAACATTATTTGGTGATGGAATACATGTTTGAATCAGGAGGTAAAGTTTTGTTAAGTAGTAAGTAGTTTTCTCTTCAGTACATGGGTAAGGATGGGAGCCTTCTCTCAGGTCTGGGGGAACACTCTGAAGGTGTTGAACCCATTTCTGTGCCAGAGAGCAGAGTGAGACAGACCTTGCAAACTGGTGACCTGAATGCTACATTTGGCTTAGATATTTTTTGACATGCTGAGGCTTAAATTAAAAATAAGTTACCAACATGTTAAATTTTCTATTTCTCTTTGAAAAATCAAGGGATATGGCAGAGCTGGGTTACAAGTCTCTATAACAATTATTTCCTGGACGCCATATAGCTACCACAACCTTATGATAGGTTCATCTTCATCATGAAGTTCATCAACTTCATCTAATAAACAATTTATGGATTTTCTCTCCCTGTTTCATGTGGTCCTCTGCTTTCGGCACCCCACAGGCAAAAGTGGAATGTGTTTCATGAAAATAGAATGTGAAAACAGAAAGACAAAACATTGAGTGCATTTTTGATTGTGTAGTGTCATTACAAACTCCAGTTCAAACTCATTTATTTAGAAGCTCACTTTAACTAATGTGATTTTTATTGTTTGTTTCTAATCTAGTCAAGGTTCCTGTTCATATAGCTTGAGTTATGGATACATTCTATTGGATAGGTTTTTATATGATGGCCAGAGTGGCCCCACTGTTCATTAATGTTTAGGGCCTTTGGTTTGATATTAAATTTGCTTGCCCTTTGAGAAGTTCCTGGTTCCTCTACTTTGTCCATATTTGTAACATTGTCACACAGAGGCCTCTCGACATTCTGAGAATGTGTCCGTGTAAGTTTGCTCATGTTCTTTTAGTTAGTCATTGATTTTTCTTGATCTCTCCATTTAGCATGCCTCAATGCTTTGTTCTTTAAATAGCACTGTTCTTCTTCCTAAATAAATTGTTTTAACACAGGCAGGACAAAGGGCAACAGACTCCCTAAATATTTGTTTGTCTGAGAGGACTATTTTCTTCACATTTGAAAATATTTGACAATATTTAATTATATTGCAAAGTACAAAAATTTTAGATAAGTCCTTTTTCCCCTTAGGAATTTACATGTCTTTCTATGTATGCATTTTTGCACAACTTCTGAGGAGAATCAATAGAAATTCACTTTTGCTTCTCTATAAGCTGTCCTGTTGTAACATATTAGTTTAAGGTGTGTTAGATTCATTTACAATGTAGAATATTTGTTCTATAATGAAAAGATGTGTTGCATTCTTTTATGTTGCATTTGTTTAACTCTGTAAAGCTATGTTACTTTACCTGCCTATAATACACAATTGGTCCAGTAAAGAGCTGAATAGCCACTATCTAGGCAGGAGAAAGGATAAATGGGACTGGTAGACCGAGAGAATAAATAGGAGGAGAATTCTAGGCTAGAAAGAAGGAGTAAGGAGCAAGAAGAAAAGGAGAAGAGGAAAACAAGGCCAACCACCCAGCCAACCACAGAGTAAGAAGGCAAGATATATTGACTGGTTCTTTAAAGCAAATGTGTGTGTATGTGTGTGTGTGTGTGTGTGTGTGTGTGTATTATACATTTACCTTTTGACTTTTCTCTTACTTATATTACTTATCCTACCTTTCCACTTACCTTACAGTGCTCACCTGTTCTTGCATACTATTTATTTTACCCAGATAAAAATATTTGTCTGATAATTCCCAACATATTGTTTGTCTCTGAGTCTAACGTTTATACATTAATTATTATACTGGAACCATCAAAATGTATCTTTGTCCCTTTAACATGCCTCTTTTTCTTTTGTTTGCTAAATCAAATATGCACCTATGTTTCTTCTCTGCCTTATGTGGAGCAGGCATGCCTGCAGCTGTGTTTCCCTTCCTGTATATATCAATGATGCTATGATAAGGTCTAGCAAGTTATATTCTAGTTAAGTATTGTCTTTCAAGGGAAGCAGAGCTGTTATGGTCCCTTTCCCCTTCCTTTTCTCCCATTAACTACAATATTTAATGTCAGACCTAGTAAATTACTGAAGGTAAACTAAGAAAAATGTCCTCCAGTCTGCTTTACCAGGTTACACTGGATGTGTTGAACAACTCATCAATTATAGTTCATTTAATTCCATAACAGTAACGATTCCAGTTAAGATTGTTACCCGTGTCTTTAGATCTTGCCAGCTATGATTGTACTTGCCTGCCTGTCTCTCCAGTTTTGAAGGAAGCAGTTTAGTTTGTGATGGCACTTCTCTAGTGGACCTGAGATGGTTGATTTTTTTTTTATGTTTTGTTTTTTGTTTTTGTGTCTTGAGACAGGGTTTCTCTGAAGCTTTGGAGTTTGTCCAGGAGCTAGCTCTTGTAGACCAGGCTGGCCTCAAACTCACAGAGATCCACCTGCCTCTGCCTCCCAAGTCTTGGAATTAAAGGTGTGCGCCACCACTGACTAGGGCAGAAATGATCAAATTTTTTCAGTGTGTTGTTCTTTTCATTTACTGAGAGAATGCAATGTTAATTTCTAAGGTTTGTATCTATACAGAATGGGATTCTAAGCTAGTTTTTAGGGAAGGAAAATTGCTTCATTTCCTTCCTAATAGAGGAACTCATGATAACTGGAAAATTTTAGTGTCATATCTCATTCAGTTGATATTGAATAGTGCATGGATTTCTTGCTAGCCAGAAAAAAATATATGCATTCTATGATATATCTTAGGGAACACAGTTCCAAAAGAGATCTGTCTTTTATGCAAAAGAAAGGTCTGGCCAGCATTTGGGCCCTAGGCAAAATGTGTTCTTATATCTTTAGCCAGGACAAAGTCTACACAAAATGTTAATAGCAAACTGCAAAGTCATGGAAACTTCAGTACTTGCACATAAATATGCAAAATGTTCCTGAAAGACAGTATCTGGATGGGTTTTATTTCTTGAAAACACGGTAAAAAGTGAACATTTATACCCTGCAGAGTTTCTGAGTCTTGTGAATTTAATTTCTCTTACTCAAGTAAAGAGCAGTAAAAGGACTGTATTTTCTCATATTAATTATTTTTATTTAATTCCATCCATCGTCAATGGATTCATTCTCTATGAGTACTTAGAACACATTTGAAATTGCTGGTGTCCTTTTAGAAAAAAATAAACTAAAGATATGGTTTTAAGCAATTTAGCATTAAGTCCATAAAGAATTATGATATCTCTGTTGTATACAAATGAAAAAAGTGTACACCAAAATAAAGTTGTTAGACTTTCTTATTTTGGATAGACTGTAGGGATTGTGGATTTTTTCTTTCTGTAGTAGTGGAATGACCAGATGGGTTTTGCTCATAAGTAAAGAATGAAGGATATAAACTTATATTGCCTGCCTGCACTGGGATCTGAGACACCAAATATAGTGTTATCTCATTTACATTTATAAGTAGTCTTGTGGGGCATATATTATTATTGATAATTCAAAAAGTAGAAAGTAAATTAATTTGTCCAGGATCCATAAATAGCATAAATGGATATCAGCTAACTGGAATTTACTTCATAACTGTCGCCATCACAAATACCACCCCACATTTAGACACAGTGCTACCAATCTGTCCGAGGAAGCACTGAAAAGCACCAGTTTGGTCTTCCATAATTTCACTGGAAAATAGGCTGCTTTTATTGGGTTTAGTACTATTATAGCAGATTGCTGTGGACAAGGAAGTTGTCAATTATAATGAAAGAAGCATATTGGCTAATAATACTTCTTGAGGTTGGGGAGCCAACATCAAGGACCTGACACCTGACAGGCATCTTCTTGCTGCGTCATCCTGAGGAAGAAGATAGAGAAGGCAAAGGGGACTGACAAGATACTAAAGCCAGTGAAGACTTCGACCAATCCAATGACCTGAATTCAGCTAGATCCCTAGAAACCACCTGGTGGGGGGAAGTTAGCCAACTCCTGAAGGTTGTTCTGTGACCTCCACTAACACAAGCGCGTGCGCGCGCGCGCACACACACACACACACACACGCACACACAGTTAAGAAGCCTCTCATATCACCTTTTCAAAATGTCCACGGTGTGCCAGAAAAGATACGTAAATGGTAAATAAGCATTAATAGTACAATGTCTAAAATCATCAGCAAAAAAATGTAAATTGAAAATGAACAATACCAAGAATTAGTTCAATTAATATGTTTTACTACTCCATGTTCTAAATATTCCCCAAAAGAATAATCACTTGTTTCAGGATTTCCTTACTCCTAACAGAGTCTAGTATCTATAAGGAATCCAAACATTATTTACTGAATATCTGAGCAACTGGACAAATAAAAAAATGTCACCAGCTCTACACAGGACAGTTACCTTCCTGCACATTTGATTAGATTCTACATTAAAACATCTTACAATTAAAACTAAATTTCAGCCCGTGTTTAGGAAGCAGGGATCCAAATCATATCCTGTGAGGAAGCTAAACACTCATATATCAAATATATTATTACACTAGTTACCATATTATAATAATATATGATATATAATTTAAATTGTTCACATTATAAATTTATATAAGTAGCAGTCAAGCTTAATTTCAAAATTATACAGGACAGGCAATCATCCTGGCTGAGAGAACTGGACAAAGAAACGGGAGATAGGGGTTAAATATTCCTGACAGCCATGTGTTGCTCTCAGGTTACCCAGATGCTTTCTGGGTGATGCAAATGTACTGAAAGTATAGTTCTTTGTGTTCTGTTTTGATTCTGAACTGTAAATGATAGAAAAGCAAAAGGAAAATTGTAAAAATTTAGGCTGATTTCACAGAAGGCTAAAGCAGATTGGAGGTAGAATTACTGTGAGTGGCTTTGATTGTGTTTACTGTGTCTCCTGGGTCCTCTTCTCCTTATGTGAAAACTTTTTCAAGAAGGAGATAGGCATTTACAACTCAACTCCTCTGTCCATACAGGCAAAAGAATGGGTTTTTTTCTTTGTGTATGTCTTAACAATGCTTCCTTTCCAATTTCCACAAAATATTAGTTCTGGTAAATCAATCTGAGAAAAATCATTTCCTATCCCTATGACTGTTACCTAGTGTTTTATCATGTTGTGTGTTGCTAGAATAGAATACCACATACCAGGTAACTTACAAGAAATATTTCCTATAGTTCTAAGAAGTCCCAGTTTGAAGACATCATATTGGTGAGAACCTTCTTGCTGCATTAACCCATGGTTGAAGGACCAAAAGGCAAGCATGGACACGAGAAAGAGAGGAAGGGAGTCACTCACACTTTTTCTCTTAGGAGCTCAAAACTTACATGGATTCCCAATATAATGATAAACTCAGCAATTCATTCAAAAACTGTGATATCAGAACTATTCTCAACTATAAAGTCCCCAGCACTCAACACTATGGTTTGGGGGCTTAACTTTTCATACGAACGTTGGATGATTCAAGTAAAACATATTACCATAAGAAGATGCTATTGCCTGCATACATTATTGAGAGTACCACTCAAGAAAATCATGATTTTTTTTTTCCAGGAAAAGGATAGATTCAGAAAAGGAGCCCCTCCTTATTTCAATGCTGTCATTCAGAGCAGTGTAGATCTTGAAACAGTTTGAAAGCAGAACTTAAATTTGGGCAACTTAAACAGATCCAGTCAAAATCAATATAGGAGGTGACCGTTAGCAGTTAAACCTAAACAAAACATTTGAAGGTGTAATTTCAAAACTCAGAAGACACATCTTTATTGTCGAAGACCATCCTCGACAGGATTCATACATTTCAGGGTAGAAGCATGAGGAATAGAATTATTAAGGAAAAAGAACAGAAACACAGAATGGCATTGAGAGGGACATTCAGCGAATACTGAATCTACTTCGTTTATTTTCCACATGCATACATACTTCACTCCAAAAGGGCAGGGGGGATGCAACAGATTTCATTAACATGATATAAGGAATAGACTTGAATTCTCTGATTTTGGTCCAGGTGAAATGGATCCACCTCTATACCCAAAATACTAGTTAACCACACCCTCTAGTTGTAATCTCTAGTTGTAATCACATCTATTGTCAATAACTTTGAAAGAGCAAAAATTAGCTCAAAATCTCTGAACTCCACTCAAAGTGGAACAGGATAACATCCATGGGTCCTCACACTGTATAAATGAATACCAGGAGCAAATTAGATTACAGTCTTAAATGTCAGGAGATTTAACAACTGACTTCTTAGAATCCACTGAGAAGGCACTATGAAAATATATTGGAAGTCTTTCATTTTGTTTTTCTTTCTTTCTTTCTCTTTCTTTCTTTCTTTCTTTCTTTCTTTCTTTCTTTCTTTCTTTCTTTCTTTCTTTCTTGTTTGTTTTTTGAGGCAGGGATTTCCTGTAGCTTTGGAGCCTGTACTAGGAAGTTCTTGTAGATCAAGCTGGCCTTGAACTCACAGAAACTTGCCTACATCTGCCTCCGGAGTGTTGGGATTAAAGGCATGTACTACCACCATCTGGTCATTTTTGGGTTTTTAAAAACCATAAATTCTTAATAGACACATTAATTTGAGCAAAATTTTATATGTTTAAAGAATTGGAAGTTTAAAAGTCATAAACATATGTCTTAGTATCCCCAGGGATAAATTGGTGATATTTTAAATATTTTAGCCAGCTTTAAAATGTATTTTATCTTCACAAAATTTTATAGCTTATCATTTTATTGTATTTTATAAACAAAACAAATAAACATGTGACTATTTTTTTTAAAAAAAAGTGAAATGTTTGGAAATATATTTTAACAGTTATAATGTTTTCTGATATCTTTTAAGAGCTGTGTATAGATTCTCAGCATAGCAAAAATTGCATTGAAATGGTAAAACCATTTGCAGTTTCAAAGAACTATTTATATTATTATTTAGAATGTTATATGGTAAAATAACCAAAACATATTTCATTTCTAAATTAATGTTAAAAACTATAGATCGGTGGTTCATGGGTTAAAAATCTTTTACCAGTCTTGCAGAATACCCAGTTCAGTTCTCAGCACTCATGTCTGGCAGCTCACAACTGCCTATAACTTCAGTTCTGGATATTCTTTTTTTTTTTTTTTTTTCCTCATGGTTTATTTTTTTTATATTTAAAAATTTCCATCTCCTCCCCTCCTCCTCCCCCTTCCCTCCCCTCCTTCTCCCCCTTCCCTCCCCTCCCCTCCACCCATACCTCCCCTCCCTCCCTCTCAAGTCCAAGGAGCCATCAGGGTTCCCCACTCTATGTTAAGACCAAGGTCCTCCCAACTCCCACCAGGTCCAGGAAGGTGATCGGCCAAGCTGAGAAGGCTCCCACAGAGCCCGTCCATGCAGAAGAATCAGAGCCCAGAGCCATTGTCCTTTGCTTCTCAGTCAGCCCCCGCTGTTGGCCACATTCAGAAGGACGGGTTTGGTCGCATGATCCATCAGTCCCATTCCAACTGGAGTTGGTGATCTCCCATTAGTTCTGTCCCACCGTCTCCATGAGTGAACGCACCCCTCACGGTCCTGACTTTCTTTCTCATGTTCTCTCTCCTTCTGCTCCTCATCAGGACCTTGGGAGCTCAGTTCAGTGCTCCAATGTGGGGCTCTGTCATTTTCTTCATCTATCGTCAGGTGGAGGTTCTTCAAATACGTGGCACAATCAGTAGGAACTCTGTCAACAAATGATGCTGATGCTGAGATTCACCAATAGCCTGGTGCCTTCACAATGAACACGACTGGGGTGAACCTGACAATTCCAGTAGTTAAGACACTGGCAACTTGGTCGTGTGCACAGACTCCTGGGAAATTCAGCAACATTCTCAACCTTCCAATAGCCAAGTGAAATCTCGTTGGCTTCATTGCTTCTTCTTCTTTCCCCTCTCGTTCCTGACTTTCTCCCTCATGTTCTCGCTCCTTCTGCTCCTCATCAGGACCTTGGGAGCTCAGTCCAGTGCGCCAGTGTGGGGCTCAGTCACCTTCCCCATCTGTGGCCAGATGGAGGTTCCCTCACGGTCCTGACTTTCTTTCTCATGTTCTCTCTCCTTCTGCTCCTCATCCGGACCTTGGGGGCTCAGTCCGGTGCTCCAATGTGGGGCTCTGTCATTTTCTTCATCTATCGTCAGATGGAGGTTCTATGGTGATATGCAAGAAATTCATCAGTATGGCTATAGGAACTGGCCTTTTCAGGCTCCCTCTCCTCAGCTGCCCAAGGAACTAGCTGGGGAAACCTCCCTACCAAAAAGAGCCCAGGACCAGATGGTTTCAATGCGGAATTCTACCAGAACTTCCAAGAAGACCTAATACCTATACTCCTTAAGGTATTTCATAATATAGAAACGCAAGAGTCACTGCCAAATTCCTTCTATGAAGCTACAGTTACCCTGATACCTAAACCACACAAAGACTCAACCAAGAAGAGAATTACAGGCCAATCTCACTCATGAACATTGATGCAAAAATTCTCAATAAAATACTGGCAAACCGAATCCAAGAACACATTAGAAAAATTATCCATTACGATCAAGTAGGCTTCATCCCAGAGATGCAGGGCTGGTTCAACATACGAAAATCTATCAATGTAATCCATCATATAAATAAACTGAAGGAAAAAAAACCATATGGTCATCTCATTAGATGCTGAAAAAGCATTTGACAAAATTCAGCACCCTTTTATGATAAAGGTCTTGGAGAGATTAGGGATACAAGGGTCATTCCTAAATATAATAAAAGCTATTTACAGCAAGCCGACAGCTAACATCAAATTAAATGGAGAGAAACTCAAGGCTATCCCACTAAATTCAGGAACACGACAAGGCTGTCCACTCTCTCCTTATCTCTTCAATATAGTGCTTGAAGTTCTAGCAATAGCAATAAGACAACATAAGGGAATCAAGGGGATTCAATTTGGAAAGGAAGAAGTTAAACTTTCATTATTTGCAGATGATATGATAGTATACATAAGCGACCCCAAAAACTCCACCAAAGAACTCCTACAGCTGATAAACTCCTTCAGTAACGTGGCAGGTTACAAGATCAACTCCAAAAAATCAGTCGCCCTTTTATACACAAAGGATAAGGAAGCAGAGAGGGAAATCAGAGAAGTATCACCTTTCACAATAGCCACAAATAGCATAAGATATCTGGGAGTATCGCTAACCAAGGAACTGAAGGATTTATTTGACAAGAACTTTAAGTCTTTGAAGAAAGAAATTGAAGAGGATACCAGAAAATGGAAGGATCTCCCCTGCTCGTGGATTGGGAGGATCAACATAGTAAAAATGGCAATTCTTCCAAAAGCAATCTATAGATTCAATGCAATCCCAATCAAGGTCCCATTAAAATTCTTCACAGAGATTGAGAGGACAATAATCAACTTTATATGGAAAAACAAGAAACCCAGGATAGCCAAAAAAATCTTATACAATAAAGGTTCTTCTGGAGGCATTACCATCCCTGACTTCAAACTCTATTACAAAGCTACAGTATTGAAAACAGCTTGGTATTGGCATAAAAACAGAGAAGTTGACCAATGGAATCGTATAGAAGACCCGGATCTTAAACCACAAACCTATGAACACCTGATTTTTGATAAAGGAGCCAAAAGTACACAATGGAAGAAAGAGGGCATCTTCAACAAATGGTGCTGGCATAACTGGATGTCAACCTGTAGAAGAATGAAAGTAGATCCATATCTATCACCATGCACAAAACTCAAGTCCAAATGGATTAAAGACCTCAATATTAATTTGAACACACTGAGCTTGATAGAGGAGAAAGTGGGAAGTACTCTACAACAAATGGGCACAGGGAACCGTTTCCTACGCATAACCCCAGCTGCACAGACTTTAAGGGCAACATTGAATAAATGGGACCTCCTGAAGTTGAGCAGCTTCTGTAAAGCAAAGGACATTGTCACTAAGACACAAAGGCAGCCTACTGACTGGGAAAAGATCTTCACCAACCCTGCAACTGACAAAGGTCTGATCTCTAAAATATATAAGGAACTCAAGAGACTAGACGGCAAAATGCCAATTAACCCAATTAAAAAATGGGGTGCTGAATTGAACAGAGAATTCTCAACAGAAGAAGTTCGAATGGCCAAAAGACACTTAAGGTCATGCTCAACCTCCCTAGCTATCAGGGAAATGCAAATCAAAACAACTTTGAGATATCATCTTACACCTGTCAGATTGGCTAAAATCCAAAACACCAATAATAACCTTTGCTGGAGAGGTTGTGGGGTAAGGGGTACACTCATCCATTGCTGGTGGGAATGCAAACTTGTGCAACCACTTTGGAAAGCAGTGTGGCGGTTTCTCAGGAAATTCGGGATCAACCTACCCCAGGACCCAGCAATTCCACTCTTGGGAATCTACCCAAGAGATGCCCAATCATACAACAAAAGCATATGCTCATCTATCTTCATAGCAGCATTATTTGTAATAGCCAGATCCTGGAAACAACCTAGATGCCCTTCAGTGGAAGAATGGATGAAGAAACTGTGGAATATATACATGCTAGAATACTACTCAGCGGTAAAAAACAATGACATCTTGAATTTTGCAGGCAAATGGATGGAAATAGAAAACACTATTCTGAGTGAGGTAACCCAGACCCATAAAGATGAACATGGGATGTACTCACTCATAGTCGGTTTCTAGCCATAATTAAAGGACATTGAGCCTATAAATTTGGGATCCTTGAGAAGATAATAAGAAGGTGAACTCCCAAAAAAAGATATAGTAATCCTCCTGGATATTGGAAGTAGACACGATCGCCAGGCAAAATTGGGAACTTGAGGGTTGGGCAAGACTGGGCCAAGGGAAGATGGGGAGAGAAAAGTTCTGGATATTCTTGATGCCCTCGTCTGGCCTTTGTACAGATCTCACTCAAGTGGTAGACATAAACTCACCCAGGCATGAAGACTTGTGTACACTCACACACACACACACATTTAAAATGATCGTAGATTTGACTGGTGATCAGAAGATAATTTCTTGTTCAAATGTGTTACTAGACACTAACTTTAACATAAGAACCCATAGATCAATGTCGCTTTTAAAGTTAATGCTTATTTTTAAAATTGTGTTGTGACATCATACTTTCTGCAGTACCTGGCAGGCATGCTGGGCACATGACTGACTAGAGAAGTGCCATTTTATTAGATTTGCTTCTGAGGTATGATTAAATGATTAAATAAAAAAATCACCTATCTTTAGAAAAAAACAATTTTAAAAAGATCATAGGTATAGAAGAAATCTGGAATGTTATTAAAAGTGATGTTATCACATGCTCCATCTGTCCCATTCCAACTGGCTTTGGAGATCTCCCATTAGATCAGCCCCAGCGTCTCAGTGGGTGGGCGCACCCAGCATGGTCCTGACTTCCTTGCTCATGTTCTCCCTCCTTCAGCTCATCATTTGGACCTTGTGATCTCAGTCCAGTGATCCAATGTGGTTCTCTGTCTCTATCACCATCCATCGCCAGATGAAGGTGTGGCAGACAAGGAGGGCTGACTGAGAAGCCAAGGACAATGGCACTGGGTTTTGACTCTACTGCATGTTCTGGCTTTGTGGGAGCCTAGTCTGTTTGGATGCTCACCTTCCTAGACCTGGATGGAGGGGGGAAGACCTTGGACTTCCCACAGGGCAGGGAACCCTCACTGCTCTTTGGACAGGAGAGGGATGGAGAGGGGCTGAGGGAGAGGGGGAGGGTAATGGGAGGAGGTGGAAATTTTTAATAAAAAAAATGAATTTAGAAAAGCGATGTAAAAAATTGTGTTATTATCTAAAAGTTTCCATATCTATCACAATGCACAAAACTCAAGTCCAGATGGATTAAAGACCTCAATATCAATCTGAACATACTGAATCTGATGGAAGAGAAAGTTGGAAATAGTCTACAACATATGGGCACAGGAGACCACTTCCTACGTATAACCCCAGTAGCACAGACAATAAAGGCAATATTGAATAAATGGGACCTCCTAAAACTGAGAAGCTTCTGTAAAGCAAAGGACACTGTCATTAAGACAAAAAGGCAACCTACTGATTGGGAGAAGATCTTCACCAACCCTGCAACAGACAGAGGTCTGATCTCCAAAATATATAAAGAACTCAAAAAAGCTAGACTTTAAAATGCTAATTAACCCAATTAAAAATAGGGTACTGATCTGAACAGAGAATTCTCAACTGAAGAAGTTCAAATGGCCAAAAGACACTTAAGGTCATGTTTAACCTCCTTAGCAATCAGGGAAATGCAAATCAAAACAACTTTGAGATACCATCTTACACCTGTCAGAATGGCTAAAATCAAAAACACCAATGATAACCTTTGCTGGAGAGGATGTGGAGTAAGGGGAACACTCATCTATTGCTGAGAAAGATTTTTAAAAAAGGAATTCTAGACAGACAAGAACAGAGTCAAGCACAGATTCTTGGTAACTATCTTTTCTTTGGTACGCTCTGTTTTGTGGCAATGAACAGATATTTTAAGAGAGGCTTCCTGGCTCAACATTAGCACCAAAACCTTGCAGCTCTTTTAAGAGGCTCTGCACAAAGCACTTGAATGGTGTTTCTGAGCAGTCGGCATCAGTCTTCTTGGTGGTGGCATGGACCTAGAATGTCTACAGAGTTGTGGCAATATATGTGGCTCCTACCAGTACCTCCACCATGAAGATAGACTCTCAAAAAGCTAACGAATGAGGTGGAATAAGCCACCAAAGCCACAGCCTTAATTTTAGCCATATATTTAGCAGATTAGAGACTCATGTGGTCATAAAAAGATAGAGATATATAGTAAAGACAGATTCAGGCAGAAAAAAAACCTATTATTGGTTTATGGTATGTTTAAAAATATGTGAAGGCTTGGGCGAGAGAAGAAAAAGCTAATCATATATAAAAATTAAAGGTTAATTTAAGTTGTAAGAGGTAGTTAGTAATAAGCCTGAACCATTTGTTAATAGTGCATATTATGCATTCTACCTAGATAGATTTCTTAAAAGATGGAAGCTATCAGATTTAGTAAAGAAGAAATAAAATCAGAATATCCACATTTTAAAAATGATTTATATTTAACTTATTTACAATCAAGGAAGAGATGTATAGATATCTCCTCTTGATCTTTTCTCAGAAATTTGGAGATTAAATAAATTGTAATACTGTTCAAATATATCTAAAAAGAGGAAGTATTTTTTCCAATAATAAAATTGGGATTTTACTGATAAAAAGGTATTACATGAAAGTAAATAGTCAGAGTATTATCTCTCATGGAATAAAGTCAGAATGTTTAAATTGAATCCAGAAATGCATTAAAAATATAAAAAAAATCATGATTTCAATATATGAAGAAAAATAAATTGAGAAGTCCAATAGTATTCAGAGTTTTGTGACTAATCATGAGACGCTCTCAATTTAGTAAAGTTCATCTAACAAAAATAAATTCCATAAAAACCTTCATTAGGGTAAAATAATTATTTTTAAAAAATAAAATATGGAAATAAAGTTTAAAACCAACAATTAGATCAAGAAATAGAAACAGGTTTCAAAAAGAAAAAAATCAAACTGTCATTCCTGGAAGTTATAATTAACTATGGAGAATAAACTAAGGACTCTACAAATGATTTCATTACTCAAAATATTACAACTTGATTACATATCAAAGTACAATAATGAGAGAGAATATATGCAAAATAACTATTTTTTTTTTTGCTATAGGGTTTCTCTGTAGTTTTGGAGTCTGTCCTGAAACTAGGTCTTGTAGAGCAGGCTGGCCTCGAACTCACAGAGATCCGCTCGTCTCTGCCTCCTGAGTGCTGGGATAAAAGGCATGCTCCACCACCATCTGGCAGAAAAGTAGCTATTTTTTAAAAGTGGGTATCTAAATTTTGCAAAACTACTAAAATTCAAAACTATGTAAGCAAATACCCAATTTAAATGAGCAAAAATATCTAATTGGCATTACACAAAATATACAGGGGTCACTTAATGATATGAAATGTCTTACATTCTTAATTATCTCAAAAAAGGAGTTGAAAATGTACACAAATATTGCAACATAGACACTAGGACAGAATTTGAAGCACATGAAATATCTCATGAAAGTAAATGGCAATGAAAACTTGAATCAGCTAGTATTTTGGCATATTGCTCATTATAATATAATATTTTTAACAGATGATTAAAGTTTCACAGTTTCTTATATGAATAAGAAATGTGAGTGCATAAGTATCTGTCTATAATGTGGCCTAGTGATTCTGATATGAGCCATTTAATCAGGAATAATGAAAATATAGTCATTTGCTCAAATGTTGACAGAAGCTTCATTTAATCAAACAATCTAAGTATCTCCAACTTGTGACAGAATAACCAAATTGATATAGCCATATCCAGTGGAAAACTACTTATCATAAAACAACATCATTCTAAATGAAAGATGCCACATGCAAAAGGTATGATAAAGCTTGATTGCATTTACATACAGTTTTCAAAAAGAAGGTAAAATTTAGAGAACAGACTACCATGGTAACTAGGACATGGATTTCAGACCAATGATTACAAGTGTGCATTTGGCAACTCATTGGTGATGAAATCCTCTGCAATTTAATTATAGTGCCGTATTATGGCTTCTAAGTATTTCACAAATTTACTGAACTATACTCTCAGGACAATTGTCTCCAATAATGAAAGGGAAATATTACCAACTATTTTGCCTAACATACTTTCCAAAACTAAATACAAAAATGACCTCTGAAACAAGGTGGTGGTGACACACAACTTTAATCCCAGCAGTCAGGAGGCAGAGGCAGGAGAATCTCTGTGAGTTCAAGGCCAGCTTGTTCTACAAAGTGAATTCCAGGACCACAAAGACTGTTTCACAATCTCTGGACTATAGTAAACAAGTTGTTATCTATAATCTACTGTGAAAAGTGGGGTCTAAATCAGGATTTAATTGCTGCAGAGATCCTATGACCTTGGCAACTCTTACAGAGGAAAACATTTAGTTGAGTGTGGCTAGCTTCAGAGATTTCAGAGGTTCAGTTGTTTATCATCATGGAGGTAAGAAGGGCAGCATAAAGCTGACATGGTGTTAGAGCTGAAAGCACCACATTTTCCAGGGAAGAGGAAGTTGACTGAGACACTGCAGAGTATCCTGAGCATAGGAAACCTCAAAGTCCACATCCACAGTGAGATACTTCCCCCGAAAGGCCAAACCCAAATCAACAAGCCACACCTCCTAATAGTGCCAATCCACCTGAAATTATGGAGGTCAAATATATTCAAGCTCCCATATTCCATGCCATGCTGCCATAAGCTTGGAACAATATCATAATGCATAATGCATTTAGTCCAACTTCAAAAGTCCCCATAGTCTATGACACTCTCAACAATGTTTTAAAATCTAAAACTCAAAGTTGTGCCTAATATTCTTGCAGTCTCTTAACTGTAACCACAATCAAAATCAAAAAGCAGATAACAAATTTTCAACATATAATGGCACAAGATATAGTTTATTATTCCTAAATTCAGGGAAGAGAGCACAACAAGTAAATAATGAACTGAATCAAAGCAAGACTAAAATCCAGATGTGCAAACTGCAATTTCTACATCTCCATGTCTGATAACTAAAGCTCTTCAGTCTTTGAATCTGTTCAGCTTTGCTGACTGTAACACACTTCTTTGTCTTGGGTTGGTTCCACTCACTGTTAGCTGCTCTCCTAGGCAGGTGTTCCAGGACTCTGGCACCTCTAACATCTTGGGTTTCCAAGGAAATCCAGGTTGTAACATCACAGCTTCACACAATGGCCTCTTTCCTAGGCCTCTATTCAGGGACACCCCTGATAGATGCCTTGCCTCAGTGGGTTTTTTTTCCATAACTTCTTTAATTTATCCTGAACTCTAGAGCTAGAACAATGTGGCCAAAGCTGCCAAGTTCTGGATCTTGCTGGGATGGGGACATGGCCTGTTCAATTACATCTTCAACAGTTTTCTGTTTTTCATAGTTTTCTTCACTGCCTAATTCAAGGCTGTAAACTTGGTCTGTAGACCAGGCGGGCTTTAAACTCCAAGATCCACCAACTCTGCCTTCTGTGTGCTGGGATTAAAGGTGTGCATCTCCATATCCTGCTCTAAGCTTTTCTTTAATTCCTTTCCACAAGTTGAAAACTCAGTTGGGGAGGATCTTTCTTGAATTCATCACCCCTTTACTCAATTTCTTAATCTGTTTATCTCCTTGAACACAGGCTTTAATTCCATTCTATCTGGTGCTCCTTGTCTCCTCCTCAGATATTTTTCTCTGCTCAGCTTGCTCCTTTTTATTATAAATTTTTATCAGAGTTAACACTAATAATCACACAACAGAGTCTATACTAGGCTGTTTGGAGTTTTCCTCTGCCAATATACTTAATCTAAAATTCTTCCCTTTCACCTCAGGCAGACTTTTTGGACAAGGGAAAAAAGCAGCTAATTTCTCTACAAAAGTATCAGTAGAATGACCTCTAGGCACCATACTAGAATTCTCCTCTGTAACCTCCTGAGAAATCCTCCCACAGTTCATAAAATCACATTTGATATCACTATTTTCTGTGCTGTTACTAGAATGGCCCATTAAACAGCACTTAAAGCATGCAAGTGCTGTCCTAATCCACAGTCCCAAGGTCCATATTCCTTCTAAAGAAAGCATGGTCAAGCCCATCACAGCAGTACCCTAGTGCCTGGTCCCAACTTCTATTTTAGCATTTTTATTGCTGTGAAGAGACACCATGACCACAGCAACTCTTATAAAGGGAAATATTTAATTGAGGATAGCTTGCCTACAGTTTCAGAGGTTCGGTCCATTATCACGGAGCAGAGCATGGCAGTATTCAGTCAGACATGTTGTTGGAGCTGACAGTACTGCATCCTGCATGCAACAGAAGGTTGACTGAGACACTGGGTGGTATACTGAACAAAGAAAACCTTAAAACTCGCCCTGACAGTTACACACTTCCTTCAGTAAGCTCATACCCCTTCCAAGAAAGCCACACTTCCAAATAGTGTCACTTCCTCTGAGATTATGGGGGTCAAATACATTTAAACTTCCACCAGTAGCATGGTCTTTTGTTGTTGTTGTTTTTGTGTTTTGGTTTTGTTTTGTTTTTTCAAGAGAGGCTTTCTCTGTATCACAGTCCCAGCTTTTCTTGAACTCGCTTTGTAGACCACACTGGCCTTGAGCTCACAGAGATCAGCCTGCCTCTGCCTCTGCCTCTGCCTCCTGAGTGCTGGAAATAAAGGAGGGCACCACCACCACCCAGTTAAGTGGCTTGTTTCTTTTTATCTAGACTCTGTTCTGAAAATATATTTTACACATTAAGCTATGTCCTAAAGACAAGTTTTCATGTTTTTCTTTTTTTACAATAATAATATATTAATATTTCACATATATTATAAATCAGTTTTATAAAGCCAGAGATATAATTTCATCTTATTCTACTTCTTATAACTTCTCAGTTCTCCTCTTCATTAAATAATTTCATTTGCCTTTGAGCATATAAGTGACTGAAGTTTCTAGAAGTAATTTTTTATTTTTGTGAACAGGTAGGAAGGGCAACACTATCTTATTTGTCACTCTTTGTCTGATAAAACTCGAATATATTTGGAGTACAACACCATCTTCAATATAGTGATTGTGGTGTTTCAGCTTTTGGAGGTATCTTGCCCCCTTGCTTCGGCAGCTGAGTTCTGTTACTCATCTTGTGAGCGGCAGGGACTTAGAAAATTCCCAGTGTGCACATTTACATTTACACCTGTAGTTTATTAAAAAGAGAGATTTCCAAGAGCCACACCTGTGTCTTGTCTGAGGTAGTATTTAGAGTTTGACAAGAATGTTCCAATAAGACTAGGAACAGTCATTGTTACAATTTCCGAGGCAAAAGTTTGTGCTGCAGTTTGAAATGTGCTCTCACCTATGACCCAGGTCTCATTAGTAGCTCTACATAGATATTTTCTAACAACCATTTGTACGTTTGTGTTTCAATCAGACAGCATATTTACTGGCAAGGAAAGATTGGTTCCTAATCTGACCCAGACTTGCATTTTCAAATTCCATTGTCTGTTTCTCATTTTAATTTCTGTTTCTTACGGTCCCTTGGAAATAAAATTCACAAAACAAACACCTGTCACTAATGGTAAGAAATCTCACCTGCATATTTCGATGAACTTATTGTCATTCTTGCATTTTTGTTTCCAGTCACTTTCCTGGAAAGTCAACGACTGATATATAGATCGGAGCTGTTGAATAATTGATTACTGCATTTGGAAATATTTATTGACTTTTTGTTCTCCATATTTTACTGTCAAAAATAAATAAGACCTAGTTACTGTCTCAATGAACTTTGCATTATAGTAAGAGGGGAGACATGGAGACAATTATGAGATCGTGCTGCCATGTTCTAGCAGGCAGTGCAAATAACAGATGCTAAGAGTCAGAAAGCTATTTGGAAAACAGCAGCTCGTCTGAGCCACACTTTCCTGGAAGAGCGTCAGGTTTTCCAGCGTAGGTAGCAGCAGAGGTCTTGAAGCAGAAGGTGGTGGGAAGGGATGCCTCTCCAAGCAGAAGAAACAACTCTCATGCAAATATACCCGAGAGACAATGCATGTATTTAGATTATCTATTGTTTAAGGTGTCACCTTATCAGTGTCATGTGACAATACCCAATGTAAATAGTTCAAAGCACTAAAGAGTTATTTGAGGCCACAGTTGTAGAGATTTCAGTCCATGGTCATCTGGGTCCACAGTTTCTGGCCTCCAGAGAAGCAAAGCATCATGGTGCGGAAGCATGTGGCCCAGGGGTGCTCATCTTATGGTTGGACATAGAAAGCAAGCAAGCACAGGGCTGGAACATCAAAGCAGCAGCTCCACAACTTGTGACTCATGTCTTCCAACTAAGGCCGTACCTTAGTTTTTCTATAAACTCTAAGTATCCAGTCAAGCTACTAATTTATCAGTGGATTTATTCACTGATTAGAGACCTCATGATCCAATAGTACTCTCAAAGGATGTAACTGTGAAAACTGTTTCTGTAGGTACCAAGCTTTCAATGCATGTGGTTTGGGGGACATTTCAGACATAAACTCATAACAAGCAATTGAATTGTGTGTTACTATAGATTAGGGTATATTTACTTATTCATTTAACTTATTATTGAACAATTCTGGGTATAAAACTGTAATTTGAGAAGACACATTTTGGTAGTGAAAGATGATAAAATATCTTTGCTCATGTTGTTTATAATCTTTTTTATTTTATTAGCATTTTTTTAACATACTGACCACAGTTTCTCCTCCCCTCTCTTCTCCTGTCCCCTCCCCCAGCTTTCCATCTATTCCCTCTTTCCCATCCACTCCTCTTCTGTCCCCATTAAGAAAGGGACAGGCCTCCCATGGGCTTGAACAAAGTAAGGAACTTCAAGTTGAGGCAGGACTAAGCTCCTCCCTTTCCCGAAAGCCAGCTAAGCACCAGGGACATGTCATACTCTTACTATTTGCTACCCAAATGCCACATATACATGTAGGGGACCAAAGTTGGCAGTCCCGTAACTGTTGGTCAAGAGTCCATGAGCTCCCACAAGATCAGGTTAGCTGTCTCTGTGGGTTTCCCGGTTATGACCTTCAACACCTTGGCTCATACAATTCCTCCTTCCTTTCTTCAGCGGAAGTTCAGCTGAGTGCTGGCTGTGGATCTCTGCATCTGCTTCCGTTAGTTACTGGATCACCAACTCCAGTTGGAATGGGACTGATGGATCATGCGACCAAACCCGTCTCTCTGAATGTGGCCAACAGTGGGGGCTGACTGAGAAGCAAAGGACAATGGCGCTGGGCTCTGATTCTTCTGCATGGACGGGCTCTGTGGGAGCCTTCTCAGCTTGGTAGATCACCTTCCTGGACCTGGGGGGAGTTGGGAGGACCTTGGTCTTAACATAGAGTAGGGAACCCTGATGGCTCCTTGGCCTGGAGAGGGAGGGAGGGGAGGTATGGGTGGAGGGGAGGGGAGGGAAGGGGGAGGAGGGGGGGAGGGAAGGGGGAGGAGGAGGGGAGGAGATGGAAATTTTTAAATATAAAAAAATAAACCATGGAAAAAAAAAAAGAAAAGCCAAAAAAAAAAAACAAACAAACAACAAAAAAAAAAAAACCTCTCTGATGTCAATTAGGGCAGTCACCAATCTGATTACAGGAGATGGCCAGTTCAGGCGCCCTCTCCACTATTATCAGGAGGCTTAGCTGGGGTTATCCTTATGAATTCCTGAGGGTGTTGCTGGCTCCAGGTTTCCCCCTAACGCTGAAATGAGTCCATATCTCCATCCTGCACCAAACCTGCCTCCCACACATTTCCTCTCCCACCCTCTACCCCCACATTACCCATAAAATCTCTTCTAGTTCCCTTCATAAGGGAAATCCGTGCTTTCCTCCTTGGACCCTCCTTGTTAACTAGTCTCTCTGGGGCTGTGGATTGAAGGTTAGTTATTCTATACTTTACTCCTATCCACTTATGGGTGAGTACATAGCATGTTTGTCTTTCTGGGTAAGGATACCTCAATAAGAATGTCTCGAAAAAAGCAAAAAAAAAAAAAAAAAAAAAAAAAAAAAAAGAATGTTTTTATCAAGTTCCATCCATTCTCCTGCAGATTTCATGAGGTCATTGTTGTTTTACACCTGAATGATAATTCATCATGTAAATGTAGCACATTTTCCATTTTTCTGTTGAAGGGCATCTAGATTGTTCCCAGGTTCTGGCTATTACCAATAATGCTGCTATGAATATGGTTGAGCAAGTGTCCTTGTGGTATTATTGAGTATCCTTTGGGTATATACCCAAAATTGTTATTGCTGGGTCTTGATGTAGATTGATTCCCAATTTTCTGGAAAATGGCCATATTGACTTCAAAAGTAAAACTTTGCACTCCCTCCAGCAGTGGAAGAGTGCTCCCCTAATTTCACATCCTTTTCAACATAAGTTGTCATCAGTATTTTTGACCTTAGTCATTCTGACAGGTATAAAATTGGTATCTCAGAGTCATTTTGATTTCTGTTTCTCTGATGACTGAAGATGCTGACAAATTCTTAAAGTGTATTCTGGCCATTGTTGAGAAATCTGTTTAGCTCTGTAATCCACTTTGAATTGGATTATTTGGTATTTTAATGTCTGGTTTCTCGATTTTTTCCAATATATGTTGGAAATCAACCCTACGCCAGAAATGGGGTTGGTGAAGATCTTTCCCTGTTCTGTATGCTGCCATTTTGTCTTATTAGTGGTTAAAGAGTAACATAAAACATGGTGTATGTCACATGATGAAACAGAGAATAGGGAAAATTAAAACAAGAAAAGTATATACTCATGAATAATAGCACTGTGAATAAGATACTCATTTGGAATAAAATTGATGAACTGACAGATCAGAGCCTGGGGTGGTGAACAACACAGTCATTTAGATATCTGGGAAAACATGCTTTGGAGATAAAAGTGTAAAATCTGAAACAGAGACATATCTGAGTATTTGAATTATTTTCAAATAGTGGTTGTTTTGCAAGGTAATAATAAAAAATCCAGTAATAATGAAGATCAAATAATGAGAATCTTGAATGCATTTTGAGAGAACCCCTTATTTGACTATGCTACAGAAAGGAAGTTTTGGAGTATTTAAACATGAAACATGATTTTGCTTGTTTCAGTAAATATCCTATATCTTTTTGTAAAGATTTATTTTATTTTGTATGGATGTGTGTTTTGCTTGCATGTAAACCACTTGCAAGCAGTACTTGTGAAGTCCAGAAGAGAGAATCCGAGCCCCTGAACCTGGAGTCACAGGAAGGGGTGAGCTGTCATATGGGTGCTGGGAACTGAACCTGGTTCTTATACAAAAGCATTTAGGGCTCTTGACCTCTGAGCAAACTGTCCAGTCTCATAACCCATATCTTATTTTTGATAATGAGAACAGAGATAATTAAGGATAAATGTAGAATTACTGTTCAGAATTTGCATTCATTGTGTATGATCTTTCTTTACAAATTAGTAATATCTTGTCTCTAGACTTTTTCAAATGATTGAAACACATGCTTGTACAAATCAAAGTTTTAAACTTATTTACTACAACTGAAAAGCTAACTTTTCACACAGTGGAATTCAGTCAAGAAAAATGTAAAGGTAGGCCGGGCGGTGGTGGCGCATGCCTTTAATGCCAGCACTCGGGAGGCAGAGGCAGGTGGATCTCTGAGTTGGAGGCTAGCCTGGTCTACAAGAGCTAGCAAGCTCTAGAAACCACAGGGAAACCCTGTCTCAAAAAACCAAAAGAAAAATATAAAGGTAAAAACAATAGATGAAATAACACTTTAAATCCACCAACATATGTGCAAAATTATATGAACATATAAAAAGATAATCTTAGAGACATTTGTAAGGACACCAGACTTATTTAGCCTACACTCTAGAAACAAGGTAGTATTCCTTGCTGTCTTAAAGAAGTTGAGGTGTGAAATAAAGGGAAAAGGTTGGGCAGTACAAAGGCTTAGAATTTCATATCCATACTGTGATTATTCCAAGTTCACTTGGAGATCAGAACTTCAAATGGTTTTTAATTTTTAAACAAAATAAGTTATTTGGAATAGTGTTATTTAAGGCAAAAATATAACCTCTGTCCCCTCATCCCATCACTGAAGGCATAACTTGACAGCCATTGTTGAGGTTTTCAAATGTAGATGAATGCTGTGGAATCACTCACAGGACAAACCAAAACAGAATTTTTGGTACTGCTGGTATGCAGACACCTATGGAAAGAGCTGACTCTGGTGAAGTCAACATGTGACTGCACCGAGGGTTTGCCTTTGTGGTGGTAGGTGTTCTCATCTCGTTGCTGCTGATTTTATGGCCACATGGAAAAGAGTTCACTCAGCTTTACTAGACAGCGGGAGAACAGCAGAATACGCAGAAGGACAAACAAACCAATCTTCAAATCTTCAGAAAGTCCACTTCTTGATTATAAACCTGAACCTCAAATGACATTTTCAATATTGCCTCAGCCACTCAGGTCAGGAAGTGCTGCTGCTTTATGTGCACAGACAGGGAATGAAGCAGTCAGAGAGAAGAGATTCAGAGAGTGCTCCCAATGCCTTCTGAGACCTGAATTTTTATCTGTAAGGTTAGAAGCAATTTCAATGTGTTGACCAACTTCCTACAGCTCCAGATGAAGGTTGGTGCCCTGTAATTTACCACAGTGAGGCTGGCTCTTTGATGCTTGGCATTTGTTAAATGGATATGTGACTGAAACTGAGATAATGCAGTTTAAATGAATTGAGTTACTAATTGTATAGTAATTCAATAAGTATATGTAGTAATATATAATTCTTTTGTGATATCTATTTTTGCATCTGGAAAAAAATACCTTATTTTAACAAGCCCTGACTTCGGCAAAATCCCATATCAATTCTTTACATGTTCCCTGTTGTACCACAAACAGTTTTGCCTTATTGATGTTTCTAGGATATGCCACATGTGGTTAGATGTCAAGACCACTCTGATTAGAGTTACGGCTTCTGGTGAGTTTAACATGAATGTTTATCCCGTCAGTTTCTTTTGCTTTTCTTCTCAAAGGCAAATGCTTGAAGATTACTTTTCAGACAACCTTAAATAAAAGAATACTTCTCCAATCCCTAATGTTCATCTCCCTTACTGTATGGCTTTTACCAACACTTATTATCAGGCAGGTTATTATTCCTAATGACTTTCCCTGGAATATCATCTCTACATACAGAGGCAAGAACTCATGTGTGTATTTGTGGGTGTGTTTATTTTTATTCATATCTGAAGAGGAAAGTTATTTTGATAAAGTTTTTATCTATGACTACATTATGACAACTGAGATATGACAATCACAAATAGCAAAGGCTGTGTGATTCTATTTGTTTTTGAGGTATGTTACTGGTACAATGAGACACAGAGGCTAATCCAGTGGGCTGAAGTATCAGACAACGAAGAATTCTGACTTAAATGATAGAGAGAACCATGCCGTTTTCCAAAACAAAACAGTGCTGGAGATGGACGGTGGTGGTGATTATAAAGCAGTGTTAATACTTTAACTGTGACTGGATCAAACATTTAAATGTGGCCAAATATTAAATGTTATTAAGTTGTGAAAATTATTACATGCAAACACAGTATGCTTACAGTTGTGTGCTCAATTCCTACACTGTAAATATTTATCCATGTATCTCAAATATCGTGCTTATCACCTGCTTCCAACACTGGGTGTAACATTACAGTGTCAACACATAGGAATTATAAGTAGAATTTCAATATTTTAAAATATTCCAATATTTTATAAGTGCACCTAAATTACAGGGTTATGTTCACACTTCTATTTTATCATATTTTATATTTTTCACATTTATACCTGTGATTCTATAATTGAAAATATGGATAGATAACTGGATTTATTTCATGTAGTGAACATACATTCATGGTATTATTACTGTTAAAGTCATCTTTTGCTTTGTAAAAGGCATAATATGTTCTTAAAAACTTGAAAATCTTCGAGACCAGCCTGGTCTACAAGAGCTAGCTCCAGGACAGGCTCTAAAGCTGCAGAGAAACCCTGTCTCGAAAAACCAAAAATAAAAAAACTTGAAAATCAAATTAAACCTGAACCATCATATCTTATATTGTAAATATTTACTATACCTTATATGATCACTTTCACAATTATTTATATAATCTTTTCCTACTGTACATTCATGCTGTTCTATTATATATTGGATGGATAAAATGTATACATACTATGCATACTATATATAAGCACATATATATATATATAGTACACATTTTAAAAATTTCTGAATTTTGTGAAAAACATACATATATATTTTTGGAAGGATAGCAGTTTAATGGGCATAATGGCAATTCTCTTTATGTTTAAATATCTATTATAAAGAAAACATTGGATAGATAAATGGTATGTGCATGAGTGAGCATGTGCTTATGCAAGTTGCTCTCTACATATTAATAAAGCTTTAAAAATTACATAGCAACTGTCAATACACAGCCACAAACATATACAAAACAGTCATGCACACAAATACAAGCACGCACACATAGAATACTCTTTTATTAGCTCAGAATTGTGTTTTCCATTTTATGTGTATATCCAAACCTTCAATATTGTTCATATATGCAAAATTGCTCTTAATGCTATGTGTACACATATGAATCTTTTGAATTGTTCATATACATGAATAACCCCACACTTAGCCACACATGTATATTTCCTATAATGGTAAAACTTTTATAAATGCATATGCACACATAACTCTTGGGTTATCTGAATACTCACACTAATGTCCTCTATGACAAGGTATCTCTGAGGTTTTACAGACAACCAGCACACACACATGACTTATTAGCTGTGCCATTAGGCTGCTTTCTTCATGGTTTGTGGTATAAGCTTCATTACTTTATAATATTAACTTGTGTGTTTATAAATTTCTGCTCTGTGACAGAAAGCTTTAATTTAATCAAAACCTTGGAGATTAAATAATTAAACCTGTCAAGATCCACTTTTTGCATTGCTAATTAGTCATTGTGAGGTCTCAATGTCACAGGATGCAGACTCCCTAAATTTAGTGGTGTAGGATTACATTGATGCCAGACAAAAAAAGCCTCTACTGGTCTCTGGGGATCTACTGCACATCAGCAAGTGCGTGGTGGCTGAGTTCACACTTCACCTATTATAAAGGTACTTTTGCATTGCATGTTCTCTGTCTGCACATAGCAACCAAAACCACTTGCCATCCTTAACTCCTTAAGGGCCTCAGACTAGCAACTTGCAGCAGGATGATCCATCAGCTCTGTGCTGCATGTCTGAAGCAGGATGATCGATCAGCTCTGCTCTGCATGTTTGACTGTCTGCCTGAAAGGCTGAAACCATTTCTGGCAGAAAGCTGTTTCTCTATCTGGACCCATAGCCTGTCTACATCTCCTTTCTACAGATTTGAGAAAGGGGGGAGAAAACAGTCAAGTCTGCTTAGAGTTTTTTTTTTTTGTTGCTGTTGTTGTTGTTTTGTTTTTTTCCCTTCTCTTCAAAGAAGTAATAAATTAATGAGTAAAGTAAAGATTTATATCATCCAAACTGTTTTACTTCTATGTGTTCATATTCAGGGCTTGAAAACAGTCTGTTAAATATCAACATTAATTAAGAAAAATCGAACTTTCTAACAGTCTTCCTACAATTTGTGCTCAGTCTAGTAATGAACCCTATATCTGTATGAGGAAGAGCATTAAAGACAAATGAACACAGGAAAAGAAAGCAGTACCTCCCCCCAAAAGAGGAAAGATTAAGATGATTTCCATTTTTTTCCCTAGTTAATACCTGTTTCATCATTTGCAAAACAGGATACTATGAGCATGAAGCGGTTCCATACACTGTCTATTCTGTTCTCTTTCCAGGTGTGATCACAGCAAAAAAGTCCTTCTATGTCTGTCTCTTGTCTACTACATATACTTTGTGGAGGAGATATTCAATTCGATTTCCAAACTGTTATCACTATCCTTCCTACTTGCAAGAACTCCTTGAGTGCCCTTCATTAAAAGTAGTAAAGGCAATTGAGCCACTAATCACTACTTAGTTTCATATAATTAAAGGCTATAGGTGTCATAATTAATCTCATAGGCAATAAGAAGCTAACAAAGTTCCTTACCCTGTCTCGAAAAACCAAAAAAAAAAAAAAAAAAAAAAGAAAAAAAATAAATAGTTCTGGTTGCAAAAAAGATGATAGGTCTGGAGATGGGGGGGAGGATAAGGTTTTCCATATTATTTTCTTCTAGTATCAGTGATATAATGGAAGCACCATGATCGGAGAGAGTTTGGGGGGGTGGAAACCATGATCAGAATACATTATAAGGAAAGTATTTTCAATTTTAAAACATATAAAGGAAAAAAAAAAACTGCTGAGATTTGGGAAGTTCCAGAAAGAGTAATGGTCGCGTAGGTAAAATAGCACCCCTCGTGCATGAGTCACCTTTCCTGGACACTTGAAGGTACCACCCAGAGGCCTCTTTTCACAGAAATGGAGATTATTACAGTAAACAACAATTGGACACAATGTAGACATCAACAGATCGTGGGGAGCCCAGCCCAATAGACACATCTACATCACAACTCCTGCATCTGTGGCTCAGTGAACATTATGGAAGAGGCAGGAAGACTGTAAGAGCCAGAGGACCAGGAGGTGTGCTCTGAAATAGTCTGTCCTAGAAATGTCTGCATGAGCAAAACCATAGTATCAGCAATATCATGGGCATGTTATTCTGAATGGGGTTCAATTGCATGGATTCGCAGTAAATGACTGCTGGAAAAATGAGAATTACCCCCTCTAGGGGATGAATTCCCTTATTGTTTCACAGGGCAATGTGGTAGGCCCCAAATTCATACACACACAAACAATAACAACAAAAACTGCCTCAGCAGGCTGTGTCTTTGTATATGTTTGTGCAAACACACATTTAAGTATGCAACACCAATAGTAAAATAAAACGAGGTTACTAACTTGTAAGGGCCATGGTAGAGATTCAAGAAAGATAGTTCAGAAAGGCTGGAGAGAAGAAGGGGAGTGATAAAATTCTATCTCAGTTAAAAACATAATAAAATACAACAATTTAGAATTGCATATATGTGACTTCCACACACCATACTTTGCAGATAGGCATGATTTATAGATCATACAACATGGAGTACTTTCCGAGTGCCCAAAGTTCTATAATGCTTAGTTTCCTCTGTTACCTTGAGGATTTTTGTAGACTTTGCCTATCCCCTTTTTAGAACCTTCCACTCAATTGGATGATCTCTCTCTTTCTTATAAAACCCGTACATGCCTCTTTATAATGAATGACAGTCAACAAAGAGAAGATGCCATTTGTCAAGTTTTATTCCAGGCTGAAAAGCAAGGAATTTATAAGAAGGGCGTGAGATCCCAAAGTCATGACTACAAAGGGCTTTTATTGAAAGACAGAGAAATGTACCAAAGATAAATAATGGAAGTGATAATGCTGGGTAATCGTATGATTCTACCAAGAAAACAGTAGAGCAAACGTAGAATAAGTAGCAGTTTGAGGTTAGGCTCTGCAAAACATATGTTGTGCATTTATAACAGAATGCATTTTCTAAAAATTATAAAACACAAGGTTCAATTTTGCCATGAAATAAAATAGTGGTATGGATTGGTTTATATATTTAAAAGTAATCTAGAGAATATATGTAATATTAAAATTGGGATTAAATTTAATTCTAATAAGAATAAAGTCAGTTAAAAAGAAATATCCACACTAAATCAGAGGATTAGATTCCAAATATAAGGTATTTAGTCTTGTGGCCATAAAAAGTACACACACACACACATATATATATATATATATATATATATATATATATATATATATCCTGTTGTTAAAAGGTATTTATGTACATGTGTGTGTATGTGTATGTGTGTGCTTGTGTGTGGTCACATGTCATGGTGAATGTGTGAATGTCAGAAGACTACCTGAAGTAATCTATTCTTTTTCCAAGAGGTATGCTTTAGGGGTAGAACTCAGATCAAGAGGCTTGGAGTCATTTTACCACTCCTTATATTATGCTCAATCCCATTTACTGGAGAGATTCTATTCAGTGGAAAATATATATGATAATAAAAAAAATTGAAAGACTATTAAAATTATTCAATTTTCAAAATTTCATTTTTCTAAGGTAAGTTTAAAAAGTAGAAGGCGGCACCCAGAAATAGCAGCAGTGTGTGGGGAGCTGTTGTAGGCATCGCTTCTCTACCTACTCATGAACTCACTTGCCCACTCATTGGAAAATCATAGAACCTACGTAGCTATGAGAAGGATGGAACATTCATAGACATGAAATATCAGAGATTTATGTGCAAGTATTTGCCCTTAGAGGGCAATACTATTATTGCCAAAAGAGAGGTTTTGTATGTTGTTCCTATCTCCTGAGAGTTAACTAATAAGCCTCGTGATATTCAACACAATAAAGTGTGTTTTATTGAGAGCTTCTCAGTTAGGGAAGATTGTATATGCTAACAATATGATCTAAAATGAGACACCCTGTCAGCTCTTGAAATAGTTGAAAGCTAAGGTTAGATATGAGGATGTCTGTGTTAATGCTCTCCAGTAATACCCTATGTGAGAAAAAGTGACTATTGCCTATATAATACTAATGTGGTGGTTGGTGGGGGAGTAGGAACATTGTTACTGGTTTTCTCCAACACCATGTCTTATATGATCTTTTCATAATGACTGTGTTGGTTTTCATTCCTTCTTAACAACCCATAAAATATGAAAATTTTAATTTTTTAAGTTTTAGAAGTCTTTGATCCACTTGGACTTGGGTTTTGTGCAGGGTGATAGAGATATATTTGCTATCTTCTACATGAAGACATTCAACTAGATTAGCACCATTTGTTGAAGATGCTTACTTTTTACCATTTATTGCTGGCTTCTTTATCAAAAAATGAGGTGCCCATAGATGTATGGATTTATACCTGGGTCTATGATTCAATTTCATTGATCAACCTCTCTGTTTTCTATGCCGATGCTATAAAGTTTGTTTTTATGTCCATACCTCTGTAGTACAGCTTGAAATCAAGGATCTGGAAGTTCTTTTATAGTGCAATATTGTTTTAGTTATCTTTCTTTTTTGTTTGTTTTGTTTTCCATATGAAGTTGACCTCATAAAACTAGAAAAAATGTCTAAAGCAAAGGACACTGTCACTAGAACTTAATGGCAGCTTTTGGAATGTGATAAATTTTTCACCAACTCCCCATTTGACAGAGGGCTAATATCCAAGGATCTCAAGAAACTAGACATCAGTGAAGCAGATAATACAATTAATAATGGGGTACAGATATAAACAGAGAATTCCCAGCAGAGGAATCTCAAGTGGTCAGGAAATGCTTAAAGAAATGATGTTTTAAATTTATTTTGTTTTATTTTATTTTACATACTAATCCCAGTTCCCTCTCTCTTCCCTCCTGTTCCCACCACCTTCCCTTTACCCCAAACCCACCATCTACTCCTCAGATAGGGTAAGATCTTCCATAGGAAGTCAACAAATTCTATCACACCACCACTTTGAGGCAAGACCAAGACTCAGCCCCTGTGTCTAGGCTGAGCAATGTTTCTCTTCATAGGAAATGGGCTCCAATGAGCCAGATAATTCATTAGGGATTGCTCTTGGTCTTACTGCCAGTGGCCCCACAAACTGCCCAATCCAGAATTTTTCAACATTATTATTAATCAGAGATAGCAAAATAAAAATGACTCTGAGATTTCATCTTACACCTGTTAAAATGGCTGAGATAAAACACACATACAAGTGACAGCTCATGCTAGAGAGAATGTGGAGCAAGGGACTCACTCCTCCATTGTTGTTGGAATGCAAAGTTGTACAACTTCTATGAAAATCAATATAGCACTTCCCTAGAACGTTGCAATCAATAAAACTCAAGACCCAGCTATACCACTCCTGGGATATACCCAAAAAGATGCTCCACCGTACCAGCAGGGCATTTGCATAACTATGTCATAGCATCTTTTATCATATTAGCCAGAAACTGGAAGCAATCTAGATTTCTGTCAACCAAAGAATGAATAAAGAAAATGTGGTACAACATTTACACAATGGTGTATTACTTATCTGTTAAAAATAATGGCATCATTAAACTTACAAGCAAATGGATGGAACTATAAAAATATCCTGATTGAGGTAACACCGACCTAGACAGACACAAAAGGTATGTACTCACTTATAAGTAGATATTAGCTGTTAAATAAAGGATAATTATGCTACAATCTATAGACTCACACAGATAAAGTAACAAGGAAGGCTCAAGGCAGGGGGTTGGGTGCATGGCTCACTATGGAAAGGGAGAAATGAAATAGTTTTTGCAGTAGACTAAGAACTGGTAGGATGGTAACAGAAGTGCTGAGATGGTAAGGGAGAGAATATTCAGAGAGATGACTGGAACTGGGTACATTTCAGGGACGATGTGGAAACCTAACAATATAAACTCCATGGAGTATATGGGAATGACCCTAATGAAGACTTCTAGTAATAAGGGATATAGAGACTAAACTGGCCATCTTCTGTAACCAGTGAAGCTTCCAGTTATGGGAATGGGATACTAACAAAGCCACAATTTGGTTTCAATCTACAAGTTGTCGTGACTGTAAGATGTGATAGGGTAATGATTGCATTGAGCTTGTGGAAGTGGTTAACCAATGACTCACCCAACTTGAGGCCCATGCCATGAGAAGAGGCTCATGCCTGATATCTCCTGGATAGCCAGGAACTGAGTGAGGCCCAGAGATCAAGGAAAGAACTGAACATGACTGACAAAAAAATTCAATGAAATGATTCCTAATGCTATTCAGCTGTAGTCATAAACAGATCCTATTCCAGTCATCATTAGAGACTTCATCCAGCAATTGATAGGAACAGATACAGAAAAGCACATGCAAACATTAATTGGCTTTCTTGGAAACCCAAGGAAGAGGGGAAATGAGGATTGTAGGAGCCAGAGAGATGGAGGACACCATAAGAACATGGCTCACAGAATCAATTCATAGGGTCTCACAAAAGCTGAAGTAACAACCAGGAAGCTTCTAAGAGTTTAAACTAGGTCCTCTGAGTGTATACTTTGGTTCCATAGCTTGATGTTCTTGTGGAACTCCTAACAATGAAAGTGAAGGTTGTCACTCACACTTTTGCCTTATCTTGGTACCCCTTTCCTCCTACTGTGTTTCCACTTCCAGCCATGATAAGAGACTATGTGCCTAGTCTTACTATGACTTGTTGCCATGTTAGGTTGATACCACTTGGAGTCGTGTTCTCTTCTGAAAGGAAATGGACGAGGAGTGGATCTGGGAGAGAAGGGAGATGAGGGAGAGAGTTAAAAGAAAAGAGGAGGGAGGGGAAATGCAGTTGAGATGAAACGTATGAGAGAAGAATAAATTAAAAACACTTACTTGTTTCTTAGAAAACATTTGTTTCAAATAAACCCTTGATGGTAAGGAAACAGAGTATCTAATTTAACAGGAGGTTTTATTGAGAAAAAAAGTTTCATTTAAGATGATGTTTTGGTGAATGACCTGAGATAAAAGTTTAACAGGACAAGCAAGGGCATTCAAGACCTAAGAGAAGCTCTAGTACTGAACTTTAGATGTCAGCAACAATTGAGGTGGAAATACATGTTGACACTTAAACTTGTGAAGTTCATCATAGTCTCACCTACAGAGGATTCAAAAGGATTACGGACCCCAGTAACTATTAATATTTTTAATATTTCAATGACACTAAAACAAAAGATCAGTAGCATTTAAATCTAACAATTGTTGGAGTAATTATGGAACAAAATGGTATTTGAAAATGTACCTCATTGTAATCACTAATGCTGACATCAATATCAGTCCTATGTTAACAAAGAAAACCAGCAGAGTGTTACAGAAATCCCACTCACAAGTGGATTATATGATAGCACGAGGATGATTTTGGAAATATTTATTCTCATCAGAAGGAAAACTAATTCATACTTTGGTTCTTGTGACAGAATGGCTGTCATTTGGTTATCTTTTCCTGTCTCCCTGAGAACAAATAATGTTTTTAGTTTGTTTGTTTGTTTTCTTGTTTATTCTATGAGATTTAGAAAGGTGTCATTTTATCACTAGAAAATATAATATAATAAAATGAAAGCTCTACCGGAGTCATGAGGTCTAAGTTTTGGTGTTCTTGAAGAGACAAACTCACAAAACTACAAATACCAAAGACTGATAATTTTTAAAAATTGTTGGCTTAGGATCTATAAGTAACAGCTGCTATTGTATAATTTCATGCCAGGGGCCTTAAAACTATGGACTGCTTATTTGTGAATTATAATGACATAATCTATGATTTGGCTGTGAAAATTGCTGCTTACACTACTCCAATTTGTGGATTTTGTCACCAGAACCCAATATATAATTTCACTTGATTCTTGGGGGCACATCCCTCCAACCCTATGTTTTTCAGTGATTGCTTTTCAACCTCTTACGTAGCCATGATAACTTGTAGAATGGTTGTCCTTCACAGAGTCTCATAGGTAAAGTATTTCTAGCCTTCAATCCCTACGTGACTTAACATGAGTTATGCAGCTCCTCAATGTGTTTCTAATCTTAAGGAAATTGGGACAAGATAATTAAGGAGATCTCTTCTACTTCTCGTATTCTATGAATCCATAATGAAGGAGATAACATTTGAGTTGACATTTAAAAGATAAATTGAACTTTTCCAGAAAGAAAATGAATACAATGATTTTAAATGGAGAAGAATTAGGTAGGCATGGTATAAACAGTAGCATTTCAATGATGTTATGCTGATGAAGTCAGTGAGACTGGATGACTGAAAATAGATTATAGATCAATGTGAAATTTGTGGAGAAAAAGAGGCTTGGACAGTGTCAAGCACAGATTCCCTAAACAACAAAGGACCCATGTGCAAACCAAACTTCTTCTCCCAATCCATATCAAATTTTAAGATGAAGATTGGTAAAGGCACTAAATATGCAACCTGTTATTAATTATTTTCTCATTTTGGGGAGTCAATACTTGAAGAAGAAACTCAAAAAGAGAATATTTTTGATTATTAGCTGAGATCTGTAAACTCATTGTTCAGGAGACGTCATAGCATGAAGGCAGCTAAAAGCTATGGCAGCAGGAACATGAGGTCACTTGCTTACATCTCTAAGTATCAGGAAGCAGAGAGTTGACAGAATATGAGGCAAGATATAAACCTTAAAGCTCACCCAGCAGAAGACTGCTTCCTCCAGTAAGTCTTGCCTCACTAAGGTTCCACATCTTCTCAAACCAGCAGTATCAGCAGATGTCCCTAAGATATTTCATACCAAGTAGAGAAATTCTTAGAAACATGTGCTCATTAACTTCTTCATAAAATCACAGAGCATACTTTTTAATATTTTAAAGGCATACAGAAGTTTTACAGTTCGGAAGCCTGTTACCTTTCTTTGAGTATCTTTATAATGCCCTCTTTATTTCTTTTCATTCCATTAGGCAAGAAACTAGCAGCCTGAGATACCTTAGAGAAATGGAATGAATATGTAGAATTTAGAAAGACAACAGAAGTATTAAGAAGCAGAATTAAAGTCCAGACAACATAGCAGAAAAAGGCCACTCCTCTCAAACTCACCCAGATGAGTTTCTTCCCCAAAGAAGCTGGCATGAATAATCTTGACTATACTGGTGATCACTAGAATCACCATGGAAACATATCTCTAGGTATGTCCATAAAAGATTTATCAAATTAAGTTAACTGAGACTGGAAGACCTACACCTAAATATGACAACTCTGTCCTATGGGTTGGAGTCTCAGATTGAACAGAAAAGAGAAAAGGAGCTGAGCCCAAGTTTTAGCACAATTAGTTTCCAGGATATAGATGCAAATCGAGCAACCTGCCCCAAATTTGCTACTACCATCTTTTGAATCTAATTGAATGCATTCTTTGAAACTGTAAGTCAAAATTAACCCTTCTTTAGCTTATATTTGTCAGTTATTTTGCTGTGGCAACATTAAAAGTAGCTAGTACAGAGCCCCATGATTCTAAAGACATGCTCTCTCTATCTTTCTAGTTAAAAATGTGGAGGTAAGTGGGGGACTGATGGATAAATAATAGATAGGACCAACTGAGAGGACTTCTTGATGCCAGATGGCAGGGGGAGTTGCGATAAACACATCTCAACCAACTTAGGCAAACCAAGAAGTAGGACCTTTTTTTTCAAAGTTTGAGTTTGATGGCCTTTTTCTGTGAAATGTACTAATATAACAAGTTTGACTCACCAGGAGATGACGCACACAGCTCAGGGATTTTGAAAAGGCACTGCTTAACCTTGCTAAGAAACACTGGCTTTAAGAACAGCTGGAATATTGCTTTCCGATTCTCAACCCTCAGCCCAGCAAGGACGAGAGATGTTTTTGATAAAGAACAAAAATAAGCATAAAGAATACCTCATTGAGCAAATAAATGTAGTGACTATTGCCAGCATTGGGAAAAACAACTTGACTTAAAATAATCCTTTTGTTTGTAAGTAAAGGCGGTACTGGTGCTACAGGATGCTGGAGATGCGTATTATATGAAGAGACCATTTCAAAGTGTCTTTTTTTCCTTTGACATTTTAAAGAAATATTTTTAATCTGTTCTTATACAATCCAGCATTCACATCTTATTACTAACAACTGAAACATCAGGTTGGAGTTGAGTGTTATCAATGAGGTGACTCAACCATGAATAAGGACTACCTCTATGCATTGCATAAGTACTTGAAGAGGAAAACAGACAAACAGTGATTTTGAACACAAACACTGAACTAATCATTGAGGTGGCATAAATGTGGAATATAAGATTAGGATCTAGTGCCATGGATTTACTTATTCCGACTATGTGTAAAGACATGAGGAAAATAAAATATAAATAACAGCATCTCCATTTATAAGCAAAGCTGATTTCCATAAGAAACAATCCACTTGAGCTTGCTTGCCAGGGGACATTTTTTTGAAGGGAATGTAGAAGAATCTCACATACCAAAGGCAGAAAACCAAACATAACTCAAATTTATGGGAGCTAGAAAGTTACTGGGAACATAAATAAATATCTCTACAATGAGCATTTCTCCATGTTCAACACTTTGTTGGCCCTTGTTCTTTAACACGACATTCCATGTTTGTCTCATAATAGTTGTGATTCTAACCATGACTTCTCTCTGCTTTAGTTAAGGGGACACTGTGTCACAGCTATTCACTTGAAATTTCCTCTTCAGAGACCTTTTGATTTCTGGATAGGACATACGTTGAAGGAATTTAAACTAGGTGTCCAGCACTGAACAGAAAAGAGTGACTGAGTGTGCAAGTTCACTTAGTATGGTTTGTGATATCTTATCTCCATTTTCTCTCTGACTATGAAAAGGCAAGGCTTTTAGAAAGGCATGGAAAAACATGAAATTCTCATATGGTCATATTTACATGAAAGAGGGTAAAAATTATTAAGACAATATATATAAAAGGCCATAGCTCTCTAGTGATGAAGACATGGACTAGAATGGAAATCAAACTTCACTGTGGGGTTGGAGGTAAGATGGGGTCAAATAAATATGGGACTATTAGGATGATATTGAATACAAGGAATAGTATGCTATGAGACAAAGATGTTAATATATATGTAGCCTTTCTTAAGGAATTTTTGTGCAGTTTAAATATTGAGACTTTTCTTCTGGTTAATACAGATATTGTATTATTTCAAAATATTTATTGAGCATCTACTGTGTGTCTGATACCAGTATTAAGGGAAATGTATAAGGAAACAATATCCAATCAAAGAAGCCCTCATTTTAATGGAGAATACAAAATCAGTTATTTCCCAGATATTCTTAGATGCCACTGAATACTGAATTATTAAATAATTAATATCAAGCTTTTCCTTTCTTTGAAATCAGATTCCTTAAGAAGCAGGAAATTTTGTTTCTGGCCCTCTTGGTTTATAACCTCAGAGGTTTATAGACTGCAAGAGTGTGCTCTTATCTGAAAATTTTAGCTAGAAAAAAATATTAGGTAACACTCTGTAAGGCTCATATTTATTACTCTGCTTTTTCTTACACATCTGAGATAAGGAGAACTGGGTATTAAGATTGGTTTGTTCATTTATATATATATAGGTTATTTTCATGTAGGTGTCTTTTAGCCACTTATTTTATTGGCTCTATTTACCTCGGGATATATTAGAACACTCAGGACTCAGCTGAGCTCTGTCGTCTGGTTTCTATTGACTTCCTTTTCATATGGAATTCCATTCTGGTTGTGATTGTGTAGTTTTGTGATTGTGTAGTTCATTTAAAATGTAATGTATAATTAAGAA
Organism: Arvicola amphibius; assembly: GCF_903992535.2. Lineage (NCBI taxonomy): Eukaryota > Metazoa > Chordata > Mammalia > Rodentia > Cricetidae > Arvicola > Arvicola amphibius. Next base: position 67,276,152 of record NC_052051.1, on the reverse strand, counting down.
ATATAGGTTAATAGATAATCATCTGTAATAGTCAAGTTTGTAATCATGTTATTTAGATTTTCTAGAAGTGCAGAGATATATTTCAGATACGCACTCTTCATAACTTTCAAGGACTACAGAATATGGCATTTAAAATGTTTTAATAAGTTAGGAGTTTCCACAACAATGAAACACATCGCTCCTGGCAGAACCAGGCTACTTTCTGAGGAAGATGGGCTTCAAAGAGGCTCTTTATGGAGTTTGCTAGCCATTTGGGCAAGAAACTGCTCTTGCCTGGACTGCTTCACTGGATGTGCAGTACCCACAGAGAGATGACTCGTGAACATGCCTAAAGGTGAGATGGTCCTGGGTTTCTGCTTCATGAAAGAGTCTGCGAGATATTCTACAGGACACAGAAGAAAGTGACAGAACTGTCTTTAAAATTTCCTGCTCTTCATGGAAAAGTCTGCCAGATACTATGGGCCTGTAGGCTGAGGATGGATGCCCCAATGGTACAGAAGAACTTTGGGTGACTGTCCAGGGAGTGAGATGTCTCTATCAATTCTAGAGTTTTAGAATTTGCTTATAATGCACTTCCTGTTTACTTAGGTAATATTATATCCTTCTGGAGTCTTTGATGGAGTTGAAGAACTTATAGTTAGAGTTCTCTTTAGTTATGATAAAAAATAAAGTAAATATAACTATTATAACTGTAATTCTTATTTGATACCTGTTTTGTTATATGTAATTTTACTATGTTAAAGTTAAAGCCTTCCTTTTGGTTTAAACAGAAAAGGGGAAATGGTGTAGGAGTTCCTTCTGTTTGTGTGTTGCTTTCATTGGATAATGAATGAAGAAACTGCCTTGGTCTAGTTGATAGGACAGAACTTAGGTAGGTGAAGTAGACAGAACTGAATGCTGGGAAGAAGGGCAGAGTGGTGGATGCCACCGTTCTCCTGCCTGAGGCAAACACTGGTTAGAATCTTGCCAGTAAGCCACAGTCATGTGGCAATACACAGATTAATAGAAATGGGTTAAATTAAGATGTAAGAATTGGCCAATAAGAAGTTAGAGCTAATGGGCCAGGCAATGTTTAAATGAATACAGTTTCTGTGTGATTATTTCAGGTGTAAGATATCCACGCAGCCAAGAAAAGCAGCCTGCTCCTCTTGTTACATCATTCCATCAAAGAATATAAATTATACTAACTTTTAGGGTCCTTTCTGTTGTTTTGCATTTCATTATTGTCAGGAGATTTTATAATGAGCTATTGTGGGCCATGATACAATTGCCACTTATAGCAATTGATAATTCAGATGTCACCCCACTCAAGAGATTATTTTCAGATGGAAAAGCCAGCAGCACCCCTGACTTTGAAAACTGTTGTTTTCATCTGTAATTTAGCTTGTGCAATAACAGCTATGATATCTTACTAGTATCATGCCTTTTCATGTAATGTGTGCATACAATCTCATGATTAGATCTCAGTCTTATGGGAACACATATTGTAGATGGTCAAAAGGATGATTTCTCTCTACATGATGTTCTCCACATTACAGTCAGAAACTTAGAAGCCTTACTGACAGAACAAGTTGGCCAGACATGCGTCCTCTGGACAGATCACAAATGGAACTATCACAGATTTTAATTATGAAATTGCAGGTGTCTGGCCTTGTAGGAACTAAGCCTTCAGAGGATTTATGATGAATTAGGATGGTATTGCAGAGGTCTCTCCTTTTCTATCTTAATCCTAATAACACATAACTGACTAATCATGTCGAGATATTATTAATTACACTTAAGAAATAAAAAATAATACACATATTCTTTGCCTTTTTCCTTAGATCTCTCAATAGTTTAGTTTTCTCCCTTTGTAACCTGTAGCAACCCCTTTAAAAGAGGACAGGGACCTTGTTACAGCTAAAACTTCAGTTAGATGCAAACTAGCTGCTAAGTTTTGCTACACTTCTTCAAAGAATGCCTGTGTCCCTGAGAATTTTTGTAGCTTTTTATTACTAACAAGTTGCTAAGGAATGATATCTATCTATCCATCCATCCATCCATCCATCCATCATCTATCTATCTATCTATCTATCTATCTATCATTCTATCATCTATCTATCTATATGTATATCTATCTATCTATCTATCATCTATCTCTATCTATCTATCTATCTATCTATCTCTATCTATCTATCTATCTATCTATCTATCTATCTATCTATCATCCATCTATTCTTGGGAATTTATAACAGCAGAAAAAGTACAATAAGACTATAGAATATAGAGATAGAAAAAGATGAACATGGGATGTACTCACTCATAATTGGGTTCTAGCCATAAATAAAGGACATCGAGCTCATAATTCATAAAAAATCCTAGAGAAGCTATATAAGAAGGTGAACCCAAAGAAAAACTTATAGTTATCCTCCTGGATACTAGAAGTAGACAAGATTGCCAGACAAAAAATGGGAACATAGGGGTGGGGTGGGATGGGGGGAGGGGGGATGGGGCGAGAAAAGTGTGAAGTGGAGGATGGGAAGAGCTTGGGGGAATAGGATGGTTGGGATATAGGAAGGGTGGATATGGGAACAAGGAATTATATATCTTACTTAAGGGAGCCATTCTAGGGTTGGCAGAGACTTGACTCTAGAGGGGTTCCCAGGTGTCCAGGAAGACGCCCCCAGCTAGGTCCTTGGGCAGCTGAGGAGAGGAAAAAAAAAGAATGTAGAAGAAATAGATTGAGAAGAAATAAGATGGAAAAGTAGAAGAAATGAAAAAAATGTAAAATAGATAATGCACGAAACAATCCCACACCAGTTTGGATTCAAAGGGGTATTTATTTTAGGGGAAAAACTTACAGAACACCAACAGCCAGGAAAGGAGTCTAGTCGCTGGAGCAAGAGCAGGAAGCAGAGGGTTGATGCTCTTTTTAAGAGAAATATACCACTCCCCGTGGGCTGTTATCTCAGAGGCTATCAGCTGAAGGAGCGGAAGGCACTCCTGCAGCAATAATTAGAATAAGAATGAATTGAAACAGAATATTGTAACAAAGAGTTGGAATTAGAATTGAAACAGAGAATTAGAGCAAAGATAATATAGACAATTAGGACAGAAGAATTCATGTAGAGGCAGTAGAATAAAGAGAAAAATCAAGCACACATGTTTAGAAAGAATGTGTGAGAGAAGTTTTTTCTATGGCCATCAGACTTTATTTAGTTCCTATGCTTATAGTGACTTCTCCTTTTTTAAATTTATTTTATTTTTTAAAAACAGAAAAATACTATCTTTTTTATTTTCTATACCAATCCTAGTGCCCACTCCCTCCCTTTTTCCCCTCACCACACTCCTATCTACTCCTTAGAGAGGTCCAAGACCCTCCCTACTATATCTAGGCTGAGCAAAGTAGCTATCTAAAGAGAATAGGTTCCCAAAAAGCCAGTACAAGCAGTAGGATTAAGTCCTGGTGTCACTGTCAATGGCCTCACAGTCTGCCCCCAAAATACAACTGTCACCCACATTCAGAGGGTCTAGTTTGTAACTATGCTGGTTCCTTTCCTGTCTGACTGGAGTTGGTGAGCTCCCACTAGCTCAGTTAAACTCTTTCAGTGGGTGTACCCATTATGGTCTTGAACTATTTGCTCATATTCTCACTCCTCCCACTCTAAAATTGGACTTTGGGAACTCAGCCCAGTGCTCCAAGGCGGGTCTCTGCCTCTGTTTCCATTAGTTGCTGGATGTAGGTTCTATGGTGACATTTAAGATATTCATCAGTCTCACTAGAGGGTAAGGTCACTTTGGGCATCCTCTCCTCTATTGCTTAGCTTCTTGACTAGGGTCATCCTTGTGGATTCCGGGGAATTTCTCTAGTGCCAGGTCTCTTGCTAGCCCCATAATGGCTTCTCGGCCTTTTGGTGAAGATCAAGTCTAGTATCTGTTCTTATCTTTTTCAACACTGAGTGAAAACCTTTAAGACAGGCCCATGAAGGTTTTCAATAATTTATCTATTTATTGAGATTTTAATTTAATTTGGGTAGAGTCTTCTATCCAAAGACTCTCAAAGCATATAGCTTGCTGCTGTTGTCGTTATTTCTCTGGAGATGGAAGGTTTAGTCTCTATTACTGATGATACCATACCGTCAGTAACAGGACCCACAGACACCTAAGCTAGAACTGATATGAATAGCTCCTTAATGAAGTCTAATTTTCACGGTACTAAAAGGTACCATGCAAGATTCCAAAGGGGAAAGCCAACCAACAGTCTTTCCTTGTTGGAAACTCTGTTTTTAGATAGCCTTTTCACACCAGGTTAGCAGAAAATGAATAAAGCAAATCTGCTTCTCTGTCTCACTTTTGGAACTCTTTTCTTTCTGTTAGATTGCCTTATTCAGTCTCGATATGAGAGTCTTTGTCTTATTGTATCTTTGTTTGCCATGTTTGGTTATTGTCTCTTGGAGGACTGCTCTTTCTTGAAGGGAAATGGAGGAGTGGTGGATCTGGTAAAGAAAGAAGGCTTCATCAGGGAGTTGGGATAAGTGAAGGGAGGAGAAACTGGGGTTGGGATGTCCTGTATGAGAGAATAATCTTTAAAAAATAATTTTGCTAGCACTTCATGGGCACCAGGTAGACTGGAGATAAACTCCCATGTATGTGTCATCCTTTGCTGTACCCATATAAGCAAATGGGCACACATCCCCTTCAAAATGCCAGGCAAAATGAAGCCATTGTCCTGGAATTCATTTCAGTTCATCTTTTCTTCTCAGAGCCAATCCATTAGCAAGTCTTGTTCACCAGACTTTCAAAGAATTTATTGAATCTATCTAGCTTTATCCATATCTAATTCCCCATCCTTCTCAAAGCCACAAGTTGCTTCTCACTTAGAATCTTGCTACTATATTGTTTCATCTACTTAGTTTCTTCTAATCCATTTTCTTACTACAATTAGAAGAGTTACAAGATTGTGTTATTTCTTTGCTTCCAACATGTCATGGCTTTTCTGTAACATAGCAGTCTCAATCCTTTATGCTTGTTTTCAAACCTGGCAGCCTTTTGCTTGTTCTTAGACATACTGATCTGAAGGGACTACTATGCTGGAAAAGGAAAACTCACCTATGTATTACTAAAGTGCTACAAATTAAAGAAGCAAATTCATGAGAAAATGTACTCATACCTAAGCTATTATAATAATATAATAGCTATAAATAACAAAAAATTACATGATATTTACATCCTTCTCACCAAGGAAGCAGGAACTGACCAAATAAATCTGGGTTATCTGCAAAGTTGAACTGCTCATGCTCCACATCTTGTTGCCTTGGTGATGAAGCACCAGCATAATGATATTTATGTAATATGTAGAAAGGCTACAGTTCAAGGTGGATTACAGCATAGCTATATTTTACAATAAAGTGTGTAGAAGCATTTATAGAGGTTAGACAACAAAAATATAAATTACATAAAGAGGAAATTGTGTAATTTACTGGTGTTCTAGGTCTTTAAAAACACTCCCACCAATCCTAGTCATAGCTATACCAAATCTAATGATTTTAATTTTTTCATCATCTGTGTTGAAATTCCAATTTCTGCTGATCTATTAGGGAATGGCATTAAACTCTGGAGGCAATAGAAGGGAGATGTCATAATTTTCCCTCTGGTTTTAATACCTTTCAAGTTTTATTCTGTACCCTTTTTAAAGTGTTCATATAATTTATTATTCATACAAAGCCACTAATGAAATAAAAAGAACTGCTATGAAAATTACATTGCAATACTATAAACAAGGACTTTGCTAAGAAAATGAGGATACAGCCATCCTCCCAAGTCTTTTCCCCTGTGGATAGCAGGTGTAATACATGTTTGCTTTAGCCTGGCTTTCCACACACGCTATATTAATTTCTGTGTTGGGTCTTTGAACTGAATGCTCCACTTGTTTTGATTTACTTTCCCTGCACTGCTACACAGAAAGAGGCTTCTGGGTATTTATGCCTTACATTATCTTAAACCTAACCATTTTCTTAAATGATGGTCAGCATTATGAATTTTGTAAGTACACTGAATTTGCAGCATTTCCACTCCCAACTCTCTTAAATTCATGACCTCTTCTTTTGAAATTATTTATATTTAGCATACTGAGTCAATTAGTATTTCCTCATTTGCATGTGGTTATGACTAACTACTTAGGATTGTGGGTTCTTACCCTAAAGGGGACTGTTTTCCCTTCCCTAGCAGTCATTGACTTCCTGTAGTTCTCCATCTAGGAATGAAGCCTTGTGACATTTTCTTTCATCCATGTTGGTATGACAACTGGTATGGGTTTTTTTCAGGTCTTTGTTCAGGTGGCCCTATGGTTGATAGTCCAGAAGATACTATGTCCCATCAGTCTTCCTGGTTCTCAGATGCCTGCCAGAAAATAAAGGTAACTGAAGACACCACAAAACTTAGGGACATCAATCTGGTACTGACCCAGAAGCCTCCTCTGTGAGGCCTAGCTATCATAGTATTGGAATATGTTATGGGTGCTGCTAAGAGTCATAACTATCTATAAAGCTAGAAAACCATAACAATGACCCTACTGCAAGATATCTCCAATTGTTCAATAGTAACATTTGTGTCGTGAAGGGATCCAACAGTTATCTAATTGGAACAAAATATCATTCTATTGGAGAAGATCTATAATCAATGCCAGAAATTTAGCCAAGAATCTGTTACTGGTGAAGTTATAGATCCTAGAGAACCTACGATTCTCATGTGAAAAAAAATTAGTGTATTATAAGAAGTCTCCTAATATTTCATTCTTGTTTGTTTGTTTGTTGTATTTCAAGACAGGGTTTTTCTGTACAACAGCCCTATCTGTCATGGATCTAATTATGATAGACCAGGCTGGCTAAATATTCATTCTTATACCCATAGAAAAATGCAACTTTCACTCTTCATCATTTTGCATCAGACAACGACTATTAGAGAATTCCAGAAGTGCTTAAAATGCTATGTATAATGACATTGGGGTTCTTAGCCCCAAGTTGGGCTTTTATAACACAATCCCTCCCCAAAAAAAGAAAAACAGAAAATAGAGACCTCAGTGAGTGAGCATTATGAACTTTCTTGTGGAAAAACTAAAACCAAGTTTTTGAAATGGTCCTTACTGGCAGTCCAAATCAGGTACACTTAACGAATAATTTCTAAAGTTCACTTCCCATTAGATGTGTATCATGATTGGGATTGCCATACTTCTTGTTCATTTCATGTATCTGAAAACTGCAAAGTTTGCTTAGAGCAATACTGAAAATAAAATATGAGCAGGCAATAAGTGATGTATAATATACAAATGACTAAATGAAACAGGTAGCCGCCATATTTGGATCATACTTAAAACATTTCTTTTCAAACTCATACTCACTCTTGTCTCCCTATTCTATTAATCCTTATCTTTGCACTTTTCTTTTCTGTGACTGCTGCCTGTCTTTTATCTTGATGGTCATTCATTGATTTGAGAAACATGTTTGTCAAGGTTCTTTGTATTTTGTGGCTATTTAACTTGTTTTTTCTTTACAACATAAAATAACGCTCACTTCAGTGGTGACATTCTAATGGCTATTATCATTTTGGGGGGCTTTCAATATGGGGAAAAAACTAAATTCTTTGGCAAACATGGCTTCTTTTTATACTAGGGTTTGTTCTTTCCCAGTCTCAACCCCAACTCCTGAACCTATCAGGGTCATTTTGCTTGTTCTTAAGCTTCAAAATATTTTGAGCAATTTATTGTTATCTCTAACCATTAATTTCTAAAATAGATACTTCTGCTTCATAAATAGATGTTTGGCCAGCTAAAACTTCATCCTATTATACTATATCCCGTTTATGTTTTGTTTGGTTGGTGGCTCTGCATTTTTACGACAGTCTTCCCATTTGCTCTGCAGCAGGGCACTAATCACATGGCCCCCAGCACCTGTCTCCACCTCTGCTACGCTCATGTGTATTATATCTGCTCTTTAGTCACTGATTTGTATTTCCTCTTCTTATTTGGGAAGGTCTTCACTGAATAATTTATCAGATTATTGTCGTTTTCTTCCACTTTGGGTACAGACTTTAAATGATCTAATGCCCTTTCTAAGCCTGAAAGCACATTCTCAGGTTCTGCATGTTATTCTTCTATTTAAGTACATCTTGTGCCTCTGCTATAAATCCTTGAATTAATCATACCATGTCTAACTCTTCACATCTGCAATTTTTTGACGTGTTGACTTCAGTTAGTGCTGCCTACAGCAGCACAGGAGAGAGAGTACTTGCAATAGCATGGCTGCCTTATCAGTGACCAAGTAACCAAGGTTCTCTCTCTCTTCTCTCTCTCTCTCTCTCTCTCTCTCTCTCTCTCTCTCTCTCTCTCTCTCTCTCTCTCTCTCTCTCTCTCTTTCTCCTCTCCAACATTAAGTGCTTCTCTCTGTGAAGATATGTTGATGGGACTAGTCTTTTTAAAAAAAACCCTTTAATTTTTACAATTATATTGTATATGCATACCATATTTAGTTATTTTCTACTCTCTCTTGCCTTTCTTCCCTCCAGTTCCTCCCACAAGTACCTGTTCTCTTTTAAATTCATTGTCTCTTTTTTTAACTACTAGTGATACACACACACACACATACACACATATACACACACATACACACACACACACATACACACACACACAAACACTGATGTGTTCCTTTAGTTTTGCTGAAATGTATATGTATGTATTTAGGCCATTAGGCATTGGGTAACCAATAAGGGGAATCATCCATCAGGATGACTAATTCTTCCCTTCTTAGCAGGTTTTAGTTGCCAGTAGCTCCTCATATTGGGGTAGAGTTCATGAAATAGTTCTCATCTATGCTAGCAAATCAACTGGTGTTTTCATTTTCATATCTTGTTTAGGCTGCCATACTGATGAAATTTCATAGTGTATAAGCTGTTTGCTTATAATATGTAGAGTATACAAGCCTATGACTGATGTCAGACCCCCATCTTCTTTAATGTAGAATGGATCTTCTCTTGTGAGGCACTTGTGCTAATAGCTGCCCAAAAGTCAAGGGTACAATGGCTTTTTCATGGCTAGAAGAGAGTGTTTCATAATACTCCATTCCTTATTCTGTCTCTTAAATTCTTTCTACTACATCTTCAATGTACTTTGAATCTTTGTTGGTGTCATATAGATATTCCATATAGGATTCTGATTTCAATCATCAGTTACTCTCTATTTGTATATATTTTTACTAGTTATGGATGTCTGCAGTAATTATTGCTCATTTCAAAAAAGTCTTTCTGATGAAGGCTAACATAAACACTAATATATTGGCACAAACAAAAAATAGTGAAAGTAATTTCTTAGGCATATAATGTACATTTAACAAAACACTAGCAATAGCTTTCCACTAGGACCTCCCTAAACATTAGCCTTTGGCTGGATTTATAGTATGAGATATGAATCCCTTCCTTTGGAGTAAGCTATAAAACCAATCTGGAAATAGTTAGATAATATATGACAGACCTGGACATGCCTTCATTGCACCAAAAGTCACATATTACCAGATCAGTCAATAGTTTGGCACACAGGCTTCATGGATGAATAATACTCTTGATAGTTCTTCACAGAAGCCTACACGAGAAGCTCATTCAGTGCTAGGAGAATGAGCTGGCAGGAAAGATGTTTCCAGGTTAGTGACAGCTTGATATCTGTATGTCCTATGATCAAGATGCATAGTATCTTTAGTAACTAAATCTTTTCATGTAGTTGTGGTAGTCAGCTGACATCAGTAACAATAGCTTGTATTACTTTGAAGGAAAGGACTTGGGATCTTTTTCAACCAACAACTTGAAGGAAAGTGGCCCAACTCTGATACTGAGATTTTCAGTTATTAGCCCACAGTTAGTGGTAGCTTCATCTTCCTATGTAAACTATTTGTGTTCAATCCTTTTTGTTTATTTTTATTTTTTTATTGGCTTATTCCATGTGGAGTTTGCTCAGTATGGTTGCTATCTTTTTTCTTTTGGCTGACTCTCCTCCAAGATCCTCTTTATCCACTTGCCCTTCCTCCTTAATTATGAGATCTTCTCACCCTCAGTATTCTTCTTTCTTTGTACAGATTACAAGTTTAATTTTTCATCTTTGTTTCAAATTAGGGTACTTTTTACTCATAAGAGATTTTAGAAACATTTGAAATGTTTTATATTTTGCACAAAAAGTCTTACGTGTTATTATCATTTCTCTTAGTACAACAGATTCTGAGAGAAATAACATCTAAAGGCGGAGTAAAAGAAAAGATACAAAGAATGTAAAGAAGAAAAGAGAAAAGTATCAGTAACTGCGAAAACTGAGTAACTTTGAGGAGTTTGAGACTGTGTGGAATTCTCTTTCAATAGCAGTTTCCCAACACTCAATTGCATATTCCTGGAAGCCTACAGCAAACCAAAGAAGTGGTATTTCCAAAATTTATTCCTCAAATTCCTGTTTTATTGTGGGAGGGGTGGTTTCTGTTACTGTTCGCTTCAGCTGATTAAAAAGAATGAACAAAAAGAAGCCATGGAGGGCCTGCTAAAATATAAAATTTGTGACATTTACATGTTAGGATCCACAAACAACTTCGTGTTGATGCTAACTTCAAGAAAGTCAGATAGGGCTCTGTTTTGATTAACAGATGGATTGTATTCCTGGATATTTTTTCTGTAGTGTCTCAAAGTGCTTCACAATAGATACTTTACATTAATATTATTAATAGGTTTCCTATTAGTTTTTTTTATATTTCCCTAATTTCAAGTTGAATATTTTCTACTCAAATTGCTATGTTTATTGTTCTCAGTTTAAGTTGTACCAATACTTATGTTGTTTTTGTTAAAGAATTCACCAATAAATTCAGCACTAGCATGATGATGGTCATCAGAAGAGAACACTTGTCCTAGATGCTTCAGAATGACAACAGGAACTTCTTTCTCTAAGCACATTATAGTGTGCTGTTTAATGGCAACTTTAGCCATGTAGGACAGTATGTATACTTTTAAACTCTAAGTATCTTATCTCATGAACCGATCTTCATTCCATGAAACTATTTGTGCAGTGTCTGGACTATAACCATTAAATTCATGATTAGAGACAGATCTTTGGTTGTTTTATGTTTGCTATCTAAAGAGCAAGTGTCAGCTATTTTATGTTACAGTGAAAATTTCATACAAACATCAGCAGGGTTTTTTTTTTTTCTCCAAGTGTCTACTTATTGGGTATATTTTAACTGCTTACAATTATTTTCCAGAGAATAGATCTTTTCTTAGAAGACCATTCTTGTATAATTTTAAGCCCTTTAAGAAGATCTGTCATACTCCTTTATCCCTGCTACAACCTCATTGATGGCATACTCCTTATTATCTGTATTTCCTCGAGATTTCTTATAATTTGCATAATCCTCCAAAATGGAATCCACATTCTTCTTAGCAGGAAGATAAAAAAGCTGCTTTTGTCTGGTGATCAAGTCCCAGTCATCAACAAGCCATGGTTTCAGCTCTTCCGGAATCTTTACTTTAACTTCCACTCTGTTCATGAATGTTTCTTCATTTTCAACTGTAGGATCTACCCGGGCTCTCTTCTTCCTAGGAGGCTGAGGTGTCTCACTGGTACTGCCACCATCTCCATTTCCAGGTGTTTTCTGCTTGTTCTTCTTGGTTTTCACTTCAACATTTTTCTGCTGCAGACCAGATGTCTTCTTTCCTGGAGCAGCCCCTCTCATCTTGCCCTTGGCATATTGTTCCTGATTGGCCTTTTGAAGCTCTCGTTGTTTTTGCAAATTGGTGTCCACATATTTGAGAACTCTGCTTTCTGGAACCTATTCCAATTTTTGTTCCAACCACTGTAATTGATAAAGTATTTCACTTGTTTGTCCTTTATGGCAACCTTTACACACTTTGCTTCATAGAGAAGGGGCCCATGAAAGCACAGCACTCGCTCGCCCTCCTGGAATTTGGGCTTCGGGTCCTGCTTGGGCACCATTTATAAGTGATTCGCCGCCTCCTCCTTCTCCCACCACCTCCGACTACCGCCCCCTACTCTCTACCCCACTGTTTGATTTTAAACAGAGAAAATAAAAGGAGTCACTGCTCCTTTTTCCTTTCTTTTTTCATTTCAAAGTTTCTACCAGTGTATTCAGTGATGGACAGCAGAGGGACATGCTGTAGAGTGTTTTATTGCCTAGTTGATAAAGCTGCTTTTGAATGCTGGTGGTTCTGTTCCTTTGACACTATGCACTTTCATATGTGTTAATGCTCTATGACAAAATGCTCGGATTCCTAGTGCCAAAGGTTCACTTCAGTGTATATAACTGAACACTCATCCATCTGTGTTCTTTTTTTTAAATGGTGCTTAAAGAGCCCATCCTTTGCAAGTCATCCATGTTGTTCCTTAGGCATTTTATCTTTGCTTAATTGTTAAAGAATGGTGGTTTGTTTCATGGTTTTTGTATTTGTGTCTAATGCACGTTTTAACATGATAGACGCAATGCATCATGTAGCTACAGTTTTATGGAAAAGTCAATCTTGTAGGAGTTCTTTTTCAGATCTTCAATAAATTTTTTCTTTAAATATCAAAAAAGAAGATCTGTCATAAAAGTATACTTACTAAAAGAGATAATTATATATCTAGCCTTTTTAAAATATTCAACTTAAAAATAAAGTTTATCTGGACGATGGTGGCACGTCCCTTTAATCCAAGCAGGCAGGTCACTGTGAGTTCGAGGCTAGACTGGTCTACAAGGGCTAATTCCAGGACAGGCTCCAAAGCTACAAAGAAGCTCTGCCTTGAAAAACCTATATTGATATAGATATAGATATAGATATAGATATAGATATGGATTAGATATAGATTAGATATAGATTAGATATAGATATAGATATAGATATAGATTAGATATAGATATAGATATAGATATAGATATAGATATAGATATAGATATAGATTAGATATAGATTAGATATAGATATAGATATAGATATAGATGATAGAGATAGAGATAGAGATAGAGATAGAGATGATAGATATATCTCACATATATAATTACTTTCTGTATAAAATACTGTCATTACATATGGTAATATTTAATGACAATGTGCTAATTTCAATATAGTCATAATGTAATTGAGCACAGCCAACATTATATTTCTATTAAGTACAGTCACCATGATGAAAAACATAGCTCCTACTCTTGAATTTTTCCTCCAGCTTAACACAACTTTACGTCCTTGCACGAACATTTGTCCAACAAACACATTCTACATCTCCAATAATCATCACTCTACTCTCTGCTTAGAGATTCCACAGCTAACGGAATTCACGGAACTTTTCTTCCCTGCATCTTGATTTTGTTATTCTTAACATAATTTTCTTTTGGTTTTATGAATGTTACTACTAGTGACTACGTTTCCTTTTTATTTGTTTGTATTTTATGTGAATTGCTATTTGCCTGAATGTATGTTTCTGTGAGAATGCCAGATCACCTAGAAGTGGAGTAACACGCAGTTGTGAGGTTCCATGTGGGTGTTAAAAATTGAGCCTGAAAGAAAAAACTAATGTTATAAACCACTGAGCCATCTTTCCAGCTCCTTATATATTCTTTTTAAGGTTGAAGAGTAAATAATGTGTTTAATTACCTGATTATTTTAATTTGATTACGTGTCAATTGTGCACTTAATGAGTATCAATATGATATCTAAAAACACACATGTAAGATACACTGATCAAGCCAGCCAGTTGTGGCACACACCTTTATTTCTAGCACTTGGGAGGCAGAGGCAGGCAAATCTCTGTGAGTTTGAGGCCAGCCTGGTCAACAGAGTAAGTTTCATGATGGGCTCCAAATCTACACAGAGAAACAATCCCTGTCTTGAAAAAACAAAAATAAATAAATAAGTAAATGGTACACTAATAGAAACATTAGCATTTTAGCATTTCCCATTCCAATTAGCAAACTTTTTAAAAAATTATTTCTTTATATTGGAAGCCTATTAACTCACCGTTTAGATCCTCATAAAATGGGTTTTATGGACAATGGTCGTTGTCCATGTTAGATAACACCAAAAATGTTTCTACTATGCTTAATATTAGTCACTAAATGCTGTTTTTCATATTTTCTCCTTAGTTTCTAGTAGTTACTGTTATTTGTTTAGACTAAATATAGCCTTAGCTTTACATTTTCCTTACAAGTTTATTTGTTGGTGCCCATGTAGGTGGATTCAACATTTGGGCTATTGTAGAATGGATAATATATATCCAGTTATTCTTTGAATATATGCATCTGGTAGAGTCTTACAGTTCTGAAATATTAAGTTCCTGAGATATACCCATACTTCTTTCTGTAATGTTTATGTTAACTAAAATGAGGATTTAAATAGATTATTAAAAGGTTGTGTAACTTGCCAACAGTCCTAGAACTTGCTAAGATGAATGAAAAAAACTGTAAATTCATGTCTGCCTTGGGCTATGTAAGGTCTAGAATAGATTTATACCAAGAACTTATCTCAAAAGGCAAAGTGTTCTGGAAGGAAACACAATCTACTCAAGAGATGTGTTAAGGATGTGAGCTCTAAAGAGCTTTTGGAACATGTAACTGTTGTTTTCACTGTCATTAATAATGAGGATAGTTCCTGAGGTGATCTGGAGAAAGTAATGCCAACTGTGATAACTGTTAACAATGGTGCAAAACCAGGGCTAGAGTTAACATTGAAAATGGTGAAGCAATGTAGAGAGTGAACACCTGCTACTGATCACTAGCATCCGGGCTGTGATTCAGATGTCTGCAGTGCCACTTGATTTGTGACTCAATTCCATCATCCAAGATCTCAGGAAGTCGAAACAGGAAGTCCCCAAACTCAATGCCTGACTAACCCACTGATCAAATTCAAGGCTACTCTTGGTATTGACCAGAAGTTAACAATAACAATCATAATGATAATAGTAGTAGCAGTTGTAAAGACTAGGGGATATAATTTAGCTCGAGGGAGGCAGTAGGTTCAAACCCCATTAGAAAAAACTTAAATAAACATAAACCCAGATGTATTAGTAAGTTTGTGATGCACAATATTTCTCAGCAAGTGATTGTTTTACTGCCTTATGACAGAAATAATAAAAGGTGATATTGACAGGTGATGATGACAATCAGAATAATGATTATGATAATGCAGAGACTAAGAGGCTGTAGAGCTATGGGACTTCCACAAAGAATATCTTGTTTCAAATCAGCAGAAACTAATAAATAATTGGTGGAGAATTATCATCAATGTCTTGAGATTAAACAAATCCTTGAGTCTTTTGCATAGTCATAAAATCCAATAGTCAAAAAGATTAAATTTCCTCCTGAAGACGTAGTTTGCAAACTATGCCTCACAGTTAACTTGCAGCAAAAATGAATGTGTGCCACTTCTTAAGCACATGCAATTTAGAATGATTCTCTATATACAGAATTTCAGCAATTGAAAAAAAACTAGAATTAATTTGAATAAATTCAACAATTTTGCTTGAAACAATTGAGAAGTTGAAAAGGATTCACATACTACTAGTTTCCTTAAGAGTCAATTCAAAGAATGGTGATAATAATAATGATCAAAAAAGTCTTTCTGAACAGGGCGGAAGACTCAGCTGTTAAAAGCATATTTATGCTCTTAAAAAGATTTTTTTTGTCTTGCAGAGGGTATTATATTAGTTCAGTTCCCAACACATAAACTAGTTAACTCACAATGACCTGTAAGTATAGTTTTAGGGGATCACCCTCTTCTGGCCTCCATGGAGACCTGCACTGATGTGCAACACACACACACACATAGACACACAAACAGAAATAGATAGATAGATAGATAGATAGATAGATAGATAGATAGATAGATAGTAGACACATGGATAGACAGAAAGACAGGCACATGTACACATATCTAAAAATAAGACTTATGAAAAATAAAATGCCTTTCTCTGTGTTTATGTACTTCCTTGAGTTTTTCACACTAAAGGAAGATATAGTCATACATTGATGATAAGCACCAAAATGATTCCTTAAAATTAACCCTTCATGAAAAACATTTGACATCAGTTAATGTAGGAGAAGGCCCTGCTTGTTCATCCCGGAGGCCTGGCTAGCTTAGGCTCAAAATAAACACACAGAAACTGCATTAATTAAATCACTGATTGGCCCATTAGCTCCAGCTTCTTATTGGCTAACTCTTATATTAATTTAACCCATTTCTATAAATTTGTTTATCATCTCGTGGCTGTGGTTTACTGGGTGAAAGTCCCAGTGTCTGTTTCTGGAGGCTCCATGGTATCTCACTTACTCTGCCTTCTTCCTCCCAGGATTCAGTTCCATCTTCCACACCTACCTAAGTTCTGCCCTATCAATAGGCCAAGGTAGTTTCTTTATTAATCAACCAATACAAGCAACACATAGACAGAAGGACCTCCCACACAAAGTTATCTTGATGGAATGTGTACTGTGTTCATTATTCTGTCCTAGACTTGACAGAAATAAGGTATGAGAAAATATTAATTTCTTTAAAGGGAGAAGAACAAAATAGAAACAAAAGAAAAATATGTATTTATATCACAGGATAAATGCCTTATATCACAATTAATATAAGATGTTTTAGTTTGATTCTCATCAACTATAGCATGCCATAAATTTTCCTCAGCTTTACTCTTTAGATAATAAATGTGAAAATAAAGGTCCTGCTTATCTCCTGAACACGTACACACACACACATATATGTATATATATACTGTAAGTAGGATTACATATCAGTGGATTGTTAAAATTTTTAAGCTGCTGTGAAGTTTTGAAAAACTAACTGGCAAAAAGAAGTAATTTCTTTTTCACAAAATTATTCTGTATGTGTTAGTCAGGCTTTAATAGGATATAGGTATAAGTCTATAGCTACTCCCACTTCTATATTTTTTTGCATATCTATTTGTCCATATATGTTTGGGTTAAAAAAAAAGAGAGGAGGAAAAAGGAGAAATGGAAGGGCAGGCAGCAAGGGAGGGGAGGAGGTGAGAGAAGGTGTGATACGTTGTAGAAATGGAAGGAATATATGGAGGCAAAAATGTCCTGCCATATGCTCTCTACAACCTGGAGTATTAGGAAAGCTACTGACCAATAGCATAGTCTGAGTGTGCATGCTAGAAACACAGGATCCTGATGGTACATCACTCAGTTTGAGGCTGAATAAAGGCTGGGAGAGCCTTTTGGAGGCAGGCCCATATTCGTGTAATCTCCAACTCCTAAAGCAACAGAACTTGAAATTTTGTGTTCAATAGTAAGAGAAAAGAGTATTTCAACACACGAAGCTAGAGTGTTGCCTTTTCTCATTTGTTCTTATTAGGTCCAGACAACTCCTGTGCCTATACAGGACATGTTCTGCTCTTCCAGAAACATCCTTATAGATGTACTGGAGAACCATTGCTAACTTCCTCATTATCCCTTAACCAGCTCACACTCTATGAGGAAGAATGTATGCTTAGTGACTTTCATTCATTACTTTATTCTCCTCTCATATAGAATTGGAATTATTTGATGAGTTATTTGTCTGATAAATTCTGGAAAGACGAATTGTTTTTGTGGTCTTGTCAGGAATGGTCATTGTATAAATTCTACTGTGGTAAATTAAGCATGTCAACTAAACTTAAGTGCTATTTGGGACAGAGACAGGGACTCTGCTTCCTGTGGTGACTGTGAATAAGATCATTTACTACCATGACGGCCACCTAGTCAAGCTTATCACTTAAAGTTATAATGGTATCTCTGCCTAATTCTATTGTATCCTCAACCGCAATCCCCAGAATTTTGCCAGATGCCACTTGTTGAGATCTTTATTAAGTTTCAAATTAATTATGTATTACTCTAATTATTATATAAAATAATTAACTTCATTTAGACTAAATATATTACATAATTGCATAGTGTAAGTAGGATAAATTAAATTATTCTATTCATCTAAAATCAATGTCCTAGAGACATAATTTGTCTTTTCTTCCCCTGTTTATTATATTTAGGTCTTGAATCAACTTGAGGTCTTTGCTAAATGACCCAGTGAATAAACAAAAGGAATAAAACATGTTTTCAATTTGAAAGAAGGGAGGAGCCAATAGCTTCGAATGGCATTTATATATGCAGTGGATGAGAGCAATGACATTTGTGTCAGACATTTGTCATCATTGACACAGACAGTGAGTACACTAAACTAGAGTACTAAAAACCAAAAACAAAAATGGAACATGTTTCTCTGAGATTTATTCTCATGACTATGTCAGTGCAAATCAACACATCTGGGAAGATTTTATGGTCCAAGTAACCCATATTCTCTGCTTGAAGACATTTAACTTATCAGGGAAGTTATCAGCCTTCAAAAAAGACAAACTGTGCATAAATCAAGGAAGGAATCAATGGTCAGAGCAGTTTCTTGGCTTCCATACATATGTTGCAATGATTCTGGTGATCTGTAGAGTGAGCTCGGATGCTTTAGAAAGAATTTGCTAGGGAAACAATTAGATTAAACTTAAAGCTTGGAGTATAATTCGCTAGTGATATGCTTGATTAACATGCTTGAGACTCTAAGGTTTCATCACCAGATTAGTATTAAAAGATAATACTTTGAGGAAAGAGCTATAAGAGACAATATTAACTCTTAAAATCTTATGATTATAGGAAATTATTCACTAAATCCAGTCAAAAACATAGTTGGTTTAATAAATGCAAAAAAATCATGTGAACCTTCTGCAGAAACATGGTAAATATTGTTTTGCTACAAAGGGATTCATATGTTTGACAATAACATCATTAAAAACATGGTAATAAACCAGCAGGTGGCAGACTAGAGACAGCACACTTTTCTAAATCTATATAAATCCAAAAGAAAACAACTGATCCGTGACTTCAAAAAGAGATATGAATCATGGAGAAGCAAAGAAGTATGGTAGAAAATAGAGGAAGTATGATGGTAAATATAGTACTGATGTAGTAGATAAACACATGGAAGTGATGAAGGTGAATTGTGTAAAGAAAGCAATAGACTAAGACATACGTCTAAATCAAAACAGTAGGAAGGAGAGAAAGCCCAACCTCAAGAAACACGATCCACAAACAAAATAGAAAAGGAAAGATTGCAGAATCCAAGACAGCAAGATCATCGTTTTAGATCCTAAACCTCACATCTGGGTAAAACGGATACAGGAAATCACTCAGTGCTACTGTCTTGTTAAGATGGGCTAGAACAGGAATCATGAGGAACTGCATAGGAAGATCACTGAGTTCTTCAAACTCATTTCTCTAAACTCCAAAATCCTCACTTCCACAGTCAAGAACAGGAGGCCTGAAGGACCAAAAAACTGTGAACATCCCATGCAGATTGACCAGAACTGAAACAAGTATACTCAAGCTAAGACTGTAAGCTGAGCAATATTAATACAAAAATACCCAGCTACAAAACTAAGCACACACACTCAAGGAGCTTTAGATAATGAAGTCAACTGTGTAAAAACAGGACCATCTAACACACGCTGAAAACAGAAGTTGGTATGATGTCAGCTACTCTGAACCAACACCCATCCTCAGAGCTAAAACATTACTAAGGGACTGCTGAGTCCTGCAGTTACAGAGGGTGGGACTGCTGAGAAAACTGGGTAGCTGTGATGCCTGCAGAGTTTCCACATTGGCCAATCCAAGGGAGGGAATGGCATTATTTGATACTGCTAGCAAGGAAGAATTATTGAGTGGTGGAAACATAATTTAATTATTTCATTGTTTATTTCAATTTTCATATGCAGTTTCATAAGATCTCACCCACCATTCCTTCCTCCTCCATTCCATGCCCTATGTGCCCTATATACCACCACATCTGTTTTTCCATCCCAACTCCTTCTGTTTTTCTTTTTAACTGACTTAGTTCACTTAGTTCTGACTGTATTGCACTGGTTTAGGGCCATCTATTGAACATGCATCCCCTCTTAGAGGCCTCATCCACGAAGGAAATTCTTATTTAGTTATCTGCTGTCAATCAGTCCATAATTCGGGGTAGGACAACATGAGCTCCTGCAACATCTATGATGAGATTTTTTTGCCTGACCTGATCTTGGGTAGGTCCCATGCATGCAGTTACAGCTACTGCTACCCCTGGATCTTTCAATATTTCCTCTGCAACTTTTGAAATATTATGTGGATGATGCTTTCTTCAAATCTTTGTGTTACTTTTTAAGTTTAAGGAATAAAGAGTCAGGAAAATAGTAAGATAGCATGGGAGGTTTCACTGGAAGGAGGCTAGAATACGCAGTATAAATACCAAAGTGAGAATCATGGAACAGAGAGATTAAATGGGATGGGGGATGGTAAACCAGGACAGAGGAAAAAGTATGGAAAGGTGTAACATAAAAGACCTTTGAAATAGCTGTGTAGAAACTAATCACTGTGGAACCTCCTAAAACCTCTGCATATACACATACCAAAGTTTAAATGTAACAAACATTCAATGGGGGTAGGATAAATTTTCATTGTGACTTCTGGTTCCCCAGTAAGTGACATGAATAGTTACCATTAATTATAAATGGTCAGCCAATAGCTTAGGATTGTCTAGAGGCCATTCTTATATTTTAAATTAACCCATATTTCTTGTGTCTCAATACCTTTTCTCAGCAACGCAAGTTCATCTCCTGAACTCTCTGCATCTCCTTGCTACCCTGAGACTCCTCCTCTTCTTTTTCATGCTTTCTTTTGGTCTGGAAGTCCTGCATAACCTCTACCTGTCCAGTTATTAGTCAATCAGTTTCTTTATTAACCCAACCATAGTGACATATATTCACACAGCGTAGTGGAATACTCCACAGGTGGGGGTGATAAGTTTTCGAGACTCAACAGGCTCTCCAAAGAGTCTATTGCCAGGTATGTTTACTTGCTTTGGGGTTGTTAGTCAGTGAGGTCTCTTAGTCCTTCCTCACACACTTTACAGGCTATTGTCACCGTTCTTACTTACCCTCCAGAATATGAATGTAAGACCTGATTGCAAACGACAACACACAGCTGAGTCATAGGACATGGCAAAGTCAAGTTCTCAATAACTTAATTTCATCCTTACTAGATTCCTTTCACTGTAATGAATTGTAAAGTAAATATCTGATATGTGGGATATCTCATATGCAATACCTGTGAAAAGATCCCTAGTCCCCTGAAGGGGGTCACAACCCACAGGTTGAGAACTACTTGCTTAATGGTTAAGAGTTCCTGTTGGGCTGCCAAGAGGACCAAAGTTTAAATCCCAGCATGAAGTTAATAAGGAAGAGTCACTCAAAAAGTATTTAAACATGCATGTGCACATAGATATGCAAAAGACAAAGACAAAAAATGAATGTATATATATATATATATATATATATATTCTCAAAATATATATATTCTAAAAAATAAATACACAAAAAGGCTAATTGAAAATTTGGACATGGAAATCTCAAATGAGATAACATACTTATATTAAGTCTCACTAACAGACTGGATGAAGTGGAAGAGAATATGAGGTACCTGAATTAGAATGTTTAGATAATTAAATATAAACTACTACGTAAGTACAAAGCAGAGCATACAAAACCTATAAAACACAATTACATAGTCAGATTTATGTTCTCATAAAGTAAAGATAATTGTGAGCAAGAAGTATATAAAATAAATATATTTTATTTTTTATATAGCAAAAGGATCATAGCTGAAAACTTCTCAAAGCAAGAGAGAGATGGCCATTTCAGACATGGGTGATGTTTAGAACACCACAAAGGCAAAATCAGGAAAGAGATTTCTTGAATCATACTGTTGTTAAAATACTGAGTTAACTAAAAAGAATCTTTAAAACTTCAATAGAGAAGCAATGTGTCATATACAATATAGAGGCCAAAATATAAATACAGCATGTATCTCAGGAGAAACTCAAACAGGACATGGAACAGTGTGTTTGGCCTATGAAAGAATAGCTGCAAACACAGATTACTCAGTCCAGGAAAGCTGTCCTTTATAATTGAAGGAAGAAAAATTCTTTCCATGGTAATCACAAGCACAAGAAATTCATGACTACCAAGTGAAAACCATAGACACTATGAGAAGGAATCTGAGACTAAAGAGACCAAAGGAAACAATAACGCAGAGATCACAAGATAGAAACATCTATTGAAATAAATGGTAACAAAAATTAGGAAGGTTAAAAAAAGTCACAAAAGCAACAAAATGTTAGGAATTAATGCACACCTTTTAGT
The DNA here is from genome assembly GCF_903992535.2 of Arvicola amphibius. Taxonomy (NCBI): domain Eukaryota; kingdom Metazoa; phylum Chordata; class Mammalia; order Rodentia; family Cricetidae; genus Arvicola; species Arvicola amphibius. The sequence continues at coordinate 67,253,894 of NC_052051.1, read as the reverse complement.
GTTTACTCTGTATGTTAGTGACTTTAATTCTTCAATCAAAATACTGCAAGATCACATTATAATATGTGCTTTAATGATTAGCTGTCTCCAAGTAAAATTTATCTCTGGTAAAAGTAAATATAGACTCAGTGTAACAGAATGGGAAAAGACATTCCAAGAACATAGAACCAGATGTGAGGGGAAAGGAATAAGATATATCTATACTATCTGCCAAGTTAGACTTCAAATACAATTCTGACAGATTAAGATCACTTCTTGTGTATTAAGGCAACAATCCAACAATTCTAGATATTGAAACATACAATTTTGTAAAACAAACATTACTTTTTGTAAAAGGGGAGACATCCCAATATCATAACAGTGGGTGACATTAATATGTCACTCTGAGCAGTCTGTAGTTCACTTAAAACTAACAAAAAAATGAGACCTTAATCTTTTGAGGATACAAAAGAAGAAATTCCTCACCATACATAGAATTTTATCTTCCATAGAAATCCCCACTGTGGACTTCAGCTTTCAGGAGTAATAGAATTATGACCAGAAGTTGCCTACATTTAGTATATGTACAGGATGGAGTTTTATTGATCCATAAAGAATAACAAAACTTTGTTGTGTTCAGGAAAATGGATGCAGCTGGAAATACTCATGTCAACTGATATGGCAGAGTCAGAAACATAAACAGCAAGTTTCTTCTTTCATTTGTGGATTCTAGGTTTTATATAAATTCATAAATCATACACACAAGATGCTAATGCTCACACACGGAAATACAGAGGCATTTATGTATAACATGAACATATACATAAAACTGAGGCAATGAAACAAAATTGTGAGAGATGGGAATTGGGAGAAATGATTGGGAGTTAACATGCTCTAAGTACGATGCATCCCTTTCCAAGAATGCCTTGTTGATACCTATGCAAATAAAAAAGAAAAAGTGCTTGCTGGATCCCAAGCCTTACTGAGTCTTGAGAAGCTACTGGCAGTTAGTTGTTGCTAGAGAAGACAGAAGACAGAGTCAATTTTATTTTGAACATGTATCCACTAGTAGATTTCCCATGCTCCATTGGAGATGAGAAACTAACTGGATTAGTGCATTACCAAAAACTCACAAACATTTGTAAAAAATATAACTTTTATATTAAGAAACTACAAGGTAATCACAGTTGATAATTCATATGCATAAAACAAGATACTATTTCCAGATAACTACATCTAAATAGTGCTAAAATGTAAAATAAAATCAACTGAGTTTGGGCTAGCAAACAAACTACTTTGTCAAAGCCTGTTTCTGAAATATTAGAAGAAAAACTTTATTTTGTCAGAAAATATAATAATTTGCAGGGTTTAAGCATAAGATCATTATCATACTTTCATTTTATAAAGCTCATACTTAAAGCAGAATGGGGAAGAGCATGAATAGAGTACAGAGTGTCAGGAAAATTTGACTGTGAAATGTTCCAGATGAGAAAATCCCTGGTTCTCTACAGTAAAAGTTTAATGACAAGCCAGCTTTGAAGGAATGATATGAATGTGAAAATTGGTAATGAGTGTCTATATAAACAGTCTCTTTAAACTCCTTGCTTGCATTTAGTTCTGAATAAGCAGTAAGTGTCTCATTTTCCATTTATATTTTTTTAATGTGTAGCATCTTTTGATTTGTGAAAGAAGGAAAGGGCTGTATCAAGCAAAAGAAAAGTCAGCCATAAAATATCCATTCAGTTTCCCATCAAGGACTCCTGCAGTACACTATTGCCAACATTTTACTTCAAATGCATGTTGGTAATAGACTGGCTCATGAGTTCTGGTCACTTCATTTGCTTTGGCTGATCTTGGTGCAAGGTATAGACTCACCCAGGAGACAAAGTTCTAGGTGTGTCTGTCAAGTAGTTTCTAGAGAATATTATTGAGAAAGAAAGGCTAACCCTGAATGTGGAGAAGAGATTTGTCTTACCAGCTAGATTCCTAGACTCAATAAAAAGGGGAGAAGTACAAAATGAGTTGTGCACTGGCATTCCTCTTTGTATGTTCTCTGGTTGTCACCATAGGCCAAGGTACTGCTGCCACCCTGCCTTCTCTACCAATAGTCCACAGCCCTCTGATATGTAAGACAGAAAACACCCTTTCTTTTCATATATAACTTACTAGGTGTTTGGTCATAACAAGAAAAGTAAATAATAAAACCCATGAGTCACTTATCATGAGTTGAGACTTTTAAGTAAGAAACTTACAATGACACGGTCCAAAATTGATTAGAAAAAAAATGATATCACTATTCAAGCCTTAAATTCTGAGATAACATATCTCCTTCTGTTTGTTGTCCTGAATTAATTTGGAGGTGGGAAAATTTCTTTCTTTTTGATTTATTCTTATGATTTGTTATTATTTGTTGTGCATTTATCTACCCCTATTATTTGTATAATATATCCCTGAGAGCACTCTTCATTGACTTCTTATTGATTAGACTTTACTTCAAGATCTTTCTTTTCTCCAATAATGTATATATGTATATGTATATATGTGTATGTATGATAAATATCAAGTTAATTTAAATTTAGAGAATGTGTGAAATTATGACATTGTGTATTATATTAGTAATAGAGATAACATTTTAATGATACAGTGTTTTACATCTGACAGTACAGTGAAGAAAGAGTTAAGGTGGAGAGTCAGGTTCTTTGAAGGCATATTCTATAGGGATATTATCTTTGCACCTATGTGATTTGTATAGCCACTGTCACTGAGTGTATTTATTAAATATCAAATGAGAACACTGGTACCCACCTCAAAGTGTTACATAAGGGAAACTAAGAGGAGTAGAGAACCCGCACACTTTCATTGCTAGTATGACTTATAAAATCAGAAATGTTACTTCACTGGGATTAGAGAATATGGTAGGACTGTTTTGAATGTTATGGACAGAAATTACCTGAACTTTTACTGTGAGGGCTCATATTACCTGTCCACGTTATGAAGGCAGGCATGTCTGTGGTAGAATATCTTGCTTGAATTAGTTGAGGTGGGAAGAACAATGAATTGTGACACTTTTTCCTACAGGGGATCCTGGACTGTATAAGTGTAAAGAAATTGAGCTGAACACTAGCACACATGCTGGTAATAGATGTGTGTCACTGCTCAATCTTGTCACTGTGGATGTAATATGACTTAAGTTCTTTTCACCTTGACTTCCCGAGAATCAGGGAGTATACTGTAACTACCTGGAAATGTGGGACAAATGAACCTTTGTAAACTTAAGTTGTTCTTCTCGGAGTATTTTCATACCAAAAGAAAAAAACATATGACACCAAATCTCAGTTACTCACACAATTTCAGTAAAACAACAAAATATCCTATACCCTGAACAATCTATTAGCTCTTTAAGAATTTCATACAATGAATTTTGATCATAATCACCTTCCTCCTTGCTGTGGGATAATGTGGTGCAGCTCCTTAAAGAAAGGCTTCCTGATTCAGCATTATCAGCAAAAACCACATGGTGGCTCTTTTAAGAGGCCCTGCAAACGAACACTTAAATAGTGTTTATAAGAAGCCAGCAGCATTCTTCTTGGTATTGGCATAGATCTAGAAACTCTGCAGAGTTGTGACAATAAACATGGCTCCCGCCAATACTTTTGCCATGAAGCTAAACTCTCAGGACACCAACGAATGTACCCAGCCAGCCACCAAAGATGCTGCTTTAATTCTAGTCATGCCATTTAGTAGATTAAAGACTCATGTGATCAGAAAATGATAAGAGATATATAGTAAAGACAGATTCAGATGAGAAAAAAAAATCTCTAAACCATTAACAGTGTGTTTAAAAATGTACATATACTTGGGAAGGAAAAAAAGGATAAAGAAACTCCTTTAAAAAAACAAATAGAGTAGTTGAATGTGGTGGCACACACCTTTAATCCCAGCACTTGGGAGGCAGAGGCAGGCGGATCTCTGTGAATTCATTGCCAGTTTGGTCTACAGAGTGAGACCCAGGAAAGCCAAAGATTTACAGAAAGACCCTATCTCAAAAAAATCAGAAATAAAAAATAAAAATAAAAGAAACAAAGTTTTTAAAAGCCACTTAAAGATGGAAAATACACAGAGAATCTGGATCCTATATAATATATATATATTATATCCTATATAATGTTATTATATTGTTTTTGAATTGTTTGACTCCTGAGGAGGGAACAGCAGCTACTAAAAGACATCTGCTTATAAATATTGTTGGATTAATCCAATCTATTTTGAAAATGCCTTAACCTCAAAATTTAAGTCAAAGGATATATTACTTTGTAAATGTTTTTCTTTTGTTTCCACAGGAAATGAGAGATTGTTGATTCATTTCTGGTTAAAAAGATAATCAAGAATTTGATTGAGTAAGACATCCTGAAAAATCTCAAATGGGAAAGGATGGTCCAGATGATCCAGTGTTTCAGGGAACTCTGTTGCAGGGTCCTCAGAATTCTGCATCCAGAATTGTTTCAGGGCTGGTGGGTGAGATGATCAAGTTTTACAGAATACTCCTGTCAGGAGTTGATCATAATCTTAAATTTTCTTTGGGTCCCCATAAGATTATCTGGTAACAAATCAGTATGAAGTAGCCTAGAAAACTCCACCCACATTCCCCAAAAATGAATTATGGACTTTCGTCTTTGTTTAGCATGTTGGTTACAAGTTGCTATGGATAATGGACAGGGAAAAAACTAAATAAGAAGATTAGATTCAGGGTTTTTGTTGTGAAAAGAAAAATAGGGAGGAATGCTTTGCGAAAATGCTCTTGTACACTGTAAAGATTTGTCACTCATATTGATTTCATAAAATGCTAGTTGACCAGTAGCCAGGCAGGAAGTATACTCAGGGCAACCAGACTAGGAGAATTCTGAAAAGAAGGAAGTCAGAGATGCAGTCACCAACCAGAGGCAGAGGAAGCAAAATGACAATGCCTCACTGAGAAAAGGTACCAAGCCATGTGGCTAAACAAAGACAAGAATGATGGGTAAACTTCAGTTGTAAGGGCTAGTTAGTAATAAGCCTGAGCAATAGGCCAATCAGGCTATAATTGATATAAGCCACAGTGGGTTTATTTGGGACTGAATGGTTGTGGTACTGGGCAGGAGTGAAACTTCTATTTAAGCCTCCTCCAACTCTTTCCAGATCTATCCCTCTTTCTTCTCCCACCAGAATTTGTGTCTTTCTTTTCCACCATCAGGACCAATTGTACTGCTCAAAATATTTGTGAATTCATGGCCTTATACTGGAGTATGATTAACTTATTAGTAATTATACTATTAGAGAAAACTGACTTTTCCTTTCCCAACAGCTAAAAATTGTCAATTTCTCCTCAGCTAGAGGTGGAACCTCATGCCCCTTTATGGTTTCCATGCCAGGATATGATCTGGCTTGAGCTTGACAGTCCTGTGCTTACTGTTATAACTGTTGTGTATTCACAAATGTAGATGATCATTATGTTCAGAAGATATTGCTTCCTTATTATTATCCTCTACTTCTGCCTCTTACCCTCTTTCTGACGCTAATCAGTAATGATCCCTAAGCCTTAAAGGTGGGAGTGAGCAATATATGTTCCCTTTAGGTAAGAGCACTCTTGGAGGACCTTATTCTCTACATTTGTGACAACCATGAGTCCCTGTGTTGATAATCATCTATTGCAAACAGATGTTTCTCTGATAAGGGTTGAAAGATGACTTAGTGAGTATGATAAGTCAGTAGGAGTTAGTTATATCCCTTTAGTAGAATAATGGTACTAGATTCTCAACAAGGGCCTGTGGTATGCCTAAGCACCACTCTCGGCCAGATAATGATACCAGACATGAATTTGATTTTGTGAAGCAGGGCTTATATTTAACTAGAAAGCGATTAAATATTCTCATGTTGTTTGTTGCACTCTTGCACCAATGCATGTGTCTTTCCAGGCCAGTTATTATTGTCGCTTGCAGGAATCACAGCTGGGTAAGATCAATCATCATTTCTATGTCCCAAGAATTAACACAGCACCTCCCAGCACTATGAAGTCTAATTGGTAGAGATGAAGTGCTAGCTTCATTGTTCTATGTTCTATGACTCATGTGTCATGTTTTCAGCAATAGGATCTTACTGTCAAGTACTGAAGGGTTACAAGCAGCACTGACAATGACTTGTAAAATCTGTACTTACTCTTGATTACTCAAGGCTTTACAAACTGTTTTTTTTTTCAATTGTAAATTGCATCTTTAGCTTTGAGATTATACCTTTCACACTGTTACTCATTTTCAGGATGATAGACAATTGTTAGAGAGGTCACATAAACACATCAAGTGTCAAGGAAAAGATGGGATTTTGAAGAAATCCCTAAACTATAAATTGATTTGGGAATTGTAAGCCCATCTATTTGTTCAGAGAAATGCCCAACTCTGCTGCGAAGCTTGCAAATAGCAATAAGGAAATGTGACTTTTTAACTGACTGTGCCCAGGGGAGACCACACAAATGGTAAGCATGACAGGGAGATGTGAGCAAAAGATTTGGCAGTCAGCTGCAAGCCTTTAAAACCATCTCAGGAACATGACACACTTCCCTTTTCAAATTGAGATGTTTGAGAAACATTAGGGGTCTCTCTCTCCCTTCTTTCTCCTTTGTTGGAGCTCATTTAAAATTCCCTGCTTTGATATCAAGTCTGTTTCGACTTCCTGTTATGGGAAATTGGGAATTGAGGACCAATGTATGGAAAATTCTTGCTATCAAAAAGAAAAGCTCTGAATGGCCCCAGAGCCTTCCTAGCCCATAACGCTCAGAACTAGCATAAACCGGAAAGCGGCTGGGATGACAGCGACTGACTCACCATGTACGCAGGGGACTTGTTTTGCAGTTCACCTGGCAGGTGCAATTATACCAGCAACGAACGGGATGGAGAAATGACCTTTGAAGGCAGCTCTGGGGTGTGGGAGCTCTGGGTGGAAGCCTTATTAGACATCGGAAGCAGGGCTTCTGAAATAATAACCCAAGTATAAAATAGCACCACTGGATAATTGTAGCATATTACAATGGTTTTGGCAGGAAAATATGGAATGAGACTCAAGATAAAATGTGAATTAAAGCTACATTCTTACAGGAAGTTCACTTAATTTCCTGAGTCTTTTCCCATTCAAAAATCTAAACTGTTTGGCTGGATTTTAATTAGCTGTGTTTGTACAAAGTTCCTCTGCTTTGTATCACTAAAGACAAATCCGAGGCTGACACAGTCAAAGAACATGTGTGCTACAAAAAGTACCCTGGATTAAGCAAGATGCTCATAACGGCAGGTCACTAATCTAGAAATTAATTATCATATTGTTTGTTTGACTTCCCATCAAAGTATTATTTACAGAAAATTCATGTACACTACTTCTTGAATAAAAAATATATTATCTAAATAATATTGAGAAAGGGAAATCATTTATATAAATATCCTAAAAATGTAAATATTGCATTTGAATATTGTCTTCTTTACTGATCTCTCTGGTACACGTGAGGTATATAGCAAAGATTAAAGCAATATTCCAGTTTCCAAAACCTTACCAGAGCAAATAAAACAAATGCTTCAGGCAATGTCAACTTTTCTATGATAATTATTTCTGGAAGATTTTGCTAACATGGTCTCATGTATAGGAAAATAAAAAAGTTCCCTGTCTATAAGAAAGAGGTAATCTAAAACCTAGTTGTATAGTTGCTAAACATTTGAGTCTACTCTAACTCCCGGTTCCCCCTCAAATTCATGCTGTATACCTAGTAACCGAATGCCTTCAGGAAATTAATGTCTTCAAAATTTTAGCTTTACTTTGATTTTTGTACAAAATTAATAATAGCAACTGAGATTTGAAAAATGCTTACAATGTGCTATATATCTCCAAATGTGCTTATATATCATCTAATTGAATCTTCACAATGATTTATAGCATTCGGATGGTGATTAAGATACAATGGATGAGAAGTATGTCCATCTTAAATAAGGAAACTGCTGTTTGGACTTGGTAGTTAACACACGCGTGTCATGGATAACTAGAATTGAAATCAGAATTTTACTAACTACTTCATGGTGTTAATGCAGGATTTAAATGTGATGCACTTAAGAAAATGTTTAAAGTGTGGGACACATTAGACAGATATTACCTAAAATTCTCAATATTATAAGTAAATAAAAAGTAATACAATGCAAGTAATTAATAAAAATACATTCTTTAGTCTTTCAAATATATTGTATGAACAGTGGCTGTAGTGGAGTTCACACTGCTTCTAAGGGTTCAGGGAACTAACAGAATTTAAGTTGCCTTTGAAACTTGTGTTAAATTTTTTAGAACTTCTTTGGGGTTTTCTTGAGATATTATATTATTTCTCCTTTACATTTTCTCCATCCAAACTCTTCCGCATAGCACTCCTTTTTCTTTTCCAAATTCATGGTCCCTTTTTCAATAATAGTTGTTACATGCATATATATATATATATATATATATATATATAATTAAAAATAACCTGCTCAGTTTGTGTAATGTTATTTGTACGTAGGTTTTCAGGGCTGGCCATTTGGTATTTGATAACCAATTGGTGTACTCTTATAAGAGGAGGACCACTTCTCAGCATTACTTTGTTGCTTATATTTCTTTGTGTAGGACTGAGACCTCGTGTGCTTTCCTCTGTTACTGTTGACATGTCTACTGTTGTTGTTGTGCATTTCATGTTTAAGTGGTTATGCTGGTGAGAGATTATGAGTATGCTTTTGATGTTACTAGGAGACATAGTCTCACAACAAAGTTCCTGATCCTCCGACTCTTACAATCTTTCTGTCTCTTTGTCCACAGTGTTCCCTGAGCCTTAAGTGTGGGAGTTGTTTTGTAGATGCATCCACTGGGACGAGGTTCAACAACTCTGCATATTTATTGGTTATTGTTTTCTGTAATGGTCTCTAGCTCTTGTAAAGAAGTTCGGCTAAATTAAAAAAAAATAAGCTTAAAAAGAACATAGTCATTAAAGACCCAAGATAAAAAATTAGTTCTCCAATGATAATAAATAGCATAAGGCCTATGGCTAAGAATATATTTTAGAGAACATAGATAATTTGCAATCCTAATTTAAGAAATTGAGATACTGGGGAGTCACTGAAATTCTAACTGTAGTTACTAAAGTCTGGTGCTAATATAGATTTCAGTTAGTATAAATGTGATGCCCACAAGTAAGTATGAAGAATTGAGCGTGTGGGTAGAAGACAGGCAGTAGAACCTTCCTGGAGGATCTATGCTTTCCAAGGCTTATTTCAACACTCTATGATAGAATTTTGAGTAAGTTCCTGTTTTTCCCCTTTTACCTTTTAATTTAATTTCCATCATTCACTTTCTCATTTGCACTAGATATCTATAAGACATAGATGGCATAATAAAATTGAAAAAAATTAAATAAAAAGACTATTTTTAAAGATATAGACCGAGTTAAAGGATGTAACCACAGAAGTGTTCAATAGTTCAACTACTACAACAGAAAGAAGATACCCAATCCTTGTGTTAGTTACTTTTCTATTGCTCTGAAGAGACACCATTACCAAGACAACTTATTAACGAAAACATTTATTGGGGCTTAGCGGTACAGATAGCTGAAGTTCATGATCATCTTGGCAGGGAGCATTGCAGCAGACAAGCAGGCATGACATTGGAACTAACAGTGACTGAAAGCTACATCCTGATTCTGAAGCTCAAGGCAGAGAAAGAGAATGGTAGCTGGATGTAGGACAGACCTTTGAAACCTCAAATTTCATCCCCATAGACACACCTCTTCCAAGAAGATCATACCTCCTAATCCCTCCCAAATTGTTGTGCTAACTAGGGAAAAGCATTCAAGTGTATGGGGCAATGGAGGCCATTCTTATTCACACAATCATGATCTTACATCATCAGAAAGAACAAAGTAACTTGTTTAATTCAGTTAGAACTGGAGAGAGCACATAGACTTTTAAAAGTGATGATAGCCTTTTACAGTACAAAACTAAAAACCTAAGGCCACTTGGAAATGATGACTTTGTGACAGTAGATGTTGCATATATATCTGTCCCTCTCATCCACTTTACAATACTTTACGTTGGCTAAGCCCAACCAGTAGCCAGAAAATTGGGATCCCACTAGCATAGGCCATAAAGACGAGCCTCTAGTGGTCCCCAAAAAGGCCAGTAAATGAACTGGTAGTGGAGTTATATGAATCCCAATTCAGAATGAGTACTTTGGGGCAGGGTGAGTAGCAATGATAATTGAGATCATAGTTATTTAAATACAGAAACCATCCTTAAAAATTAATAAAATTTGTGTTTTTGTAATGTTGCATCCATCTAAGAAATAACTATTCAAAGCTCAGGTCTTCATGAAAGTTACAAAGATTATCAGTCATAGAGCATTGCAGAAAGTAGAACAGACTCCAGATAATTCCCACAGAGATTTTGTGTACATAATTAAGCTTATAAAATTATTGAAATTATTGAATTACCTCAGACAGATTTCAACTACTAGACTATTGAATTCCAATAAACAAGTGTTCAGCTGGTGCCAGAACGACCATAATTATCAAAGCCTAGCATTCACAAAACAAATTATGATCTTACCTTCTATACATTCCTCCAAGATGTAGGTTTCTTTGAATTTTGCTTCTAAAATAGTCATTGAAGGAAGGTAGATTCAATGTCACTTCTACACTCCAAATGTTGGGCTAACATACTGGGTGAAAAATAATGCAATCTAACCCTAATCCTAGAGATGTTTAGAAAGGGGGTTTTTACATATCTTGTCAATATACAAAAATTCACATAGAAAGAGAAAGTCTGTCAGCTGCTGGCCTACAACTCATATCCATGAAAACTTTGGTATGTGAAGAAAAACTACCAATTATATGTATACAAATGTAATTCTCATATTCCAAAATAAAAAGTAGTTAAACCAACACAATCAATAGTAAATGCTATTGAAAGAGTTTCTCTTTCAGGAGTATTTTCTGTTTATTTAAATAGAGTTGTTTAGGCAGTGGTAATAAATGCCTTTAATTCCAACCCTTTGGAAGCAGAGATAGGTGGATTTCTGTGAATTAGATGCCAGTCTGGTTCTTGAGTTCCAGGCCAGCCAAGACTACAGTGAGAAACCCTACCTTGAAAAACCAAAAACAACAACAAAAAAGCAGACACATCCATTAATGTGTACATAATGGGCATAATGGAGAGAAAACTAACAATAAAACATGTATGATATATGTATGATACAATATAGAACATCAATATATAGTCAGGAAAACCCAATGTAATGACAAATATATTATTCATAAGGATATGCATATGGACATCATTTTGGTTTAGGAACTCAAGCAAACATGTTTTTGAGATAACAATATAAATACATTTGTCTCCTGCCTTGTATTCTTTCAAACCCTCAAATATCTATTTCACCTCTCCTTCAAATTCATGGCCATTTTCATTATTAATTTTAATGCATGCATATATGTATAGGCATTTATGTTCCTAAATATAACCTTTCAGTACATAAAATGTTACTTGTACATCTGTTTTAAGGGATGATCATTTGGCACTGAATAATCAATTGGTAGCTCTTACCAGGGGAAAATCACCCCTCCCTTTGCCATTTTTCTTCAGTTGCCTATAATTCTTCGTGTATGATTGAGACCTTGTGGGCTTTACTCTACCCAACATTTTAACACAAAGCTCAAGACTTAGCACACAGCATCAAATACAGTTGTTATAAGACTCCTATCACCTTGTATTAGTACCCACAATTTATGAACTGAAATGGAAGATTTGCACAGATTAAGGATTAAGCCTAGTGAATACATAGAATCTAGATACATTGAATTCTCTTTTTTAAATGTTCTCTAGCAATACTGTTTTCCTAACCTAAAATGGATTGAAAAAGGATCTAGATGTCTGTGATATATGTTCCATAAATAATATCAGAATTTGGACATTGGTACAAAAGGGTTGAGCACTTCTTATGGTTTTCAAATGACTTCCTATGGAGATAGTATCCCAGCCCTCCTGGTTTCCTAAGGCTTTTCTGGATTCCCTTCTATTTGTTCTTTCTGTGTAGCTAACTTGATATTGGTTTTAATATTTTGAATGGAAGGATTGTGACACTACCCATGGGTTACATTTTTAATTCTGTTGTAAAGGGTTATAGAACCTGAAAGTGAAAGAAATTATACTGTAAAACGTATGGACAGGGAGCCCCAAGCAGTCAGCTCAAGCCCTCCTTGTAGAATGAATGGCGGGCTGCGTTCCACCACCCGGCTAGCTTTACATCGAAATAATTACACACAAACTGTATTCATTTAAACATTGTCTGGCCCATTAGTTTTAGCCTCTTATTGGTTAATTCTCACATCTTTCTTTAACCCATATTTAGTAATCTGTGTAGCACCACGAGGTGGTTGCTTACCAGAAGAGATCTTAACCTGTATCCATCTCAGAGAGGAGAGGCATGGCGACTAACTATGGTGACTGCCTGAAGCATCTCCCCAACTCTGCTTCCTTTCTCCCACAATTTTGTTCTGTCTACTCCGCCTACCTAATTTTCTGTCCTCTTAAAGGGTCAAGGCAGTTTCTTTATTAATTAACCAATGAAAGTCCTCCATCACCTCCTGGACAAAGCAGCAAGTTTGGGGGTACCAGCTAAATAAAGAAGATTACATTTGATATAATTTATCACATTACGAAATCCAATCTCCAATGCCAAGCCAAGGAATCCACCCACACCATTTAATATTGTCCATCTGTTGAATTTTCCAACTTTGAAAACAGTGACAACTCCTGTATTAAAAAGTACTTAATATATCAATAACAGTTACAAATAATCTATCAGGCAAGGGGATTTTCAGGGTAATAATAATACCATTCCTAAGTGAATAAATTTCTTTGTTGCTAGTAGAAAGGATATAGTTTCCTCTACCATGCAAATACTATATTTTCTTCTATGTTCTTATCTGTACAATGTTATTAATATTTTGGTTTTCATTTTCCTAGTTTCATTGTTTATATGTCTTATTATATATTATGTCAAGTTATTTAGAATGAATGCTAAATTTATTCATGTTTTTCAAGCCGCCCCCCCATCCAGGTGTAGGAAGGTGTGCATCTAAACAGACTAGGCTCCCAAAAAGCCAGTACATGCAGTAGAATTAAAACCCGGTGTCATTATCATTGGCTTCTCAGTCCGCCCTCATTTTCAGCCATATTCAGAGAATCCGGTCTGATTACATGCTCGTTCAGTCCCAGTCCAGCTGGCCTTGGTGAGCTCCCATTAGATCAGTTCCACCATCTCTGTGGATGCCGTCCTGATTTCTTTGCTCATGTTCTCCCTCCTTCTGCTCTTTGTAATTCAATTACATTTGTTCTGCACAACACTTTTTTATATTAAGTAATTCTGGTTTTCTTAGTCTTACCCAATATTCCTTTTTCTGTTCCAGCAAACCATCCAAAGTCCATACCATGTTAGCTGTCATACCTTTTCAGAGGCCTCTTGTGTGTGACAGTGAATAATTTAGTTTTTAGTCATGGAAATGATTAGGTGTTTTTAAACACCAGTTGGGAACCAAACAGTAAGTTATTTTAAAGATGTATGTAGGAAAACACCACCTAGCCTTGTAATCACTGAGACCAATGGTATTGCTTCCAGGATATTCTTTGTTGCTTACGTCCAGGTAAAGGTAGATTTCTTTGCTTTATTCATTAGGATTTTAGACATTCAGTTGTTTTGTTTCTATTTAGATTATTGTGACAAGTGTCCCTATGTAGCCCAACTGACCTAGAATTTCTGATCTTCATGTTTCAATATAATAAGTAGATTATTGACTTGATGCTCCATCTAGGTTACAGTACTAGGTGTTAGCCTACCTGTGTATTAATATTACCTGGGTAACACTGCTTAAGATCTATGCAAAGCTTATCAAATCAAAATCTCTAGGGAATAAAATTGGTGTTTGATTGTTCTTCAGGTGAAGCCAATGTAACCAACTGACAAAACCTGCTTCAGCTTCCCTCCATAAGTGATACACATCTCTGAGCATGAATATGAGTCTGGTTGTGAGCTATTGTTTTGATCTCTCATGGCACGAGATGTTGGTGGCAATGTTTTTGTGTGAATTTATATAATGCATGTCTAGGCACGTTCACAATTCAAATTCGTCTCTTCCCATCCAAGTCTGAAATCACTCCCACTTTTCCCTTTCCCCACGGAGTCCAGTTTGTTTTGCCCAGATAGTCTTCGGATCAGGACCTGACCTGGTGTGCTGTCAGCCTATTGGAGTTGAGCCTCATTATAAAACTCAGCTCATCTTTCGCTAGTCATTGTCCTCAACTAAGGCATAATTACTTGTTCAACTCCCCTCACTCCCTCTGATTCTTACGGGCATTGTGGCCCCTCTTCCACAAAGATCCCTGAGCCTTAAGGCAAGTGTATTATGTGAATGTTTGTTTCAGGGATGATTTTACCCAATCTTTTCTCCTTTGCAAGATGACCGATTGAGGATGTCTCAATATGAATTGCCATCTACCACCATAAGAAGCTATTTTGATGGATGTTGACAGATTCTCTGCTCTGTGGGTCAATGTAGATGGAGCGGTGGGCTGCGTACCGCCACCCGGCTAACTTTACCCAAAATAATTACACAGAAACTGTATTCTTTTAAACACTGCCTGGCCCATTAGTTTCAGCCTCTAATAAGAGGTTAATTCTCATATCTTGCTTTAACCCATATTTAGTAATCTGTGTAGCACCACAAGGTGGTCACTTACCAGGAGAGATCTTAACCTGTGTCCATCTCAGAGAGGAAAAGAATGGTGACAGCATATGGCAACTGCCTGAAGCGTCTCCCCAACTCTGCTTCCTTTCTCCCACAATTCTGTTCTGTCTACTCCGCCTACCTAATTTTCTGTCCTCGTAAAGGGCCAAAGCAGTTTTTTTATTAATCAATGAAAGTAACACATAGACACTCCTCCATCAGTTCAAGCAATAGGTCATTGAGTATCATTTATATACCATGACCATTTAGCAAAATAATAGTATTATTAGGTTTCCAACTATGACTAGGGAAAGGTTCCTGGCGTCTTTAATAGTGTCAAATAAAAGTTACATCTTATAGAATGGACCTTAAATTCAACTTTTTAAAACCATTTTTTTTTTTGGTTTTTGATTTTTGGATTTTTTTTCCTTCTAAAGCATCCATGCCATTATTCCATCGGTGGACCTGTCCTTTCAGGTCAGTCATTGTAGCTTGCAACATTCACGGCTGGATAAGACTGACACCTATGTTTCTCCTCTGGTAACTAACATAAAACTTTCTAACACAATGAGTTCTAGTGAGCAGGGGTGCAACCTTCCAAGTGAGAACTAGTTTGCAGTCCCCATGTTCTCTGCCATAGCTGTGTAATGTCTTTAGTGATAGTATCTTACCATCAAGCTCCAAGGGTTAGCAAGAGGATTGACTGTTATGTCCCCATTGAGCAGCAACCCAACAGGAGATAATGCATTTCTAGTTCTGTGCCTTTCATTTGCAAGCATGGGTTGTCTGCTTGTGGCGGGGATTAACTCTTTCGTCGTTTATGAGACCATGTGTTCAGAAATTTTCCTAAAACAGAAACAGAGAAAAACCTTAGATTTATCCAGTCTATGCCAACCAGTTTTGGCTTTTTTACCTTTATACTTATCAGGTTGAACAAACTGCAGACGCCTGCTGAATAAGGACAAATGGGCCTCTTGAGGTGTATAAAAAGGAAAATCATTGTTTTTCTTTGCAATGGAATTTGAACCACTTTCTTGTCATTAGCAAGATGCTTTTGAAAACCATATTAGTAGTTAGGTATAGTCACTGAGATTTCTTACAAATCTACAACTTAGGGGTTTCAGGCTTTTAGCTCCTCAATGGGGAGGATCAACAATTGAATGAGATTTAAATTACCAACAGAGTAGTAAATTCAACAGTTACAAAATATGCTTACTGTGTGGGTCCTCCATCACCCCCAAGAATCAGCTAGCATGAAATGTTGAGAAGCAGCTTATTCTGGGAAAAGGAGCCTGTGCAAATCTCTTCCTCATCCAGGTACTTCCTGGCTCTGCATTGTCACTCGATTATCTTCTCTTCTTTTCAAACCAGGGAATATATTCTCCTTAGCTTCCCCTTCAATTAAGGACCACCATGCTTTTGGTATTTAAGATAATTTTGTTGCATGTTAATAGCTTATGACATCTAAGACACAATCGGCATTTCTATACCATCTGTTAGCTAGTGAATTCAATGTTAATTTCATAACAGTTTTCCTAAACTAAAAAATTATAGTATCAGCACTTAATTTTCAGTATCCCTTATGCTAGGGTATATGCGGTAATTTAAATATCACTAAATTCGATGAAGATGGGGGTTTATTGAATAAGAATTAAATAAAAAAGTTATAAGAGAAATAAATGATGACTGGACTTTAAAGGAAATCTAGGGAAATGTGGATAGGTTTTATTTGTTTGAATAACAGAATTGGGTTTGGGTTTTAGAAAGATGATTGAGAGAGTGAGGCAGTGGACATGTAAGTCTTTAATCCCAGCATTTGGGATGCAAAGGTAGATGGATCTCTGAGTTTGAGGCTAGCATGGTCTACAGAGTAACTTCCAGGATAGTCAGGGCTACACAGAGAAACCCTCTCTAAGAAGAAGAAGAAGAAGAAGAAGAAGAAGAAGAAGAAGAAGAAGAAGAAGAAGAAGAAGAAGAAGAAGAAGAAGAAGAAGAAGGGAAGAAGAAGGAAGAAGAAGAAAGAAAGAAAGAAAGACAAAGTTTGTTGAGTGTATAATGAAAGGTAATGATATCTATCAGAAGAAATTTTACAAATGACCAATACAGCAACAAAGCAACCTGAAGTAGAAAAAAAAATCGGAGTGAATGGAGGCACTGAGTTTCCAGTGATAGAAGAGGGAGACATCACTGGGCTAAGCAGCATGTGATGAGCCCTGGATGAGACGATTACATTACTAGGAGCAGAAGACACCTACTCAGACAAAACAAGAAAAAGTAGATGTTGACTTGAACACACCCACTTACAACTCTTTGTGAAAAGTTACTTGGAACTGATGCTGTGTATTTGCCCCTCTCTCCTGTACAAAAGACAGGCTTCTTTTATCGGCATGGTGCTCTGGACACACAGAATAAAGTGCAAAAAGAAGAATGTCACAGAGCTCAGCACAATCACCAGTCTGATAGTGCACAGTATCCAAGAGATCACTGTCCCAACCAGCGTGCTAAGCAACAAGTGTCTATACCATTCTCTTGCTTTGTTCTGTCCAGGAGATTGACAGACACATTTAGATTATCTCTTACAGGACAGGTCATAGTATGGTCTTATTCTTTATCAGAAATCTTTCTGCTACACAATAGTAAGGTTTAAGGATTCTGGAGCCAGGTTTAGATAGTTATATCTATTAAAGGTCTTTCAGTCAGCTCAGGATGTCACATCTCTTTCCTGAACCAGAGATTAACTCAGTTCCCATTCTTCTGATCAGTAACTAGAGTCTTGCTATCTCAGTCTTTTCTTTTACAGACTGTAGACTATAAAGGAGTTGTCTGGCCACAGTGTCCTACAAGACTGATCACATCCAACTATTTACCTAGCACTTTCCATCTTCTGCCTCTACTAATCAAGAAAATCATAGGTAGTCTTTTGACAATAATAACAAAAGAAAGAAATATACATCACAGAACATCCTCTGAGCATTCTTTAGTTGATACAGAATTCTACTGATTGACCACATAGTGATACTCTTATGTTGACCGAGTTTTCTGTCCCACCAGGTCCCTGCAACTGATGAGTCCCAAAGAAATACACAGAGGCTTACATTAAGCATAAACTGATTGGCCTAGTAGTAGGTTTCTTATTAACACTTATAAGTTATATTAGCTCATAAATCTTGTCTGTGTTAGCCACATGATTTGGTGCCTTTTCCTGCGAGGCAGTCACATCTTGCTTGCTCTGTATCTGGCTTCCTCTCTGTCTGGGTGAAGACTGCAGACTGACTCTTCCCTATTCCCAGAATTCTCTTGTTTTCATTGCCCCGCCTCTACTTCCTGCCTGGTCATCCCACCTATAGTTCCTGCCTGGCTACTGTTCAATCAGCATTTTATTAAATATTACAAGTGACAGGGTACAGACCATTGTCCCACAGCAGTCTTATGAATTGCAAAATAAATCTACTCTTATCTCTAAACTTGACTCCAAATGTTACAGGAGTAAAAGACTTTTAGTGAAAATGGAATTCACCGTTTTTGTGCCAAAATCTTTCCCTCACTAGTTCAGACATTCTTTTCTTTTTAATACTCTCTAGATTTTCCTGGGAGTTTGCACTCAGCTTTTAAATTATAAATGTCTGCTAGGATAAGGCAATTCATTAAGCCACCATTCACCATCAATACTTATTGCAATGACTCTGAGACTAAAGAAATCAGCAAATCCACAGTCATGGAGAGAAAGTTCTTTGTCTGCTAGGAATTAATTTTAGTGGAAGATAATGGGGATAGCCCTAGTAATGATGTCTGAAATAACTGAGGGTGTATTGATTTCACATAACAAGAAACCTGGCTGATCGCATTGACTCAGCTGCTTATGTTACAAGGTTCATCTCCACCTTTTATCTGGCATTTATTTTATTTTTTTTATTTGTCCTTCAATTTTTGCTGTACAGTTGTAAGATGACTGACCTGGCTCCAGGAAGTATAAACAATGATAACTGTCAAAGGCAAAAGTTGAGGCAAAAGGTGTGATCCTGTCTAAGCACGTAGAAAATGAATCAAGTGTGCCTTTGGGAGAAAGAAATTGTTTTTTTTTTTTTACAATTTTTTTAAAATATAATGTCTTAGATTGTCATTTCTTCAAAGGTAAAGTTATACCTAATTTTCTAAGTATCAGTGATATTTGGTTCATTACTCAAAAATATCTGTGCTTGTTAAACAGAAAAGTTGTAATAAGTTGACTGAAAACAGGAGGATTCATTTCCATAATTGGAAAAATATGTCTTTCTTTTTAGAATTTATTAAATACTTTCAAGTACCTGACAGAGTAACTTGGAGAAAAAGTTGGGTATTTTTTTCTACAGTTTGTGCATCTCATTATGGTGAAGAAGAAATGATTATGACAACGGAGAGCAAGATAGCTCTTTACATTACATTCACGTTTAGGCAGCAGAGCAAGAGGAACATGGCCACTCACCTGGTTTTCTCCTTGTTGTTCAGTCACACCTCCAGACTAAGAAATGGTGCTATCCACATTTGGGATGGGTCCTTCCCTTTCAAATAACTCAATCTTAAAATTCCCTAAATGACATGTCTAGAGATTTATTCCAATGGTGATTCTAAATTATTTCTATTTTACAGTCAAGTTTAGCTATCACAATTCCACCTCTTATCAACATGATACCCAAACACATTACTTCTAAACACAATCCTCTGTCTCCTATACCAATAAGCTAATGGCTATCTGATACTGAAAATACAAGCTACTTAATTTCAAAATTCCTAATAATCTTTAATACTAGTTCCAAGATTGTTCAAAGTCGAAAGATTCATCTCAAGTCAGTCTCTTAACTGTAAGCTCTATAAACTAAATTCACGTTACAAACTCTCAATCTACATTTTGTCACAGAGGAAAGATTCCCATTTCATCAGAGAAGACTGGACACATAGCAAGGAAAAATTAGAGTCAAGAACAAAGCAAACAACATAAATGGCAAATTTTAAAACCCCATGTCTGGCATCATGATCTAATAGCAAAATCATCTGAGCTTGAAAGGATCCACATGGCATTGTACATCCATCTCCACTGCCTGCAATATATTGAGTATCCCTTTTAGTCCAGCTTCCTTCCATGTCTTCAACTTTCCTCAATGGACAGTTGATGATTCTGGGATCTCCAACATTCAGGGGGCTGCACTGCAGCATAGACTTCAACAGGAGCTTCATAAGATCTCTTTGAATTTCTCTGCCACTTGCCATGCAAACCTGACCTAAAAATGCCATTATAACTACAGCATAAGATTCTAGAACCCTCAAGTTTTGGAATTCTTGTGTCTGAAAAACCTTCACATGGATGATGCTGCCTATGACTGTCAGCTCTAGATTCAGTCTGTCTCCCTTGAGCCATTGTAATCCTGGGACATTGTTTCTGAACAGGATACTAAATTAGAAATCTTCTCTGTCTTCACTCTCCTTGAAAGGGGACTTGTATGACAGTAAGTTAGAGCCTAAAACTGGTGGGATCTTGTCCTCATTGGACCTTTCATATTATTCCAGTGAAGAGAACAAGGTTCCCTAATATTACAGATATTTGCCACCCGGTCACAGCCTGTGGGGTCTTCAGGTCCTCCACCCCAGCTCTGCCATGACCATGATAGGTAGGCTTAAATTAAGTCTCTATCAATCTAGTCATCAATAAGACTTCAGGAATCAAAGGCTGGGGTAAAAACCTAATAGATCAGACACCGTGTAACAACTAACTGACCTTGCTTTTTGGCAGGAGACACCGCAAAGGGCATCTCTTCCCTCATCCCAGAACCAAGAGGAAGCTCAAACTCCAGTCCCTGCTCTTTCCTTCCTGTGTGTCTTTTCTATCCAATTTACTGGTTTCTCTGTGACCAATTTGGGCTAGCAAGTCACTGGCTTCCCCCTCTGATTCAAAGTATGATTTTATTGGGCAGTCTTGAGAGTGTCAGAATGCTATCAAAATATCCCACAACATCACAGTTTTAATGATATATTGTCCTAAAATTCTCTCTGCCAAAGAAATTACTCCATTACCTTTTAATTCAGACACAAATGTTCTCAGAACAGAGGGGGAATGCAGCAAAAATGAAGCAAGAGTGGGTTTGAGTCCAATTCCAATATAGAATCTTCATTCTTTTCTGAAATATCATGAGCCCTACCTTCACTCCCCGTGTCTCTCTCGGAGTTCTGGTCTTCCAAATTCCAATTTTATTTATAGCCCAAAGTTTCAAGATCTTCTACATCCTTCCACAAACCATTTTCAAATTCATAATGAACCACATGTTCAGCTTTACCACTTCAACAAAGCCACATCCCGATATCAATTTTCTGTATTAGTTACTTTTTTTTGCTGTTGTTGCTATATCCAAATACTCAATAAAAACAACTGAAGTGTGAAAAGTTCATTTTGCACTACAGTCTGAGCATACAGAAGTCCATGGGAACTGGAAGGCCTTCACATTTAAGAAAGGGAAAGGAAAACACTTAGTAGTACTACATTCTCGGGCAGGAAGCAGGGAAAAATTGGTCTCCACCTCCTTTTAATTCATCCCCAAGCCCTAGCAATTCAGAATGGGACTGCCTACATTTACTGTATTTCTTTCAAATTCAGTTAATTCATTCTAGAAACTTTCTCACAGACACATCAAGAGGTTTGTTTCCATGGTGATTTTAAATCTCATCAAGTTGAAAAATCAAGATTAAACATCCTGTACTCTAAACCAAAGGATCTCAATCTGTAGGTGCACACCTCTTTGGGGGTCAAATGACCCATCTACAAGCATCCCCCTAGACTGTAGGAAAACACAGATATTTATATTACAATTCATTACAGTAGCAAAATTACAGTTATAAAGTAGCAATGAAAATCATTTTATGCTTGGGGGTCACCACAACATGAGAAAGAAATTTGAAATTTATGCCCTGGCAATGCTGAAGCACGCATGGGCAGCCCATATATGGTGGTTCTGTTGAACTTGTCCATATTGGGGTTTATGGTCTAAGATGATGAAGAGGTCTCTTCCTCTACCACAACATGAGAAACTATATTAAATGGTGGCAGCATTAGGATGATTGAGAACCACTATTCTAGGCTCTTCCTGTATGTAACTCAAGAAAAAGAATGATTTTCTGAAGTAGAGATAAGGATCTTGTTTCTACTTTGTCCAGGAAAATGTGAGTATGCAACAGAGTTTTTTTTTTTTTAACAGTTTCTAAAATGTTTTTAAATTGTATCTAAAATTGTATTTTAAATACAATCTGGGTTATACATTCTAGTTGTCTTTTACTGGTAGAATTCTCACTTCTTCTTCAGCATAATAAAAAAGCTAATCAAAGTAAAGGGTTTATTGGGTCTGATTTGGCTGTTGAACAAAAAAACAGTACATGTAGGAGCCTCAAATTAAATAATTATTCTTCTATAGACGGGCTGGAAACATGCACACCCCTACATAGTCCTGGGACTAAGAGGTAGTACAGGACAGAAATTGAATTTATTTAAGAAGCATTGTTATCCCTCTTAACAAAAATCAGAAACCAAGGAGTTAACATAAAGAAGAATGAATGAATCACATTCTCTCATCTCCCTCAACTGAAAAAAGCGAGATCAATAATTGTATGTTAAACTACAACACCAATTACATCATCTTATGCTATTGGTTACTATTCTTATGCAAGAATTCACATTTTCTTAGTTAGTCGTCAGATTTAACAGTTCTAAATGGAAAATGTGTCCCTTGATGTTTGTGTACTAATAAAGAAAAGAAGTGGAAAGTCCGTTTTCTAGGCCACTCTCTCAAAAACTTTGAAAAATGATAATCAAACAAGCTTTACAAAAAACAGAGTAAGGAAAGAATGTGGAAACCTACATGTGTTCATTTCATAAATAATGTAGAAAATTAACACATAATAGTAACCCTTCCCCAAATCTTTACATGTTCTTTTGAAAATGCGTTAAGTTTGGCATCAACTATAGAAAAGGGATTCTGTTGCTTTAGAGAGATCAGGATCCACAGGACTCACCATGCTTTCAGTTGTTTGTTTGTTTATCCAGTTTTTTATTTTTTCCCATCAGTGCTAGCAGTTCTACAGAATATCTCTGTATAACATGAACACACGGGCTTACCACAGAATATTTCACTTTGGTTTGTGGCATCACAATTTTCTTGCTCGCTCAGCTATCTGTTCTCAGATCAGTTTGAGACTTAAGGAATCTAAGTCAATGAGGCTGTTGCCCTTAGGACATCTACTCTTTACTTTATATGGTCAGGGTAGCGAAGAAATGTCCGACTGAAATGAACATGTTATGTCATTGGAAAACAATGGCATCTGGGCAGAATTATATACCTGCTTTTAAAGACTCCATTCTCCCTCATGGGCATGGTATTCGGGTTGTTATTCCTCTAATGCAAACAAAGGGAAGTGTTTAGGCTCCTAAATGACTTTGGAGTGATAATGTCCTCAACAAAAAAGTAGGAGCTTAGAGGCTGCAGGGAAAAACCAGACCTTTGAGTTAGTCTCCTGAAGAGGGAGGGAACAGGAATGCATTTTGCTCTTAGAGAGCAAGGCCAGTTAATGTCAGATTCATTATTGCCTTGAAAAATACTCCTGACTCATGCAGCTTTATTAAACTCTTGATGCAGTTGAAGATTAACCATTCTTTTAAAGAATTCTTGTTTCCACATAACAAATGAATCTCAGACAGATATTCTGGCTTTTTGAGGTTAAGTTAGTGTTCTCCTGATTTCTAACTTGCCTTGGCATGTTTCAGCAAGATGATGACATGATAAAACTGAGCAAAAAATCCTAATTATACAGGGAGATTATCAACAGTCTTACCTGAGATAGAACAAGAAAGAGCTGCCAGAAACTTGAGGCGGGAAGTTAATTGTCTCTGTACCATAGTATAGGATACACACGGTGGTTTGTTTTCTTTTCAAAGTGAGTTGAATTAGGTTGGATTCTGAATGAGGCTCTGGGTCATGAGAAAGAACCTTAAAGGAAAGTCAGCCCTTTGAAAGTACATCAAGTATGGCAGGAGCTTTACAGGGCCAAGGTGATATTCAGGAGGGTGGCAGTAAAACAGGTCCATGACAGGTGGCAGTAAAACTGTGCTCCAAAGACATAGAATTCAAAGAAGGAAGAGATGGGATGGGAATAGAAGGTATCAATGAGAGCGCACATGATGGTTTCTAGCCAAAAGAGTATGTGGTTATTAGGGTTCAGCTAACATTAGCTGCTGTCTCTTTCTCTAAATTAATTCGTTAAAATAAGTAATGATTAAACCATACTCTGGATAAGACCATTTTTAAAGCTTAGATGCTTCATCTTACTTGAATTTGCATTAACTTATATTTATTTTCAGTATCTCCATTTGACTATTTAGAAGAATAAATCTTAGAAATATTGTATAAAATTTCTACATTGGCACATTCATGATATGAAGGAAACAATGGCTGACCAATAATAATACGTGTATGAGCTCACTACCATATTACTTTGAGAGCTAGTATCTGTTTATGTACCTTGTAAAAGAAAAAAAAACAATAAATCTATTTGCAGGGCTAGATTCTCACTAAGACATTTCTATCCTACTCTGATATTGTGCTCTTGCTTTCTTTTAGTATTCCTTGTAGTTGAAGACTGTTTTCAGTTAGTAATATCAAATAAAGTGTAAACCAGATGAGTATACTTAGGTAAGAACTACTCTAAGGTCAGTACTTAAGAGATTCAAACACACACACAAACACACACACACACACACACACACATCTTCTTTCACCTCCCACTAAGTTTGCACAGTTCCTTCTGTTAGCTTACTATATTCATTGGTGAAGTCTTTAGTAACAGCAGCACAATGCTCTAAAGGAAACCACTTGCTGTTCTTCAGAAGACCTCATTCAGTTCTTAGCACCTACATTACCATATCCCAGTTGCCTGAAACTTAAGCACCAACAGTAGACTGTCTTTGACCTGTGCGCTCTCTCTCTCTTTCTCTCTCTCTCTCTCTCTCTCTCTCTCTCACACACACACACACACACACACACACACACACACATGCATGCGTGCACGTACACTCACACAAAATAAATAAACATGAAAAAAACGATGCTCTGAGAAATATATCCTCACACCAAGTCCTCTATAACCATATTATTTGTCTGAATATGGACTGCACCAGGCTATTCCTTTGTCAAGCTGGGCAAGTTTTATCCCTTTTCAAGCTACAGGCTTCAATGAATTTAATTTTATCTGAGTGTCGTTTCTTCTGGTGATGGATTTATAAATATATTACTTGAACTTTTGCATAAGAATTGCTGCACAAGGTAAGTCTGAAGTGATTTTGACATTTTTTTCCCAACCTTATGGTCACACAGAGCAATGATGTAGCACCAATATATCTTCTAAGTCACCAGGGATAATATGGCTTTGGACAAGAAGGGGAAAGACAAGGAGTAACAAGAATATTACACCTATGAAAAGAGTTGATCCCTCAACTCCACCACCCTGACGAACTTGATGGTTGACCTGTCTTCCAGGTGAGAAAGTCTTGACACTGAAGTTACATTACCCAGAGGATTACATGCCCAAGTCTTACTTTTAACTGAGTCCTGATGTGCAGGAAAGCAGCCCTAAGGAGTTAAAGCATCTTCACTCTCCTTGACACTAACGGCAGACAGCATCATCTGTAGGAAGAACAGAAATTCACGGAGACCTATGATGTGGCATTGCACTGTTTTCTCTCTTTAGGAAGAATTTGGGAATGTTTAGTAACTGATCCAGAGAGGCTTGTTCACCCCATAATGCCATACAATGTCAGAGTCTTGAGAAATCACTCAGAAGAAGAATTGCTCCTTTTTTCAGCATTACCAAAGATTTGCTGGCCTCCACTGCCCACTGAGCTGTCTCCCTCCCAGAGAGAGTTGAGATACAAGAGTGTGGGGGAGGTCACAGTGCAGCATGGCATGATGCTAAAAGGTGCCTTCCGATTCCAGAGCTGTAGGGCAGGAAGTGTGTAAAAGACCCAGATGAAAACAAGCTTCCTGTTTATCTCCTGCTTTCATCATAGAGATCCCTTGAGGCAGCCAAACTGGCATACGTAAGGACCTGTCATTGACTGAACTTCTGCCTAATGTCCTTCCTGGGAGAAATCTGGGACTCAGATTTGCCTAATACATAAAATATCATTAGCTGTCTGCTCTGTTATTATTCTGAGTGTATGGCGGTGAGCCAGGATTTTAGGCATTTGCCTGTCTATTGTTGATCAGCCCTTGGCTATTCAACAGATTTATCTGTCTGTCCCTTGCTTTAATAATGAACATGTTTGAACAACAGAAAAAAGATGGATGGAACCTCGGGTATGGGCCACATTCCTTTTCATTACTTTCTTGAAATGAAAAAAAAATTGCAAACAAGAATTATTCTTTATAAACTTGCTTTAATTCTTGCGAGCACGTTTGTGAGTCATTTTATGAATGGCTCCTGCTTCAAATTAGGCTCTGCTTCCGCTTCCAATGAGCCTCTAGTATTACATTTAATATTGTTTCCTCTCAGCAATTGAAATGTACATCCCTGCTGGGTTGGTAAGAATAGAATTTCTTTCCGGAATTCTTTCTTCCTTCTGAATTGCTTCATTTTACTTCCACCAAAACTAAAATAAAGTAATTTGTACCTGAAACCAGACAAAATTAACCTTCTGCCTTGTTCTTGCAGTTTCCGACCGAATTGCTCGGCAGAGGAAGCTTCTTTAATTCGCTGCCTCCTCCTCACCTCTCCTCACCTCCTTTGGGCAGGGAGGAAAATGGCTTCCATAGAGGGATAATGGGCTTAGCTAAGAGATGTTCTGCCATGAATGTGGCTTTAAGTCCATGACGGCAATGGTGGGTGGCTGAAAATGGGGATCTGGTGATAGGATTACGCCACTTGTTTCATCCTTGCTCCTTATTTCAAGGAAAATGATCCCTGTTTATGGGAGCTGTGTATACAGGAACTATTAGGTTCATGCATATTAAAATGAACTATTTTAATATTTCACAGTGGTACTTCTGTTAAGAATACAAGCCTTATCTAAAAGGCTGTCTTTATATTCTGTGCTTTCAAGTGAATTGTTCCATCATGATGATAAAAATGATTTGCTCAAGTGTATGGGGCAGACATTACTAATTAAGACGGTATTTCCCTGCTGAGGCTGTCAGTAGATACAGAATCCTCATCACAGTGTTCAGAAAAGCTAGTGGTAATTGATTTGTGTTGTTATGCACAATGAATGGAAACAACCAGGATAAAGCCACTCCTAAAATTGTTCACCCTGCTTTAGATTTGAGGTACTCATGCCCTCCATCATTGCTATTTAGATGGTGAGTAGGAGACAGAGAAGATGGAAAGGAAAGAGAGCACAATAGACACATCCTTTGGCTCTCCTTCTTTTATGATACAGAGATTAAATGAAAGATAGGAAAGAATAAATGGCATTACCATAAAGGGAATAAGCAATCACTTTGTTACTAACAAAAATTGTCCTTCAGTAGTGGTCATGCAATGCAAATGTTTCTGTTGTCATTAAATTTTACTATTATCATATGGTCAAGAAGAGAAAAGAAAACAAGGACTCAATAAAGAGCAGGAAATACCAGAGAAGCACTACTTTCCCTGGGTAAACTACGGGGGTGGGGTGAAGGTTGTGTAAAACAAACAGAATGGGGATGAGACCTTGAGAGAACAGGATGGTCGGTTGGGGAGAGCAAAACAGTGGGAGAGCAATGAAAGAGAGATCTTGATAGAGAGATACACTATGTGAGAAATCTGGAGCAAGGGAAATTCTCAAGAATCCAAAGGATAACCCCAGCTGACACTTTTAATAATAGTGGAGAGGGTGCCCCATCTGGCATTTTCCTGTAATCAGATTGGTGAATATCCCAACTATCATCATAGAGAACTCAATTCTATGAGCTTTAAAAAAATGTAGTCATGTATCTCTCAGAATAATCAATATAAAGAACATTTCTATAAAATACCTTTGTTGCTATTTGTGGCCAGTATCTTATACTATACTTGTGTCCATAGTCCATAGTAACCCTTAAATTTCTTATCCTTATAGAAAATAAAGTACCCTTAGCACCTTCTTCTCTGTCTTCCTCCCTCTCTCTTCCTTTTCTCTCTCACTTTCTCATCTCCATCTTCCCCTTCCTCCTGCTTTTCTTCATCTATGTTCCTCATCCTTATCGTCCTCAATTGTAGGAGGCTGCTTGATCATTTCCTGGCAATCCAGACTCCTGAAATAATCACACAGAAACTATATTATTTAAATCACTGCTTGGCCAATCACTTAAGTATATTGCTAGCTAGCTCTTACATCTAGAATTAACTCATTTCCATTATTTCATATTTTACTATGAGGCTGGTGGCCTACCAACAAGGTTCCAACTGACAGCTTATGTCTTTCCCCTCTGGCAGCTACATGGCATCTCATGACTCTGCCTTCTTCTTCCCAGCATTTGGTTTAGTTTTTCCTGCCTAGCTCTACTCTGTCCTATCACAGGCCAAGAAAGTGTCTTTATTTATTAACCAATAAAAGGAACACATATACAGAAGTGGTGTGGGACAATGGTTTGTATTCTGTCAATTATATTTTAAATAAATGCTGATTGGCCAGGAGCCAGGCAGGAAGTATAGGTGGGACAACAAGACAGGAAGTAGAGGTGGGTCAATGAGAGCAGGAGAATTCTGGGAAGAGGAAAGCTTGGTCTGCAGTCCTGGCCCAGCCACAGAAGAAGCAAGATGTGACTTCCTCACCGAATAAAGTACTGAGCCACATGGCTAACATGGACAAGAATAATGGGCTAATATAAGTTATAAGAGTTAATAAGAAGTCTGAGCTACTAGGCCAATTAGTTTATAAGTAATGTAGACCTCTGTGTGATTTCTTTGGGACTTAAGGATTGTGGGAACCAGGCAGGACAGAAAACTCAGTCAACACAGAAGGACTTCCTACACTACTCCTCATTCTTCTTTTGACCTTTTTTTTGAAACAAGATCTCACTCAGTATCCTAGGAAATGGAATGAACTATGAATCCCAGATTTTCCTGTGTTCTTGATTACATGAGAATTCTCTGCCTCAGCCTACTGAATACTGAGATTATAGATGTAGATACTGTGCCTGAAATCATGTTACAGATTTATTGACAAATATATAATAATAGGAATATGTGTGTATGTGTGGTTTGTGTGTTACCTATCAGTATCTATCTATCATGTTTATTGCTTAGTAATATTCTATTATATGAACATACCATTTACTTTCTATTCATCATTAAGTACACATTATTTCTGGTTTAAGACAATGATGAATTAAAAAAAACATTATATGGCATTCATGCATTTCAACTTGAAGTATGATTCCCCGTATTCACATTATAACACCATTAATTAACTTATTAAGAAAGTATCAAAAAGTTTTCTTTAGATGGAGCTGCGGGCCACTTCCTGCTGCCCGGCTCCCGGCTGCCTGGCTAGCTTATGCCCTGAAATAATTACACGGAAACTGTATTCATTTAAATACTGCCTGGCCCATTAGTTCTAGCCTCTTATTGACTAATTCTCACATCTTGCTTTAACCCATATTTAGTAATCTGTATAGCACCATGAGGGGTGGCTTACCAGGAGAGATCTTCACCTGCGTCCATCTCGGAGAGGAGAGGCATGGTGACTGCCTGAGGCATCTGCCTCACTGCCTTCTTCCCAGCATTCTGTTCTGTTTACTCCACCTATCTAAATCATGCCCTATCAAAAAGCCAAGGCAGTTTCTTTATTAACCAATGAGAATCCTCCATGAATTTTCCAAAGTGACTGAACCATTTTACTTTCCTACCATATTGTCATTTAGAAAGGGTCCTTCTGTTGTTCTTGTTATCACTGTGTTTGTCTCTTTGACCCTACTTCCTTGTGCTTCTATGGTCTTTCAGATAATTGTTATTTGTTGGGGAAAATACTTCTTACAGTCTCAAATCTGAATTTTTGATGAATATTTGTCTTTCATATTATCATGCACATTCAATTAATGTATGTTGTGTAGTGTAACAACTGATAAGTAGGACTCTGAATATCAACTTGTGATAAACTAGCAAGCTAACAAATGCCACTATTCCTATATATGCTATGTTAATATAGAATTTACAATGGCGATGGGCTTGGTCTCTACGACATGGACGGGCTCTGTGTGAGCCTTGTCAGTTCGGTTGCTCACCTTCCTGGACCTGGAGGGAGTTGGGAGGACCTTTGTCTCAACATAGTGTAGAGAACCCTGATGGCTGTTTGGCCTCAAGAGGGAGGGAGTGGGGGTGTGGGTGGAGGGGAGGGGAGGGAAGGGGGAGGAAGAGGGGAGGCGATGGCAATTTTTAATAAAAAATAAATAAACTGGAAAAAAAAAGAATTTACAAACAAGGTATTTCATATCTATATATTCAAGCTTAGCTAAGCACCCAATCACCCAATCAAGAATTTATGTCACAACACATACTAACATCAGAAACAAAGTATTTCATTGAAAAAAAAAAACATTTGCAAAGCAGAAGCTCATAAGGCTACTTATCAAGCAATGAAAAAAATGTTTCTATTTTCTTTCGAGATAATGTATGAATACATCAAATGCCCATTTGGACCACCTTGATCTGTGCAAATTAAAATCGGTAGATGTTTAGCAATTGGTACTTATTTATTTCTAGAGAGGCTTAGAATTAGAATATTTACATAAGATAGTTCTTGTGTAAGTGGGAAAGGACAAATTCCTCCATTCCAAAGATCTCCACTATCTGGAATTGGCATAAGAAAGTTTGTGTATTTCATGTCAGTTAAATGTATGCCCACTTCAGAAAGAATGAACAGAAGCATAGTGACCAGAAAAGTAATCAGTTCTCCAACAAAGTGTCCTTATCAGCTTTTAGTTTTAATTGCTTTTTAGTCATTAAAGAAGATACTACCAAGTGGGAAAGAAGAAGTATGAGGTCTCCAACAGTGCAGATGTTTCCAGAATGCACAGATGTGCCTAATAGATTTGGATGCAGATGACAGTTAAGCCGTATGTGAGATGTTCCTTACATTTGAAATGTAACTCTCTGATAAACTTCACAAAACACTAAGAACTAGTGGTGTCTAGTATGTGAAAGAGAATTGGTAATAATGATTCTGTAGAAAGACACAGGAAGGAATCAAAAATCTCTTCCTAATCATGTTTCAACATTCTATTGTCCAGAATTTGCCCCTACAGAAGATGATGAAAACAAGCATATTGATATGTAGATGACTGTTCAGAATTTCCTATTATTTTCTTAGATAGTATTTTTAAATAGTTAATTATAGGATTGCATGGACTTAACATTTTGGAGATTCCAAAAATAAATTTTATGCTATAGTTTGGAAGAAATGACAATTTACTTCCAGAGAAATGTGCAATTTATCTTACTCAATCTGCCACCAACAAAATTAGCTTTAAGAGCAGTCTGTTAAATTAATGAATAAAAAAATTGTATTATTTTTTGTGATTTATAAATTACAGTAAATTTCCTTGTACACTTATTTTCCACTTATATTTCCTTTGAGTAATTTGGTTATAAATACCTATTAATGTAATTAATTCATCATTCAGAATTTTTTTCTCATCTTGTCATATATGACATTAAATGAGGCAAGCTTCTTGGGGTTCTCTAATCATTATGTATTTATTTCTGAGAAGAACTGCATTTTAAAATGTAAACTGTTGTTTTAGTTTGTCCCTTTTACTTTAAAGAATACTCTCCTCATTGTTGGTCTAAAAACGTAAAAACAACAACAAAACAAAAGCTACCACCACCACGAACCAACAGACCACTGCAACAGATTAATGTGTTAAAGACTAGAAAGGGAGAGGACATGATAGTTTTCTCTGGTGTCTGTCATCTCTCCATGCTCCATTGGAAGTAATCTCAATGACTCTAAGGAATATTAGTTTAAGTACAAGAGGAAATGAGAGAGAGGAGATAAACATTGATACTGGTGTAATTTCTGTTAAGGCATGGGTATAGACAGCCAATGAGGAGACAGTTGAGACTTTAGTATTCTGTCCATTCTATTTAAATGATAGAATTTTAGAGAATAGAGAAAAAGGAAACAAAGCAATAATTTTAATTACAAAAAACAGCATGCTTTTTCTAAGACAACCAAAAAACATGTAATACATGTGATAACAATTTGCCCCAAACCTGACTAAACAGATTAGAAATAAATTTATATTGGTTTTCTTGGTAAAACCTAATACATGAGATGAGCAATGAGAAAGATTCATGTAAGTGGAGGCTGCTCATTTGTTTCCTGGCCACCCAGGCCTGAAATAATCACACAGAATCTGTATTAATTCCAATACTGCTTAACCAATAGCTTAGGCTCCTTATTAACTAACTCTTACATCTTAAATTAACGTTTTCCTATTATTTTATATTTTACCATGAGGCTTATGGTTTACAGATAAGGTTCCTGAGCATCTGTTTCTTTTGGGAGCTACATGGTGTCTGTCTCCTTCGGCAGCTATATGTCATCTCTCTATCTCTGCCTACTCTCTTTCTCTATCTCCTCCAGCCTGGGTATATTCTTTCCTGCTCTTTATTAACTAATGGTAATAAAAAATATTTATAAAATAAGAGGGAAATCCAACATGAGGTTTATATGAGCAATATTTTCTTGTTTACAGAAGTCTAGTCATATCATTGTGACATACTCGACTTCAGCCTTTAGTGAAAAAATGAATTGGTAAGAAAACTTTAATTAGTAAAGGTCACATTTATCTAGAATTTACTATGTACTGAAGACTGAAAATCATTGTTCTATATATATGTTTTATTTTGTTGTATCTCAACCTCATGAGGTTATGCCAAGTTTATAAGTGTAACTAAAGTCTTACAAATGGAATCACTTATTCAACACCGCATACTTATTATGATTTAAATGAGATTTAAGGTAAGAGTATATTATTAATCTGAAGCTTAAAGTTCTAAATATGAACTCATATTCTTCAACTTGGGTTCACTATGCTAGGTTACCCTCCCTTTGCCTTTGTCCTTCTGAAACACATCATAACATTACCATGTTATGTTGTTCATTTTCATTAGGTAGCACCAGCGGTCTAGAGGTGAGTACCAAATGAACATACATGGCTCAACTATGGCTGGAACAACTACCCTTTAATTCATTCCAAAGAAGTTGGGGAACTCTCTCCATTAATTACATCTCTGTTCTCAGTGCCTGGGCACTAGAAAAGAATGAGCAAGAACCTCTTCCATCTCACCTGATAAATGATCTACAAGGTAGGGGTAATTTCCTCCCTTTTTTTTCCTCCAATATGCTACTATAAGATGCAAGTTCAATTCCAACTCTTCTATAGCCATACCAAAGTCTCTTCCAGGGAGGAGGTCTGTAAGAAATATAAATGTTCTTTCTAGTTATTGCAAGCAAGAAAGCAACATTGAAGGAAGGTAGAGGCACTAGTAGAATAGGAATCTGAACGTCATCGCTTGGTGGAGTATATGATATTAGAAGCTTCTTGATCACCAATCTCCGAGAGAAATACTTAGTGGAGAAGATGTGAACTAGGCCTCTAAGAGACTGGTGTATCTTCTGTTGTCCTATCAGACTCCACTTGTTAATCATAAGATTAAACACTAAAAGATAATATTAGTAGTGATTTTCAAGCTAATGATTACAATGAGTTCAATTCTCAGTGTCAGTGCTTCTGTGCATCTTCTGTGGTCATACTCCATGACTGCATGCTGAGGATGCTAGCTTCAGTTTGGAGTCTGACTCTGTTCAGTTGGAAGAGGACGAAGGGGGTGCTTTCTCTGAAAGGCTGTGTATTTATCTTGTGAAGATCAAATGATTTCAGGGTAATAAAGTGTAATGATGAAAAATTCTGAATGTAGAATCAGAATGACCTTTGTTTACATACAGATATCATACAAGGTTATATGAGAACAGGTTTCAACACTTCAAACTTCCTTCTCTCCTAAAATTGAACAAAATAATTGTAAAACTTTTGATCAGGTTCAAACATACAATTTAAGTTAAAAAATAACACAGAGTGCATGCTATTGTAGCACAAAAAACGTTCTCAGTTATTATGGTTACCTGTTATACAACCAAATTTAGAGACTTTAATAAAATTCGGTCAGTGAAATCCCTATTCCTGGCTAGTAGATTTTCTTAAAGATACATAATATAATACTGAGAAATAGAATTTTAATATTAAAATCATGCCATGAATTAGGCATTCATTACACCCCTTATTTCATTTTTATAACAGCCTTTAAGTATAGTAAAACCAGTTTCTAGCTGAAATAAAAGCTGGAAAAGGTTAAAAACATCTTAAAATTTAATTGTTGATGAAAAAAATTGAATGTTTGACCTCCATTGAATCTGGCTCCAGAATCTCCATTCTTAGCACCCGAGTCACACTCTCTAGATTAGTAATTCTTGACCCTGGCCAAATATTTGGCTGTTTCAAAGCTCTCATCAATTTTTCTGGAACCCAACCCAGATTGTCTTAACCATAATATTGAAGAGTAAGGTCCTGAGGTTACAAAGGAGTTGCTCAATGGGATTCAGGTGGTTCCTGTATCCAGCCACAGGAAGGAATTCTCTAAGAGTTACAGTGGACTTAGGGAGTCCTCAAGTTTGAGATATTATGTCATAATAACACAACTCCACTTTGCTCTCTTTTTGAAAATTCTTTCCTTCCTTTTTCTTTCTTTCTTTCTTTCTTTCTTTCTTTCTTTCTTTCTTTCTTTCTTTCTTTCTCTCTTCCTTCCCTCCCTCCTTCCTTCCTTCCTTCCTTCCTTCCTTCCTTCCTTCCTTCCTTCCTTCCTTTCTTTCTTTCTTTCTTTCTTTCTTTCTTTCTTTCTTTCTTTCTTTCTTTCTTTCTTTCTTTGTCCCAGGAATATTTTATAGCAAACCCCGAAGAACATCCGTTGTAAGAAAACAAAATTATTCTTCTTTGTTCAGAAAAAAGGAGCTGCTACTCTAGGGATCTTGATTATTATCCCTTGTCGATGAATGTGGGAGGATGACTTTTTTCTCTCAAACTCTACAAAGTAAAAAAAAATAGCATGTGTGTACTGACCTTAAATAATTTGTGGAATACACAGGATGAGGAGCAGAATTACTACACAGTTTGGATCAGGAAACGTCAGGGTGGGTGGATGTGGGTTGATTGGTAAGGAGTGTGTGATTAATCCTGCATAAGTGGGGCCCTCTTCTTCACATTCGTAGGTGTCATTTGTAATGAGATGAGTAATAGAGTCATGGTGTGTGCTTTGTGACATGTCCCTTTAGCTAAACAAATACATGGCAATGCAAATAAAGCTATGAGCCCTGTTTGGTACAGCAGAACAGAGCAGTGATTTTTACAGGTTTACTATCCAGTTCTAGCCTGAGGTCAGTTTGTTCAACTACCTCAGTTTCCTCATTGGGCACAAGGGGAGTTATAACCAATACCAGGAGGTTTCAAGTATTCTAGCCACTGGCTTCATTTACTAAAATAGCATCCTAAAATGGCATGAAATCAACTGATTGGTGATGTCTATGAGGAGATTGGTGCTATGATTAAAAAGAAATTCTTCAGCCAATTCCAAAGAGGCAAAAACCTGTCTAAGTAGTCTCAAATCTATTACATCCAGCAAAGCTGTACTCTAAAACTGCCACAACCACACAGCCTTTATGCAGCTACATGAATGGCCAAACTCCAATTCTGAACACAGACAGGCACTCCAAACAGCATTGCTATTAGGTATTAAATGGACTCCTAAGGGGTCAAAGCAAGAGAGAAGCATGTTTTTAAAGACTTAGTTAAGACAGATTTAAAACATGACTGTTTCTCCTAGTAGGGTCAATTTTCTTGAGATGCTACGGAACTAACCAACACAGCATTAGAACTTCTTTTCAAGCATGTGTTCTTTCTAAATCACTCACAAGGAAAGAGAATGGAGGCTTCCACTTGACAAAGGAAAATAGAGCTCAGCACTGTACATTTTTCAAAGCTATGTAAGTTGTGAGGTCCAATCCTTGTATTTGAGTTTCTCCGATTGAAGGCAGGAAATCACGCTATGCTGTGTTGCCAATAAAGAAGAACAGTAAAGAAGCCAGATGGAATCACTAGAAATGAAAACCCTATGTTTCAGTTCAGGTCTGTCTGAGTCTGTCTGACCACAAGTGGAAATTTGGAGCCTGTGTCTGAAGATCAAAATGTTCTTGGTGACAGAGTCCAGACCCTAAAAGCTTGGCATTTCATGACAACTTACTCCCTAGCCCAAAAAGTCCTGCCACAGTGCCTTTTCGTTCACATCATCAGGAACAGATGGTAGGTTTGTCTTATAATAATAATAATAATAATAATAATAATAATAATAATACTTTATTTATTTTTCACTTACCCCTAGAAGCTACTGGATTTGACAGAGGGTGATATTTACAGATTTGTACAGGATGAATGCATAGCCAAAACAACCCCTGAAATTCTCACCCCAGTACTTAAGTCAGAAATAGAGTTAGTAACTTGGGAAGATGTGTCTCCTACATAGCTTCTTTTTCAACACAATAAATGTTTTCTAATACTACCCAATCATCTAAGCGTTATTATGTCTAGCCTTAAAAGGGCTACTGAGCTGTTTAGCTCTTAAGCTAGAAGCATTTAATTGTTTACTGTACTGTACTCAGTACTCCCTGGCGCCCTTGACTCTGATGTGTACATTCAGATGCGTGAGTCAACATCCAGCAGGAGAAGGCTGGGGAATTTTCTCAAATCTCCAGACAGAAAATGTCAAGGAGGCATTTACTTTCCTTGTGGAATGGAAGAGACAAGAAGAGGAGCGAAAATACTATTGAGTCATGAAAAACTCCAAGCCAGAGGGGAGGTTGAAGAGAGGTATTCTTCCTTCCTTCCTTCTTATAATGCTTTCTTTAGAAAATGCTGTGCCTATGGAAGAAGAGGTTGTTTGGAAATGAAAATATCTCATTCACTAAACAGAAAACCAATTCAACAAATGTTAAGATTAAATTATGTAAAGCATCATTAAATCACCATTTTATGCAATAGGGATATTTGTTTATGATATATTTCATTGTAGATTTTCCTGTGTTCAGATCTATGATTCTCATCCTACTTGAGATGTTCTTGGAATGACAATGAAATATCATTACTGCAATCTAATTATTTTATTTCCATGAATAACAATCTCCCAAAGCTCTTTCAGCTTCTGGCTGTATTTCTTGTAGCCTGAAAGCCATAAGAACATCTGAAAAAAAAAAAACACTTAATTTTTGGTCTGAGAAAAATATTAAAATGTCAAAGACAATGTACTTCAATAGTGAAGCTAGAGAACGATGAAAAATCCACTTTATGTGGCATTTTAAGAGAGGCAAGGTGGCTTTTCCCACCTAGAAAATTATTTTATAGGATAATTGAGTCATGGTTTGTTTCTTTTACGAAAATACCTATTCTGCATTTACGAATGCACTTGAAGGTTGCTGTTCTCAGTGGTACTTGGCTTAAGCAATTACATGATTTGCAAGACATGAATTTCCTACTTTGGATACTGTAGCATGGTAAATTGGTAAAAGTCTCTTGAAATCACTGAGACTGTCACACAGAAAAATGCACTAAATGTTATTTATGTGTCTTTGCAGCTTACAAATTTAATGAGGCTGAAATCTAAAGAATGAAAATATTTTCACTACAGAATTAAAACTGGTTGGAATGAGATCTGGATTCACGGCATACCTAACATCCCAGGACCCAAACAAAATTTTTTTCATGTGAACACATTGAGTGCGAATGAGTTCGCGTTCATTAGACCTTTGTTTAAAAGACATCAAAGAGATACTGACAGTCTATGACTTCATTCCTCCAGCTATCATTTATGTAGACACAATATCCTCTTGGTGCAGGAAGCCTGAAGCATCGTATAAATTTTTGGTACCTCTCGTGGAATGTGGATTGTGTAGTTACTTGGCCCTGAATGTATAAACTATGAATTAAGTGTCACTTGAATGGAAAAATTATTTGAAGGAAATACAGTGTGATTCACTTTTAATGAATGCTTTCATTAGTCTCTGGAAATGTAGTTCTCACAGAGATCGACCAAGAAATGATTCTTTCCTTTGATATTTTATCTAACAATTTTTAAAGTCAAATAATTCACCAAAGCTAAGAAGTGCTCTTTTATTAATGAGTACTGCACACAGAAATTCCTTGCGCTTACTTATAAAAAAGTTAAATGTAATTAAATTCTCCTAACCCAACAAATATATGAAATATAATGAAAACGCTTGAACAGATATTAAGACATTAGCTCAGCTATTTTTTATTCAACTTGCTTCAAACATTTAGTGCAGCACTTGCCTCCTTGACAACGTGTCACCCAATAGTTACTCATAAAACTTTTAATCCTCATTAATTGTCTTCTGGGTCAAGGTTAAACTATAATTTCATAATACCTATTGATAAACTCTAGAAGTCAGCTGCATATCCACTGTTCCTAGTATTCCAGACTCACATATTTGTTCCTTGATAATGGTTAGGTCATTAGCATTGTGTACAGATATTTTTACCGTTCCTGGTGGCAGAAAGTCTTCCTAATAGAAAGGGTGGATAATATCTAGCACCCAAATCACAAAGACCCCGTAGAAAATATTTTCCAAAGGATAATACCATGGGGCAAGATTTAAGTAACAAAATAATTGTGATGATTTAGAATGTGGAACTGTCAGTAGAACAGTTGGCCTAATTGATGGTTTTTGAAGTCATAGATGTAAAGTAATGAGTTTAACATAGCTACAGTTGAAAGAGACACAGACAAATGAAAGTAAAATAGGGATCTAGAATTAAGGACACCACATGCACTGTCTGATACAATTGCCTCGTTAATAGTTGTAAGATAAATAACTCTAGAGAACAAGCTAAAGTTCCCAAGGACACATAGCTAAGCTGTCTGACTCCTTAGGCTGCAGTCAAAAATATAAAATGGTCTGATTGTTGCTAACTCCCATTGCTAGATATGGTCAATAAACAAAGGTGGTGATTAATTGTTTACATCCATTTCTGCTCTCAAACTTCTTATGTATAAAAAGCTACTGGTGAGTGGGCATGTACCCTAAAGTTTTAAAGCAGAGCTGATCAATTCTTTTTTTCATATACAAAATTTTAGCTTTGTGATTCCTTTAAGAATTCCTATAAGATTATCTTTCAAGATAAGTATTAAAGTAATTGGCCTTTTTTAAATTGCAAAATGCATCCTGCTAGTAAAAGGAATGGCAAGAACAGCTTGCTTGCACATATAGTTAATCTATAGCAAGTTGCTTGGGTATGAATGTATGTGGGTTCTTGGAATAATTTGTTTTTCACCTGTAGTACATAAAATGTTTAATAATGTAAGAGATATGAAACACATGCTATTTTTTACTCTTTGTTTTTCATTCATTGCACTCCTTCACTTGAAAAAATTAATGTAACCATATTATAATTCTTGCCTGAAAATCTTTGTTGGGATATGTAAGCTGTAGATAAGAAAGGTGCACAGTAGAAGGAGCATAGAAATTAGACGACAGAACAGAGAATAAAGAAGGAAAAATATGAGTGCTTATTTTCCTATAACCTCTTCAGCTAGAAAAGTCGAACTTCCACTGACTCGGTTGGACTCCTTTCAAAGCCCTGTGCTGCTGGATGCTGACTCCCAGGCAGCAGAATACTAACATTGAATTTGTCGCTGAAATGCTTGTGTCAATTGTTCTCATTTTGGCTTTGGTTTCATTGATTCTTTTCTTAGTCAATTGGATGTCTACATGTAGAATAATGGAATTTGATCTTTATCCATCACCCTTCACAAATCAACTCAAATCAACACACACACACACACACACACACACACACACACACACATATTATGTCATTATTACAATGAAGTTATACCACTTAAGATGGCAATTCTCCTTCCTACAGTCACACTAATAATAGCCCCAGAGTGAGGCATCAAAATGGGAAAACACATTTCAAGTTGTTAGTCAGGGTTGTACAAGTCACCCTTAAACAGTATATATATTGGCATTGTCCTTGATGGCTTCCCAGAAATTTAAGGTAAGAATTCCATTGTTGGAGACATCTTGCAGTCCAGCCACAATACTTGGAGAAATTGAGCTCAAATTGATGTAGAAGCATTCTCCCTGAGGACCAGATCTCCCTACAAGACCTATGAATACTTCCAAAAGAAGAAATCAGTTGCTAGTTCTACACAGTTGTAATGCACAGTATAGGCTAACATGACAAAAGATTTGAAATAGTGCACTAGTGGCATTTTTGTCTAGGGGATAACCTACAACCATCTAACATAGGATCCTTAGGAGGGAATTCCTGACTGGTACTATAAACTCAGCACATGTCAGTGGTTGGTGAGACACAAACTCTAGAGGAGAATCTACTACTGGCATTTTCCCAATCCGGTGTAATTTCTAACCACATTCTAAATATCTTTACCCTTTTATCCACAGGCGAGTGTCACTCTTAGCTCTCAACAGCACAGTTTATTCTGCAACAAATGTAGACCCTTAATAGAATCTACAACAGGTCAAAATGCAGATATCAACTCACTGTGGGTGGCCCAGGTCCAACGGATAATTTCACAACATGATACTTAGAGTCTGGTCTCTGCGAATGTCACAGGAACATGGGTGAAATGTTTGTGAGAACCAAGCCCTTGGAAGTCTGTGCTGAGATACTGCTTTGTATATATGATAGGAGAATTATATCTGGGATATTTAAATTATATGGTTGTCTAAACATATTCTGAAAGCTACAACACCAGATGACATGCCAGAGTGAATGAGGGAAATATCACAAGGGTCACCCCAGAAGAAGAGCTATGGGCAATTAAGGGCTGCAGAGAGAGAACCAGGACCCCAAGAATGTGCTCCCAGATAAGTTACCTAGCCTCCAATCCCAAGATATCAGAATTAAACACTTGTATATATGAACAATGCTAAATGAACTCAGTAAGGAATATTTATAGGTGTGTGTGTGTGTGTGTGTGTGTGTGTGTGTGTGTGTATGGTGATAATAATTAAAGAATAAGAGGCCATGGTTAGAGAAGGAACGTGGGGAGATTGGAAGGAGTTGGAGGGAAGACTGGGAGAGGGCAAATGTTAAGGACAGAAAATATATGAAACTTTCAAAAACCAAATTAATTTGAAAAAAAGAATGACATCAAGTGTCCTAGCTTGAAATGAGGAGTCGATGAATAATTTTGAGGTTCAAAGGTGATAGAAAATAACTAGGACAAATGGGCTGTACCCCTTTCAGGGTCCTCTCTTGATGCATAGTGAAATCATACAGGCAGTTGGAACTCTATATTGCATAAAATCACATAGCATTTTTGTTTTGGTTTGGTTTGGCTTGATTTGGTATGGTTTGGTTTTTCTGTTCCTATTTTCTATGGGAGCTGACAGGTCAGGTTTAGGCAATTATCCTGATACTCACAAAGAAGTTGAACTGAAGACTATAACTTGTTAAGATGCCCAAAGATTTTCCTCTTGTTTCAATTCATTCATAGCCCTGTCACTCCTTTGGACAGAAAAATCATGGAATACTTTTACATCGGGCTCCTTCCTCCAATTTTGAAAGAGAAGCATGCCTCCAAAATGCAGATTTAAGAACCATTGGAGTGTCCTATGACCCGAGAAATTAAAGCAAACCACTTCCCTTTATAATGTAATTATCATAGTTTCTTAGTTAAAGTTCTCTTCTGCTATAATAAAATATTATGACCAAAGGCAACGTGGGTGGTAGGGGGAAGCATTTATTTGGCTTATATATTCTGAATTACAAGTCCATTGAGAGAAGTCAACTGAAACTGAGGGCAGAATCTCAAACAAGAGAGGAGTTTGGAAGTAAGAGTTAATGCCAAGGCCATGGAGAAATGCCTCTTGATGATTTGCTTCCCAAGTCTTGCTTAGCCTGATTTCTTACTGAACCCAGGAAACCAGCCCACAGTAAGCCCCCCACACACAGTACAATGGGCCCTCCCAGACTCTCTAGTGGAGGCAGTTCTTAATTGAGGATCTGCTTCTTAGACGATGCTAGTTTGTGTTGACTTAAAGTCATCTAATATACAGGGTCCTAAGTTTTGCCTGTGTTTAGTACAGAGGATTCAGTTTAGAGACTTGAAAAAGGTAGGCAGGTGATTAACAATGAACTATGTTCCAACTCATCTTTTCACTTTTCCTGTTGGAGATATAGTCCTGCTAATTTATCCAAATCAGCTTTGGACTCACTGTATTCCCCAGAGTAGGCTTGAACTTTTGACCTTTCTGCTGCAGCCTCCACATTAGGCCATGTTTCTGGGCATCGCATCACCTACCACACCTCATTCAAGATGGAGATTTTTCTTTTTTTTTTCTCATTTTTTTTATTAAAAATTTCCATCTCCTCCCCTCCTCCTCCCCCTTCCCTCCCCCTCCCTTCCACCCATACCCCCACTCCGCCCCTCTCCAAGCCAAAGAGCCATCAGGGTTCCCTTCACTATGTTAAGTCCAAGGTCCTCCCAGCTCCCCCTAAGTCCAGGAAGGTGAGCAACCAAACTGACAAGGCTCACAGTGAGCCCGTCCATGCTGTAGAGGTCATGTTCATTGCCATTGTCCTTGGTTTCTCAGTCCTCCTCCACCGTCAGTCACATTCAGAGAGTCCGGTTTGGTCCCCTGTTCCATCAGTCCCATTCCAACTGGACTTGGTGGTCTCCCGTTAGATCTGTCCCACCGTCTCAATGGGTACACGCACTCCTCACGGTCCTGACTTCCTTGCTCATGATCTCCCTCCTTTTGCTCCTCATCAGGACCTTGGGAGCTCAATCCACCCTTCCTATATCCCAACCATCCTATTCCCCCAAGCTCTTCCCATCCTCCACTTCACACTTTTCT
Source organism: Arvicola amphibius (assembly GCF_903992535.2). NCBI lineage: Eukaryota > Metazoa > Chordata > Mammalia > Rodentia > Cricetidae > Arvicola > Arvicola amphibius. Next base: position 67,211,127 of record NC_052051.1, on the reverse strand, counting down.
CTCCCCATCTCCCCATCTCCCATCCCACCCCACCCCCAAGTTCCCATTTTTCAATGCCACCATCCTCTTTCTGACTTAATCCTCATGGCAATATTAGAATTCAGCAGCTTTTTAGTCTTTCTTTTTCTTTGTTTTATTAAAAAAATATTTATTTATTTTTCTTCTTTGAGAAAGCATTTAATTGGGGCTTGCTTATAATTTCAGGAGTTTTGTCCATTATCATCATGGCAGGGAGAATGGTGCACTCAGGCAGACATGGTGCTGGAGAAGTAACTGAGAGTTCTACATCGGATCAGCAGGCAGCAGGCAGAGTCAGCCACTGGGATTGGCTTGGGCCAAATTTCAGTCGCAAACTTCCTCCAACAAAGCCACACCTCTTAATTTCTCCCAAGTAGCATCACTCAGTGGTGACTAAGCATTAACACATGAACAGATGAGCCTATGGTGGCCACCCCTATAAAAACCACTATAATAAATATCCATAAGTAAAACCAATCTTCAAAGTTGTTTTTACATTCTGAAATTGACTTTTCTTCTTTTCTAGGTAGTGAAGTTTTCACAGCTGAAAGCTTTTTGGGAAACTGTGACCCCAAAATTTCAGGTTCAGTTTCCTCACACCTAAAAGGGGAATGGGCTCCTTATAGTTATCATCAAAATAAATGAAACAGTACTACAAAATATTTAGTAAGATGTTTTGGAAAGTGTATTCATACTTACCTAATAACAGTGTATACTTTAGTATCACTTTCAAAAAGAAGAATGGAAATGTTATAAAAACACTAACTAAATGAGAGGGACAGTTTTCATAGGCCAGTACTAAAAGTGGTTTGTTCAGCAGATCCTTGGAATGGGATGGGGCTTCAGGGGCTTTGTGGATCCCATGATAGGAAAATAAGAAATGATCTACACAAGCTAGAGGTTTTTAACATACCTTAATTATATACAGTGAATATAAATCAAGCTTGGAAATGTAGAAAAATAAAAAAGGGATGAGAGGAGACAGAGAGTGAGAGTAAGAGAGAGGTCTTTCCAAATTACTCAAAAGCAAACATGGCAAGCTGGAATTTTTATAGAAAAAACCTAATAGAAAACCACACTCTCTGCTACTGAGCTTTTGTATGGCTGTAACGACTGAGCAGCAGTTCACGGAACACATAAATGTTAGGGCAGATGAAAGGGATTGACCCTTTGCAAGAGATGGGTAATTATTTCCCCTTGAATATAAGATGTAAAGTTATCTAGGTATGGAGACTATTTGTCTATCCCAGATCCCTTTCAACAGCTGAGTATGCTCTCCGGAAAGACAGGGGCCATGGCATTGTCCCACAGGCTAGCAGGACCAAAGCAATCCTTCAGCAGTAGACACTGTAGGTTATAGTAATGCCTTTGTGCTGAAATAAAATGAACAAAACAAGTTGGTCCAATAGAGACAACCATGGCAATAGGGGTATTCCAACGTGAAGAATACAGGTGACTCATGGAAAATGGTTATGAATTATGCAGTTCTAGATTGGATAATATTTCATAATCATGCTTCTAAACACCATCTTTCTCTTTTCAAAAAACAATCGATACAAATGAAAGGATCATGCTGCAATGTTTTAGGCATTGCTGCTGTTTCTTAATATTTATTCTCTTAACTACCTGATAAGCAGTTAATAAGAGTAGAGATGGTGGGACTTGGGAGATCCTTGGAATAAGGCTTCATTACATAGTGATAACCTTTGAACCTGTAAGAAACTCATAAACACATCTGAAAGAACAATAGAAAAAAAGCTGTTATTGAGTTTCAATGAGGGTATCTATATGAATAAGAAAGGATATGCCGGCCAGAGTTATTAATCTGCTAGATAAAAACACTTGTCCAGCTTTGACACAAGGGTTTGTGCCTAGTTTTATTATAGCTCATAATGCCAAGTTCAGTTGATATCCCTGGGTGTCTTGCTCTCTTCTAAAGGGAAACAGGAAAAGTGGATCTGGGGAAGAGGAAAGGTGAGAGGAAGGGAGGGAGGGGAACTGTAGTATGGATGTCTTGAATGAGAGAAGAATAAATTTTTATAAAAATGAAATACGGAAAAAAAGAAAATCGTGACATCAGGGGCGAACTACTTCCATATGAGTGGCTGGCCAAGGAGGAGGCTAATGGGGCCCCACAAACCACAAAGGCTGTTGCTGTTATTGTTGCTTGGATGCCAGAACTGGATATTAAGTCCATATTTTTACAAATACCACTTATTTTAATGACTGGATTTTGGGGAAACAAGCTGGGATTGAACTGGAAGCTCCTTCCCTGATTACCTGAAGTGCTGGAAGGCAGCAGGCACCTTGTTGTGGTGTTGGGAGAAAGGGGGATTTCCCGCTATAGTCCTGTTTGTCTGGGAACCCTTTGTGCTACAGCACCAAACATCAAGGAAGAGGCAGCTGCTTTGCAGCAATGTCACAACGGTTAAGCATGAAACAAACAAGCTTTTTAGTTGTAATTAAGGCCCATTAAACACACGCCCAGAAAAAACAGCTTACATGTTGTCCTTTTGGCCAGAGCTTGTGCCTTAAGATATGTAGGCAGCAATGGGAAGACAATTACAATCGCTATAGTTGGTTAAAGGGATGTCATATATTTGTCAAACTGCCTTCTTAAACATTTGTGTTTATGTCCTTAGGTGACTTTCTGTCAGTCTCAGGCAGTCATGGAAAGAAATTTCCATTTTACAGTGGAAAGTGTACGAGAGAGAATCATAACCACTGACAACAATCCTGATGAAAAGGGACTGCTGATATGACATAGTGGCCCATCGCCTAGCTACAGATGGCCAACTAAATCATCCCCTCCAAGCTCAGGGAACATCATGGAAGACATGACAGAAAGAACTTAAGAGCCAGAGAAAGGGATGGAATATTGCGTAGTGATTTCCTCTGAACTGAGTTGAGATACTACTTCCTAGAAGGAGGGAGAGAGAGAGAGGACCATGAGATTAAGAAAGTAAGTAGACCTCTGAGTCTATGAAAAACTAATATTTACACGATTAAATTACACTTCTAGCACAAGGCCTCTCCCAGAGATTACAGAAGCAGCTAACCATTGATGGTGAAGGGAAACACTATGACTTGTTGAGCCACCTGCAAGTTGTACAGGGAGCTGCAATGATACAGCTTTCATGAGTCAACACTCATGCTGGCGTGGGCTTTTGGGTGATACAGCTGTGTCTGTGTCATCCATGTTCCTCTTCAATACTTTTACATGCTCATTAGTTCACAGTTAGTCTTTGGTGCATTCATAACTCCAACCTGTGATCAATGCCCTTTCTGGACTGAGTAGATGGATAGTCACATCTTCCCAGGACAAGTTAATACAACAGAATGAGGACATCAAGTATCTTGTGAGCTCCATTCAAGGATGACATAGAGAGGATGAACACTGGAATCCAGACAAAGCAATAGACACCTTTCTCATGTTCCTAGCTGAGTAATAACATGAATTTACTCTCAATGACAAGAAAATACTTCCACTAAAGCACAATCACTGTGGAAACTAAACATGATCATAACCAAAAGCCAACGCATATTTTAAAAACTGTACTCATTTTAATTCTGCAAGTCCTTACAGATGATTTACTCTGTGTTAGCTGCTCTGGAAGGACAAGCAAATAGAAAAGAAATGGACATAACTGGGCAGATAAAGGATTTACTAGTGTTTGCTGCTTAAGCATGAGAATCTAAGTTAAATATCAGGCAATAAGGCTTACATCTATCACCCTAGCGCTGGGATGGGGCAATGCCATGGATCAATAAGGCCTGGGGTCCAGTGAACTTTGCTGAATGGGTGAGCTCCAGGCTCAGTGAGAGTCCTTGTCTCAAGACAAAAATAATATGAAGGGAGCCTTAGAGAGAAATTCGACAATGAACTCTGGCCTTCAGTTACACACACACACACACACGAGCATGTACATGTGCACACACCTATCTATACACACACACACACACACACACACACACAAAATAGGGGATTAAAAGAGATATACTCAAAAAAGGAAAGAAAGGAACCAAACAAAAATTTTAGAAACATTTCATGAAGAATGGCTCAGAAGTTAAGAGCACATATTGTTTTTGGTTTGTTTGTTTGTTTGTTTTACAAGACCTTGTTTCAGTTAGTTCCCAGTTCCTTGTCAAGTTGTTCACATTAACTGTAACTCCATCTTCAAGGGATTGTCTGGCCTCTGTAATACCTGGCATTAATGTGTACCTACACATACCCCCACATAAATATATGCACTTCCAGATGACTGAATTTGTTTCCCCAAACCCATATTGTGTTACTCACAGCTTCCTGTAACTGAGTCACAGGCTATGTGCAGCCTTAGTTTGGTCTTAGCAAAAACCTGCACTTATGTACAAACTCTCTCTCTCTCTCTCTCTCTCTCTCTCTCTCTCTCTCTCTGTCACACACACACACACAGACACATGGGTATAGATACATAAACAAGCAGGCACACACACACACACACATACACAAATCAAATAAACTTTAGAAAAGTCGTGACCACAGTGGATTAAAAACAGGCTTAAATAATTAATACTTAACATAGTTGCCTGATATAGGTGTAAGTTGCCATAGATGGTCTGTCATAGATGGTCTGTTTGAGAACACTTGAAACCAGTAACATTAGGAAATAACTGACAGAATAGGACCTCCAGGAGGAGACAGCAGCATATTTTAAAGCATGACATACTGGTACATCTGCTGAGAGAGCAAATCCATTTTCTGACATCTGGCCCTGCTTTCTTATTGATTAATCATGATATTTAGCAGAAATTTTATTCATTGCATAGTCACAACAATTTATCATGGTAAACAAAGTGGAATGAGTACTTACTGCCTGAGTGTACAGAAAAGAGAACAGTTATAGTTTCCCTGGTAGACTAACTTTCTGACTGAAGTATTAGAAGAGATATATTTTTAGAAATATTATACATTCATAATTTTTGTATTGTTGGCTTTACATAATATAAAGCAACACTGACTCATATAAAGTATATTATTTTATATACAACTTCCTAAATGATTTTCTGTTCATTCCTAACACAAATATGATTTTGATGGGTTGTCAGATATCAACAATTGTGCTAGACTCTAGAAATGCAAAAATAGTGTCCTGTACTCTCAATCTCAATGATTTATTCAAGGGAAATTTTCGTAGACATCTAATCAGCTATTTAAAGAATATAAGCAATACAAGGATAGGAATAAACCAATAGAAGCATAATAAAGGAGTCAACATAGGAAAATAATTGAATATTTGGCAGAATTTGACTTTGCCTTTGGAAAAAAATGAAAAATAATAAAGTTAAAGAAATTTGTTTTAGAGTAAAATCATAAGAACTTAAACAAAGATGGTATTGAAGCATTAAAGATGGTTATGGAAGTTGCCATGTGGCTTTGATATTCTGGAGTTTAAATGGAGAAATACTGGTACATTGGAAGGTGTTGGTAATGACGTAAATGTATTTACATTTAAAAGGTTTTATGTTCTATCTTCATTGACAATATTCTATCAGCCAAGTTAAACAATGATGTTGCTTGTGTTCTTATGGCTCTGCAATTGCTGCCATCCCACAAAGAATAACGTTTGTTGGTGTAGTTTAACAGCTGCTAATAAGAAAAATTTAAATGAAAGAATCTCTATGTGCTACAGAGGGTTAGTTAATGCATCATATCGGTGTTAATTAAAGTATTATTATAAGGCTGACTGTTACCTCTTATATCCCTAGTATTTACAAACATACTTCATTAATCTTTGCCCTCCTTGTGGGATGAGGCACTGCACCTGTTCTTTTTTATAAGCAAAAATGTTGCCTACCAGATAGATGGTGTGCAGCTCAAGACAGGAATGGGTGGCATGTGGCAGATGAAAGACAAAGCATCCTGGTGTTTGTTATGAATTTTGATTTCCCCCAATTTGGAGAGCACTTTTGTTGCTGTTGTTCATTGGCAAAGTAGAACTTCAATTCCCTTAAATGTGTATCCCTTAAATTTAACCTATGATGCCATTATCATTTTCAACATCCTTTTGTGGTCCAGAGCTCTTCTTCACTACTTAGAATTTTTGAAATGTTACATTGCTATGAGTTTTGGGAGAATGTTTCTATTGTCTAACCTGGAAAACATGACTTTTCAGGAAACAGATAAAAATTATTAACTGTATACGGAAAGTACAGCATCTTGTCCAGGCTATTATTCCTGGGCAGAGTTTATGGAGTCAGCCTCGAAATTCTTGGAGGAAAGATTGCAGAGTTCTGAATAAGGAAGAAAATAAAAATAACAGCAAGAACGGTGCCAACACAAATACCATACTTAAACATGCATTATCATTTTGGATTTTGGACGTATTAAAATACTTAGTAACATTTACTGAGATAAAAAATTTCCCCACTTTGTAGTTTAATAATCCATACTGTCATGATCAAAGTTCTCATTATCTATAGCTAGTTAGATGTAGAACAGGATGCAACTATCAGTGGATTATCTCCTGCAGTTTTCTTGCAACCTTTATCTTCAGTTGTTTCTTTATTTCAGAGCAACTGGATATTGAAAAATCCCAAACTTGACTTTTGGTCAAGACAATCAGTAGTAGTTAGTGCTAAGTATTTGTAGGAAACAACTCTTTTGAAAGGAAGGGTCTCACAGTTTGAGGGTGTAGTCCATCATGGAATGTAAGGTACAACATCAGGCGCTTGAAGCAGTTGTTCATTTTGGATCTATACTAAGAAAGCAAAAAGCAATGGATACTAGTACTCAGGTTGCTTTCTTCCATTTCCCTTTTTATTCAGAACGTGGCCTCAGGCTACAGAACTGTGCAAACCATATGGAAATATTGCTCTTCCTTCCTCAATTACACTCTGAGACCTCCTCAGTTACTTCTCTCTTCAGTTACATGTAGAGGTGTATCTCGCAGGTGATTCTAAGTTTTTTCAAATTCATAATGAAAGTTAGCAATCACATTTTGAATTGGTATATTAGGGTTTATAAACAATAATATTCATATCAATACTGATAGTCTACTTTTCTGATGATTGACTTATTATGAAAATGTTGGAAAATAAATTGATTCGAAAGTATGCTAGCCTAAGGAGTGAGTATTGAACTCAGGAAGAGTTCACAGAGAAAATTCTCAGGTTTCTCAGGCTCCAAAGTCTGACTTCGAGTTCTAGCATTTCTATTTCACAGTGATCAATCTTTTCAGGTCAAAAGGACTTATTATAAAAGAGAGTAGATCTGTTTACTGACATGTTTGCTAAATACATAGATAAATATTGTTAGAATGGCTCTCATCAGCTAGTGTACCATTTTCTTGGCTAGTAGAAATGATAGAAATCAACTAAAAAGAAGCATACTGATAAGATATTTTGGAAAGAAAAAATGTTTTGAATGAAGATATCCTTTCTTAAAGAATACATCTAAAAAATACATTGTAATGGATCAGGAAAAGTAGTCTCTTCAAGAATTATGTAACATAGGAATAAAATACCTCCTATTAATTTGGGAGCTTCTGATAGTCTCTGCTTTTATTTAAAAAGTTAGAACATTCAGAAACATGTTGTTATTACAATGACAAATCTCTGAATGGCCATCCCTGTCATGAAAGTTACCAAATGGATATGTTTTCTATGCAGCATTAACTACACATCTTCCACAGGAATCTAATGCCATACATTTCTGAATATTTAAACTGGTCATCTCTTGGAAGTCATCCTAGGAATGTTCAGCACTCCTTCACTTTGAGTGTGTTAAGAAGAGAAATGGCCACAAAGAGCATCATTACTATGTGAGGAATAATAACCCAAGTCCAGAGTATGTCAGAAATAAAAAAATTGGTTAAATGACAAAGAAAGGAATGAAAAGAATACTTTGATATTTTACTGAATTGTTTCTGTAAATACAGTCTTGTTTAGCATCATTCTCTGTACTGGTACCAGTACAATCTTCCATACATTTTAATTTGATGCATCAGGTTTCTGCTTTGTTTTTGGAATTGAAAGTTTCCTTTTATTCTCAGAACCCCAAACATAAGTTTAAAGGTCATGCATTTGACCTCTATTACTCCTAGCTGTTAGCATAGTTTACCCATTGATTATGATTTAACAGCTCTGATAATCTATTAACCATTTTATTATATCAATGTGTCTGACTCCTGCCACAGAGGCTTACTGTGGGCAATTTGCTTCCTCCATTTTTGTCCATTTAGTTACTACCTAAATTTTAAAGTTCAAATAAAATTTTCATTCTCGAAAACAAGATTTCTCTGAGGTTGTGATCTAGTTCATGATCTGCTATAATATCATCTAATATCACCAGAGTCCTTTGCTTTATAAGTTACAATTCATATTTATTCATGTAACAGTTTGATCAATATCTGTTTCTCCTACTACACTTGGTTGACATAGAAATTTATTTGAAAAATAGCGTATCATTGCCTAGTCCCTCAATGCCTAATCACAACTTGTCATTTTATATGTTTATTGAGCAAATTAATGCCAACCATGCTGTTTGATGTGTCTCACTTGAGATTTTTAATGTATTCTTTCCACATTCATGTTTGTTAAATTATATAGTACAATTAATCAACATAATGATCATTAAATTTTTACCTTTTCCATAATAATAAAGATGATAAAAACTTACAAAATCCATTATCTTCTCTTAATAACAAAATACCAACTGTTTCCATTTATATGTGTATACTTTTGATACTTATTTTCTCTGTAGTGTTGATTGAGGACATACTATATGGATGCCCTCTGTTTCCACTTAATAAGATACAGAGTCATTTTAGTAACTACATACAGATTAATTTTATGTTATTGACTTGAGTGTAGACTACTCTTGAGCAGATATGATCCTATTTGTTTTACTGTCTCTTGGTTAAGGCACATGTTGCTTAATTCAAATTGTAAATAATACCTATTTTCAGACCTGGTTTTGGGCACTTTTTCAGTCTTTGCACACATTTCTAGCAATGTTATTTGATAAAAATAGTTCTTTAAATGATAATTTGTGTAACTCACAGCTACTTGTAACTGAGCTCCAGGCTATGTGCAGCCTTAGTTTTGTCTTACGAAGAACCTGCACTTATGTACACAAATGTTCCCTCCACCCCCCCTCTCTTTCTCTCTCTCTCACACACACACGGGCATACATACATACACAAGCGGGCACACTTTAGAAAAGTCATGACCACAGTGGGCTAAAAACAGGCCTAAATAATTAATACTTAACATAGTTGCCTGATATAGGTCATCACTAGGCTGTTCCACCTATGACTAAAAGTTAGATGGTTTGCTCTGAGAAGCTATTTCCTGGAATGTCACACAGAAAATACTGAGAATGAGAAGATAAACATTGTGGACTGCTTCATGTGTAGGCCAAGTTTCACTTGCCAGCTTTATACCATACAAATTCAGAAAAAAAAAAACCCACCAGGATTTTCAGTAAACCCTTAGTGCATATTTAGAATTATGCATTTATTCCAAGAGCAATGTGAACATGTCCTTGGGTCCTCATATCGAAGTCAAAACATTTTTAATCACATCACTGTCCTCTTTGAGCAAAACATGCTTTCTTTGGTCTAAAATGCAGAATCTGCAATTTTTCATATTTGTAAATGAAATAAGAGGAACCAGCATCTTGGCGTCTAGTTTTCCACATGCTTTAAATATATTACCCAATTCATATTTCATTGCCAGATCTTCTACCATCATTAATAATTATCTCATTCAATGATTTAGAATATTTTAGTCTAAATGTCCTGACCTAGATGCGATTACAGATCTGTCTTAAGTTTAATTTCAAAGTCAACATCCTCTTACCACAATTAAGAAGACTACCTTTTACTTCCAAAAGTCAAAAACATGCTAAAAACTGTCTGGAAGATTCTCACCTCGAAAACAAAATACTACAATACTACATAAGAAAAAAAATCAAAATCACTTTGTTTTTTAAAAAATAGTTCTTATAAAAGTACACACAAAGAAAGAACATTTCCATGTTTGAATGATATGATAATGAACACACATTTAAGAATTGAAATCTCAAACCATTTAAAACAGAAAATGACTTCTTAGCCAAAATATGTGCTCCTGGAAAATAAGAAAAGGAACATAACCAAAAGGCATTGCAACCAAATCACTTCCTGAGCCATAATGAGCTTAGGTTTTTAATCAGACTAATGAGAAAAGATCTGTAATTCAGCACAGTTCATGAGTCATACCGTAAAGTTTCTCCCTACAGTTTCATGGCAGGCCTTGCTGTATCATTCATTAGGTACTGCAAAAGCAACACTTTCCAGAACACAATGAACTACAGACAGGAAAAGCAATGAGGAGGCAGCCTAGGTACAGCCTTCCAAACTGCCTTTCGCCACTTCTGTCAGGGGGGTTCCATCTGCACTTGCTCCAAGCCAGGCTGACTACCTCTGGGTTAATCGAATGACTCATTGGTGGGCTTGGAAACCCTGGTTTTATAATTTCTCTGATAAAATTGTCATATTTTAGGGGAGATTTGACTAGGAATAAAAAAGGTAACCAATCAATTCTCAGGTTTTCTAGCCCTCCTTGGTTATCAAGGATACAGAATTTTAATAGCTCTGTAATGCCTGTTCAGAATGCCTGAGCATTATAAGTATACAGCACTTGTAAGCACAATTTGCCTCACAATTATTGGTACTTTAAATACTAAGTACAGGGCTGGAGAGATGGCTCAGAGGTTAAGAGCATTGCCTGCTCTTCCAAAGGTCCTGAGTTCAATTCCCAGCAACCACATGGTGGCTCACAACCATCTGTAATGGGGTCTGGTGCTCTCTTCTGGTCTTCAGACATACACACAGACAGAATATTGTCTACATAATAAATAAATAAATATTTAAAAAATAAATACTAAGTACATACAAACAGGCTCTGAAGTCCAGAAAAATCATAGAAATCTAGTAAGGTGACTGGTAAAACAGCAAAGTAGGTTAGGGTAGATTTTAAGTTGGAAAGGCAGGTAAAATAAGTACTCATGGCACAAAAGGAAGAGGAAAGGGCAGGGAAGCCAAAGAGTAGAGGATATGACGTGTTTTAACTACATAGCCTTAAGGGACTGAATTTCCCTAAATATCAATGTCCCTGTCTCTTAAATAGTAAAAATCTGACTTTATAGATCTCTCATCTGAAAAAAATTAGAGTTCATCTTGCCAGATTGTTAGCATTTATAACTATTATTATTATTGAGTTGTTTTAAGTGTACTTTAATTATAAGAGAGATGATCAGTTTTCATTTATTACAGGATATATGACTTTTTATTATATACCTCTAAAATTAGGAGAAGAAGGTTCATTTCATATATACAATTCTTGTAAGAATCTCCATCTTCCTGTTAAGGTGTATCCATAACTTCTGGGTGTATTTTCTCCTATACCATCATAGAATGTAACTATTTCTGTCTCCCTCTGTTGCTCCTCCTTCTCTCATTCTTTCCATCCAACTCTATCTAGTTTTTGCTTGCGACCTTCCTCTATAAGTCCTGTATTTTTAGAGTTGTTAGTTGGCCACTCCTGGAGATTTCTTCTGTGACTGTAGGCTTGGCTGTGATTATAGTTATGGCCACCTGGGGAAAGCAGACTGCAAAGGAGCAAAACTGCATTTTTAAAGAGCCTCTGTAAAATCAGAGCCAAAACGGAAATTGGCATATTTGTCTCTAGGGGAATGCCTGTCTCCCAACCTATCTGGTACACCAGAAGACAAAATGGAACAATGAGAGGCTGGGGAGAAGGCTATGTGGTTAACATGTTCTCAGCTCAGGCAGAAGGCTGGAGTTCAGGTGCCCAGAATTCATATAAATTTCAGGTAGATTTATTTGGTGGCCTGCCTGAAATGTCTCATCTTCAGAATGTGAGTAATGGCTTGCCCAGAGCAAGCTGGCAAGTGAGATGAGCCATATAAGTGGGCTCTAGGTTTGACTGAGAGACTTTGCCTTATTGAAAATGGTGGAATAATGATGGAGGATAACTGAGAAAGATGAAAGATGATTCTGAATCATCTTTGGTCCCCCTCATGCATGCTCACCCATATACATGCGCGAGCGCACACACACACACACACACACACACACGTGCACTCATCCATGTATGTCTATGCATGGAATATACATATATAGACACGCACACAAACATATAAACTAGAAGGAAAGCAAATAGTCATAATGGTCAGAAAAACAAGCTTTGCTTCATTTCCTGGCCTTGGATTCTACTATTTAAAACATCAGAATTACGATGTCATCGTTTGAGACTCCAAAACTTTCTTTTGTGAGCAAAATGATGAACATGGTGACTGAATTATTAAAATGTTTTCAATAAGTATTTTTTCTTATTGATTTTGATACAGTCACACTTGTATTGGCTTTTCCAACCTGCACTCCAAAACAACCTGACTCAATTTAACTATCTGGGACCACAGATAAACATACAGAGAGCTTACCAGTTGTTCATCACTGAAATCAACCTCCTTCCCAAGCTCTCATCTCTAAAAATTTTCAAGATTGTCTTTAGTTCCTAGGGCTGAATGGTGTCCTACCAGACGACAAAAGTAAGCTTTTCTAATACCATTCATTTGCCTTCAAATTTCCTGATGTCATTGTTTTTTTTACAGCTGAGTAATATTCCATTGTATAAATGTACCACATTTTAAAATTGATTCTTTGCCTGGGGGCACATAGGTTATTCTGGTTATTTGTAAATAAAGCTGCTATAAACAGTTGAGAAAGTGTAGTTGTAAAAAAAAAATCATCTTGAAGTAACTCAGACTCAGAAAGAGAAACATGGTATAAAGTCACTCATAATTGGATATTAACTCTAATAGAAATTCACAGACCAAGAGAGGACTTGAAACAAGGAGGGCCCAAGGCTCTCACTGACTCTTACTGGGAAGGGAAAATAAAAGAGATCTCCTGAGTGTACTATGGATGGTTGGGGATGGGAATTTGAGGGATTGGGTTGGAGGGTGGGTAGACGGGAAGAGTATTGATAGAGATGACTGGAAAGTGAGACTTTTGAGGGACAGATAGAAACTTGATGATAGGGAAACGCCCACTAATCTACAAAGGTGATCCCAAGTTAAGATTCCTAGCAGTGGTGGATATGTAGCCTGAACTAGTTATCTCCTGTGACCAGACTGGTGACTACTCGAATCGGCATCAGAGAGCCTTCATCCAGAAAGTGTTGGAAACAGATACAGAGACCCACAGTCAAATATTAGGCCAAGCTTGGGGACTCATGTTGAAGAGAGGGAGGAAGTATTGTAAGGAGTGAGAGGTGTCAGGATCATTATTAAAAAAAACTCTCAGAAACAACTAACCTGACTCATAAAAGCTCACTGAGTCTGAACTAGGGAGCCTACATGAGACTGATTTAAGTCCTCTACATATATGTGACAATTGGGTAGCTTGGTCTATTTGTAGGACTCATAATAATGAGCTCAGGGATTGTCCCTAATGCTTTGGCTGGCTCTTGGAAACCTATTCCTCACACTGGATTGTATTGCTTAGCCTTAATACAAGGAAGGTGCTTAGTCTTACTGAAAGAAGAAGGAGGAGGTAGAAGAGAAGTCAGCTTGATAACATTAGATTAGATATATAGTAACAAGCAGACCATGGTGAAAAATTCAATTTAATTAGAATTCTGTGTACTAACGTCCCTTTGAATGACTTGCGTTTAACAACAAGCGTACAGAAATATTGAAGGAAAGCAGATAACTACCCGCATTGCAAAACAGTTGACTTTTGCAACTCCTCTTCTTAATCTTGTTAGTGTATTACAATGCCTGTATGGTAAGAAAATGAGAAAGGATGGCTTCTTGCCCGTAGCCAATGAAGAGTAACTAAGACTGCTAATCAAACAGCTACCATGGAATCAAAACTTTCAAGGAAGCATAGGAGTGCAAGTCAAAGCTCAGTTTTCACACATTAAGCTTAGAGCTCTCATTCAATGGTACCTTGATGCCGTGGGGGAGACTTCAAAGCAAGAATTCCACATGGCTGTGCCAAAAGTCTTACCTTGCAAAATTTTTATTTACAACATGTTTTGTAAGGCTGCTAAATTTGGGGTCTGTTTGTTGGACAGCAACATAGAACTAATACAAAGAATAACTTATGGTTTGAGACCAGTTTGTCAATCTCACAAACTTTACAGATCATAGTAAAGACACTGGCATAGTGGGAAACCAGCAGGAATTTGCAGCACAGGGAAGGAAGCTTTGCACCAGTTAAGGATGAGTGTGATGATTGCTTTGATGCAACTGAGCAGTATGCATTTTGGGGATTTTTTTCTAAAATTTATTATATAGTCAGAAAAATGCATTATTTCTTTTATTAAACTTTTTTTGTTTTTACATACTTTTTAAATTTGCATACTAGGCCCAGTTCCTTCTACCTCAACTTCTCCTGCCTGCCCCAACTTCCCACAATCCCATGCCCCATCCACTCCTGAGAGGCGGTAAGGCCTCCACTGGGGAGTCAACAAAATCTGATATACCAAGTTGAGTCAAGATCAAGTACTTCCCCAACTGTATTAAGGTTGAGCAAGGCATCCCACCATAGGGAACAGGCTCTAAAAATCCAGTTCATATACCCACAATAAGTCCTAGTCCCACTGTCAGCGGCCCTTCAACAGATCAAGCCACGTAACTGTCACCCACATTCATAGATCTTAGTTCAGTCACATCCAGGATCACCAGGTTTCATTCCAGAGCCAGTGAGCTTCCACTAGCTTGAGTCAGCTTTCTCTATGTTTTTCCCAGTCATGATCTTGACACTTGCCTTGCACATATGATCCCTTGTCCATCCCTCTATTCAACTAAGATCAAGGAGCTCAGCCCAGTGCTTGGCTGTGGATCTCTACACCTGCTTCCATCCGTACTGGGTGTAGGTTCTATGATGACAATTAGGTGATCACTAATGTGATTATAGGGGAAGGCCAGTTCAGGTACCTTCACTATTGCTAAGAGTTTTAGCTGGGCTCATCCTTGTAGATTCCTGGAAATTTACCTTGGACCTGGTTTCTCCCTAACCCCATAATGGCTCCCTCTATCAAGATATCTCTTTCATTGTGTTCCTTCTTTGTCCCTCCTGCAATTTGGTCATCAGGAGCCCTCATTTTCCCATCCCCCATCCCCTCCCTTTTATTCGCCTTCTCAGCTAATCAGGAGATCTTAACTATTTCCTTATCCTGGGACTCTCTATGTGAGTCCCTCTTAGGGTCCTCCTTGTCATCTAGCTTCTCTGGGGTTGTGGATTATAGCCTGGTTATCCTTTGCTTTATATCTAATATCCACTTAAGTGTGAGTACATATTATGTTTTTCTTTCTTAGTTGGGGTTACCTTACTCAGGATTGTTTATTTCTAGTCTCATCAATTTTCCTAGAAATTTCAAGATGTCATGCATTATTTCTTACTATCTCTTAAGTTACACTCATGAGTATGTTGGTTTTCAGGTATAATCTGTTCCACAATCAAAAATTCCTCGTTGAGGATGTTTTTTCAAATAAATTCCATTTTTTTGAGGTAGATGTAGTTTTAGTGGGAATCTAAGAAATAACATGCACTTCATGTTGCTTTCCATATCAATTACAATATCACAACCGGGATACCAGTAGGATGCACTCTCAGGATAAGATGCAAATTTATTGGATTTCAAAGTAGTCATTTGAATATTTCTGTGTTCGTGTGGTTTTAAGCAATTTTGGAACATGTATACAGCAGTCTGACTATTGCCCCAGTACAAGTAAAACAATGATACAAGATAAAGATGTTTTAGTGTAACAGGTACCCATAGCTGTCTTGTTACAACTCTAGCCGGTTGTCTTCTCCCTCTGCTAAATTTAAGCTTTAGCAAACAGAACTTATACTATATAACATTGCTATTTCATTAATTATACACAACTGACATCATATGGGATATAGTCATTTGCATAGTATGATTTGTATAAAACTTGGGATGGGATCAGTTTTTGCTTGTGTATGTCCAGGTTTTCAAACCAGCAGCACACATTGCTCATAAATGTATTAAAATATTCTCCCTACCTCACCTTTTACAAATGCCTTGAAATCTGTTAAGGCTGTTGTGATATCAACAGTATGTACCTTTTGGTGGTTAAACGACATTCTATGGTATGGAGTTATCAAATTATTTTAGCAATTCACTCATTTAAAGACATCTCGGTCATTTTCAGTTCTTGGATATTATGAACAAAGTCATCGCAAATAAACATGTATAGAATTTTACATGAATTTAAGCTTCCCTTTATCAAAGGAAAATGCACTACAGTATGACTGTTGGACTTTATCATAAGTTTTTTTTTAGTTTTCTAAGAAACTTGTTGAATAAATTTCGGGATGAATGCTCCATTTCACATCCTCTTCAATAACACTCGATTTGGCTTCACAAGCAATTCTTAGTAGTAGTAGTAGCAGTACCTTATGTTTTCATGGATTTAAATTTCATTTTTTTTTCTAATGAGATAATACACAGAACAGCTTTTATGATTTTATGTCTTTATTTGCTCTACATAACTTCTTCCCTGAAATGCCTGCCAGATATTCTATTTACTAACTTGGTTGTTTGCTTTGATTACAGTTTTGCATGTATATTTTCATCCACAATTCTTCATCAGATATATGATATTTACCTTTACTTCAATGTTACTTATAGCAGGTTCTCTCACAGAAAATAAAGTATGTCATTCTGACAAGATGCAGATTAACTTGACCTTTTTATCTTTTCAGTTAAGCTGGAGAGGGGAAGAGTAAGACAGGGAGAGAGAGAGTGAAAGGAAAAGCTCCTTGACTAGCTTGTGTTATTAAAGATTCATGTGTGTTTTTCTTAAAGCTTTTATTAGTTTCATGTTTTATAATTAAGTTTATCATCATTTGAATAGATGCTTATATAAGGAAGTATGGGAATCTTGCTTTATCTATGGTTGGTTATTCACTTTTTCTAGCCAGAAACAAAGTTGAAATTTCTTTCAGTTGAACTTTTATCATTTTTATAAAAATCAAACCCAAAAATATTCATTTTTATTTGATATTTTATTCTTAAATATTAACTTGAAATACTAAAGTTTACCACATCAAAATTAATTTAAAACGGATTATGCGTTAAAATGCAACAGTCAAAGCTATGTTAGGATTTATTTAATATGATTGTTTCTTAACATTAAATACAAATATATTTTAATATTACTATAATCTGATGAGTAACACCAAGGAGGGAGAAAATAATGCTTATTTCATGGTGCTTGTTTTCTCCAGATCTTCTTGTTGAAAAAAATCATTAAAATGCAAAATGTTGAATTTATTACCTTCATCTCATGATAAGATGCGACTGAACTCTGAATTACAACACATCTTTCTGAAAACCAGACATATTTGGTTGACTGTGACATGTATCATTTTTCTAGAGCAGAGTATACATGAGAACCTAAACCCTATAAGCCACACTGTTGCCACTTTGGGATTTTATTCTATCTAGTAGTACTAGGTCATGTTGATTGACCTGAAAATTCCTTAGAGCATTATTTCCCTTAAACCTGTCTACTCACATCAGAAGCATCGGCAACTGCATTATTAAATGCATAGAATGGGCTTAGATCTTCACATAGTATGGGTGCTTGTTAATTCCTTGGCACACTAAGGATAGTAAAGACCCGGGGTATGGTACAAGATTGAAGAGTTTGTGAGGTTTTACACAGCAATGGATAGCAGAAGCCTTTCTAGGATCAAAAGTTTGAAAAATATCACATTGTGTAGGTTTAAATAACTTTATTTACCTTCAGCGTGTTTCAACTTTATAGCCTTATTAGCCCTTAAACAGTTTTATTAGCAGATAACACCTGGCTATTATGTATCATATTTACTATTTTTTACATTATTAATCCTACTTTGAGCTAAACAATCAATAATTTACAGAATGATAAAATAGCAAGTGAAATGCAAACTTCTGATGACTGTCATAAAACCCAAAGTTTGCGACAGATAGTAGATTAGAAATTTACTTAGAATCATGATTTGGGGCTAAGCATGCATTCCTGACCATTTAGAAGTGTGTGTTGAAACTTTTGACCAGGCATGCTCAGGTGCTAATGATCACTGTCTAGTAGATAAAAGACTATAGGAGGATTCATGACTTGTATGATAAAGTCATCATTCTACAGCTTGATTGGCTCTGTGACTTTAGAATCTATCTCTAAATTTGATGCCTAATGAGTATCAGTTGCGAACAATAAAAAGGAATGCTAACAGAAAAAATCTGAATGTTTGCTGGAGTGGAAAAGAAAAAAGTCAAGAGACAATATCTTTATTAGTCCTGTTCCTGAGTCGCTGTGTGAATTCAGGTCAGCCACTTAATTTTCAGATTCTCCACTTCTTCCTTTATGTGAAGAAATAGTTGGCATTTAGCAAATAATGCAAGCAGGATTACAAAAACTTGGGACTGAATGGTTCTAATCACATGTAGCCACTGAACAGTGACCTAATAACACACATATTCTGAGCCTAAATAATTTATAAAATGAAGATAATGTTTCAATGACTTAAATTGCTGTGAAAATTAAAAATATGTGCAGAGGTAAATAATTACTTTGGAATCAGGCACATAATAAAGAAAAATGTGTGAAATTATATTTTCATAGCTATTTAAGTAAAATGAGGTAAGTTCCTAGAGGCTCATGGAATTAGGTTTACAATCTAGCTACTGGATTGTAATGTCTTAGATGTAAATCTGAATACACTTTCGCTGCCTAAGAAATGAAGAAATGATATGAAACATGGCTGCCTAACAGACTCAACAACTGTTGGTAGCCAACTGTGTGAAAAACGGAATGACTCTTCCTGTGTGGGCCATAATAGATAAGCCCATTTTAATAATAAATTTCAGAATATTATCCAAGTTATATTTTTACCTTGCTCTTTACTTGAAAGCATACATCTCATAATGTACATCCTCTTTTTCCAAACTTTAAAATATCTTACATGTTTTTAAAGCATTTTATTATAAAATAAATTTGCAAATAAATGAAAATATCAATCATCATAATCAACCAGAACCAAACTTGATAGAGCTTTTTTTGTTTTTTTTGTTTTTTTTTTGGTTTTTTTTTTTTCTGTCCTGGTTTAGATGTTTACAATGATGTGCTGTTTCTTATGTAAATATTTGAATCACGACAGAAAAAAAGCTATTTTATCAAAACTGGAACAATTATAATGTACATTCCTGAGGGTCGTATGATTAATGCCACTGTGATTCACAGTTGAGCACACTGTGAGCCATGTAGATAGAATCCTGGGAGGCCTATGATCCACTACTTTGTTGGAATTAAAAAGAACCCCTTTGCATGACTACAATGAGTTTTTTTATGTTCAGACTTTTATCTGAATATAAAAGTCCTAGTAAATTGTACTGTCTGTCTTTTCTTCAGATTGACCCTTATTATACTTTTAATTTAGAGCATTTTGATACAAAAGACAGTTCTTGTCTGAAACAAAATTTTACTTCCTTTAATGTAGCACCAATATAAGGCAGCCAGATAAATAAAAGATACCACAAACTTTCTATGTTTAAGAATAAACACCACTTAACTGAATATTTTGATACATGTTCTCTATTCACTAATCAGTTGATTTTAGGACTTCATTATTTTTTATAAAGCTATAATTACCATGGAAATACAGATATCTTTTTTCTACATTTTTATTGTATTTGTTGAGCTATATATTTTTCTCTGCTCCCCTCCCTTCCTCCCCCCTCTTTTTCTACTCTCTCCCATGATCCCCATGCTCCCAATTTACTCAAAGGATCTTGTTTTTGTTTCTATTTCCCATGTAGATTAGATCCATGTATATCTCTCTTTGGGTCTTTTTTGTTGTTTAGATTCTCTGGGATTGTGGATTCTAGGCTGGTTATTCTTTGCTCTATGTCTAAAAGCTACTTAGCTGTGGGTACATATTATATTTGTCCTTCTGGGTGTGGGTTATCTCACCCAATTTTTACATTTTCTAGATCCATCCATTTGCCTGAAAATTTCAAGATGTTCATATATTTTTTTCTACTGTGTATCACTCCATTGTGAAAATGGACCACATTTTCTTTATCCATTCTTTGGTTAAGGGGCACTTAGGTTGTTTCCAGGTTCTGACTATGACAAATAATGCTCCATGAACATAGCTGAGCACATGTCATTGTGGTATGATTGAGCATCCTTTGGGTATATAACCAAAAGTGGTATTGCTGGTTTTGAGGTAGGTTGTTTCCTAATTTTCTGGGCAAATGCCATACTGATATCCAAAACATCTCTAGCAGCTTGCACTCCCACCAGCAATGGAGGAGGGGAACACAGATATGTATTCAACATATGTGTTATCATTTATAGATATATGTGAATGACCCAAGGTCGTCCCATGAGGGTCTGTGGTGGGTCACCTGAAGCATCTGTGGGGCAGCAGTGGTTCACCCAGGTGGCCTAAGACCACCGTGGGAAACAGACGGATATGCCATGCAGAGAGAATTTGGGTATAGAGTTTCTTTAGTGGGTTATGGAGGGGAAAGGGTATGGGAAGAGAGAAAAGGGGAGACAGAGGGGGAGAAGAGAGACAGAGAGGGAGAGAGAGAGAAAAAGGCAGTTGTTACCTCTTCAGAAGAAGAAGAAAGGAAGAGCAGGCTGGGAAGCAGGAGGAAGATCCAAGGAGGAGGATGTCGGAGTGAGCAGGGCTTGTCTCTTAAAAGGACAGGGTTCCCAGGTGACAGATCAGGTCAGCAGATTATAACAAATACTTGTATCCATTTAATAACAAATATATAAGTTTTCATTCCAAGCTACAGAGTATTGTTTCTTTTATTCTACATTTTTGCCAACAGCAGTCATATTTGATAACATATTCTCTAATGGTTGTGAGGTAATCCCTTAGTGTACAGACCCCTGATGACATCAGTATGTGGCTATTTTTCAGACGTTTTGTCCATTTCTATTTATTTTTTAAGATTTGCCTATAAATGTCATTCATATTTTTATTTAAATAATAAGCATATTTTCTTAACATTGAGTTTTAGTTCACTGTGATATAGTTAAGAACTGAATCCTTTACAAAATGTATAGATAACAATTTTTCGCATTCTGTGGATCATCTCTTCACTCTGTTGGTTGTTACTTTACTACACAGAATATTTTAAACTTAAAATATTTCCATTTGTTTATTTTCTTGTTGCCCATGCTTTTGTACTTATATGCAGAAATCAATTCATAGCCCAGTGTAAACTTTTCTACTGTATTCTCTTATGATACGTTTAGACTTTCAGACAATACACTTTTTAGTCTCTTTTGATAGTTGTGTGTGTGTGTGTGTGTGTGTGTGCATGCGTGTGAGTGTCATGAGAGATGAAACAGATTTTATTTTACATCTGGATACAGCTTGCTTGTTATCACTAACTACTGAGATTATACTTTCCATGGTGTGTTGCTTCGTTATCTTTGCTGAAATTAAGTCCATATTAAATGAGTGAACTTATTTTTGGACTTATATTTTGTACCATTGTTCTATTTTTTCAGTAATGTTGTTATAAGTCTTAGGACTTTGGATATGTTTCAAAGTCAGATAATCTGGCTTCTTTAGCTTTACCCCATGTATACATACAACACACACACACACACACACACACACACACACACACACACACAAACTGCACACACACTGGGACTATTTCTCTTTTATTTGTATTCTTTATTTGTTCACAGTGGAATTCTGATTGTAATAAAACAAGATAACTGTATTAAAAATGCATGAAATCACTAAAGAATGTGGGGTAGAAAGTGCTGACCTAAGTAAAAATAAAAGGAATCTGCTAAACTAACAGCAATAGTAATTGCACATAAAGCTGGTACTTTGGTTAATACCCTATTTTCCCACAAGAATAGTGTAAATGATTCTGATACTGCTCTAAATGTGAACAAGAGTTAAACAATTATGTAGATATATGGCAGTGTGAATGTCAGGTTTATTTTGTTTGGTATAATTAGAGATATACAATGGCAATCATCTAGTAATATCTATGAACTGGTGAATTAAAGTTAGGTATATGAGTCTGACCTCATGTTTAACTTTTACATAGATATATATGGCTACATATATAAACATTAATAGCTATGCAAATATGTATTTATTAATATTTATTTACAAATTTGATACTGTCAGGTAAAGGGACATTGAAACAATTCCAGTTCAGTTACAGTGTCCACACTGCATATACAAGTTATTTTTATAATACTTTGTCCCATTAAAGCTTTTAGAAAATTTTTATGAAGTGGGTACAAAATATATAACATGTGTTTCAAGTAAAATATCCTCCAATAACAAAGAATTTCTGAATGCACACTCATGTCCACACACACACAAATACACACACAGAAAAATAGGTGTGTCATAGAACCACAAGCATCAACAAAAAGAATTTTTACTGCTCAGATCTGAAATATGTTGACTAACAAAGTAATAGAGGATCCAAAACAGGCTAAATGTCTTTATAATGATATCTACATTTAGACAGAATAAGCAAATACTCTTACAGAAGAATTTCAATTCTGTATGCAGACAATCTTTCCTCAAATAGACGAAACAGAACTCTCTTGCTTCATTGTGTGCTTTGCATCTTAGAAAGTAGAACTGCAAAAGGGATTTTTGTTTGATTTCTTCATCTTATTTTACATACCAGCTACAGTTTCCCCTCCCTCTTCTCCTCCTCCTCTTCCCTACCCCCACCTTCCTCCTACCACCCTCCCTTCACATCCACGCCTCCTCTGTCTTCATTCAGATAGGGTAAGGTCTCCCTTGAGAGTCAACAAAGCATGGCATATTGAGTTGAGGCAGGACCAAGCTCCTCCCTGTTGCATCAAGGCTGAACATCTGACCATAGAGAATAGGTTCCAAAGAGTCAACTCATTTGTCAGGGACAGGGCCTGATCCCACTGCTAGGGGCCTCACAAACACACCAAACTACACAACTGTCATCCACATACAAAGGTTCTAGGATCGTCCCATGCAGTCTCCCTAGCTGTCCATACAGAGTCTGTGAGCTCACAAAAGCTGGGCCAGCTGTCTCTGTACTTTCCCCTCATGATCTTGACCGCCACCCCCATCTTACTCATACGATCTCTCCTCCCTCCCTTCAACTGGACTCCTGGAGCTCTGCCCAGTGCTTGTTTGTGGATCTCTGCATCTGCTTCCATCAGGTAATAGATGAAGGCTTTATAATGACAACGTAGGTAGTAACCAATCTTACTGTAGGAGAAGGCCAGGTCAGACACCCTCTCCACTATTGCTAGGAGTCTTAGCTGGGGGTCATCCTTGTGGACTGCTGTGAGTTTCGCTGGTACCAGGTTTCTACCTAACCCAATAATGACCCTTCTATCAAGGTATCTCTTTCATTACTCTCCCGCTCCAGCCCACCCCCAACTTGACCATCCTGATCCCTCATGTTCCCTTTCCTTTCCCTCTACTCCCCCACCCCCAGTTTACCCAGAAAATCTCATCTTTTTCCTTTTCCCAGGGAGGTTTATGTGTCCCTCTTAGGGTCCTCCTTGTTACATATATTCTGTGGGGCTAAAGATTAAAGATTGGTTATCATTTGCTATATATCTAATACCCATTGATGAGTAATTATGTATCGTGTTTGTCTTTCTGGGTCTGGATTACATCAGTCATGATGATTTTTTTCTAGTTCTATCAATTTGCCTGCAAATTTCATGATGTCATTGATTTTTACCACTGAGCAATAATTCATTGTGTAGATATACCATATTTTCATTATCTATTCTACAGTTGAGGGGCATCTAGGTTTTTTCTAGGTTCTGACTTTTATGAAAAATAATTCTATGAACATACTTAAACATACTTGTGTTAGAAATTTATTGGATTTAACATTTTCTTTAACTGATGAATCTATTTTCCTTTATCATATATTCAACACCTAAGATTTTCTTTTCCATCTTTTGTATTCTTTTGGTGATGCTTGCATCTGTAGTTCCTGTTCACTTCTTCAGATTTTCCATTTTTGGAATTCCCTCAGTTTGTGCTTTCTTTATTGTTTCTACTTCAGTTTTTATGTCTTGAACTGTTTTTTTTTTTTTTTTTTGGTTTTTGCCTGTATGCTTATTTTTTTCTTGCTTTCTTTAAAGGATTTATTGATTTCCTCCATTTTTTGGTGTCTTTTCCTCAACTTATTTAAGGGATTTTTAAATTTCCTATTTCAGATCATCTATCATTTTCCTAAAGTAATTTTTAAGTTTGATTTCCTGAGTTTCAGCTGCATTGGACTATTCGGGATTTGCTGTTGTACGATCTCTGGGTTCTGGTGCTGCCATATTGCTCTTTCGGTTGTTGAATGTGTTCTTAAGCCAGCATCGACTCATCTTTTCTTACAAATGGCGTGGCTTGTGTCTGTGCCTATTCTTCCAACTGCTGTGCCTTGCACCTGTGCCTATGCAGTCTGCTGTTTCTCCAATTGTTGTGCTTTGCACCTATGCCTATGTAAGCTACTGGTTGTGTGGAGAAGATCTGGTGCAGGGGTGGAGGGAACTGTTCTGATGCCTGGGGTTTGACGGCAGAGTGGGTCTTGGTGGGATAGTATCTAGTAGGTGGTGAGGGGTGGGGCCAAGCCAGAGGCAGACATATCACCTACTTGCAGGCTTGTGGGAACTCCAAAAAGGGGATCTTTACATGAGATAAATTTACCCAAACCCTGCCTTAATTATTGATTAAAGTCAGTGCCAGCAACAACCAATACCAGTTGTAGATCTGCATGAATAGTGATATAAACTGAGAAACTATCACAGACTAGTAAATTGAAAGAGTTATAAGTAAATGTAATGTGGCAACCACAATGGAGGACAGAGATGTCAAAAAGGACAATGTCAGTAACACAAACTGTGGCTATGACTAAGTATCTAAGAGAAACATCTGGTGAAGTAGAGGCTTCTTTTGACCCGCTGTTCAGAGGTTTTAGATCATTATTATGAGCAGAGTAAAGCAAATAGAACAGTTCGCATCATGGCAGACAAGAAACAGAGAGATGATGCACTTACTCTTATTTTTCCTTTTTCTTTTTTTTTTTATACAGGTCTCCACAGCCTGTTTCATGGTGCTGTCTCTTTTTAGGATAGTTATTCTTCTATTAGTAAATCTTCTCTGAAAATATCTACTGAGAAATAATCACTGGTATGCTTTACATATGTCCCAGGCTAATAATAGATATTAACCATCCTAAGAACACGGAGTTAAAAACTAAGAGGATCTGAAAGGCATGTTCCTGAGATAATGCTGGAGGAGAGAAGATTTCAACAATCTTATCCAGTATTACACCCTGTATACTACAATAGCAGCCAGTTAGACAAGAAAGGAGTAAGAAGCAAGACATTTTACAGAAGTAAGAAATCAAGTGCTTTCTTGATTGAATTTGAGGCCTTCTTTACAATGGGGAGTTTATGTCTCCCCATTTTTATTAGGCAACATGGCAAAACCCATGGATAGGTATGTCATACATCCAAAGAAAAAAAGCTATTTTTTCTAAGTTATCATATTCTGAAACTGATTTATAAATATTATTTTTGGTCAAAGAATCTTCTTTTTTATTATTATATAAAATTACAAATTTTCACCTCCTCCACTCCTCCCATTTTTCTTCCCCTCCTTCCATCCCCCTCCCCCTCCGTCTCAAGTCCAAGGAGCAGTCAGGGTGCCCTGCCCTGTGGGAAGTCCAAGTTCCTCCCCCATTCATCCAGGTTTAGGAAGGTGAGGATCCAAACAGACTAGGTTCCCACAAAGCCAGTAGAATCAAAACCCAGTGCCATTGTCCTTGGCTTCTCAGTCAGCCCTCCTTGTCAGCCACGTTCAGCGAGTCTGGTTTGATCACATGCTCCATCAGTCCCAGTCCAGTTGGCCTTGGTGAGCTCCCATTAGATCAGTCCCATTTTCTCGGTGAATGGACAGACCCTTCACAGTCCTGACTTCCTTGCTCATGTTCTCCCTCCTTCTGCTCCTCATTTGGACCTTGGGAGCTCAGTCCAGTGCTCCAATGTGGGTCTCTGTCTCTATCTCCATCCAACACCAGATGATAAGAAGGGGAGGATGGGGAGAGCTTGGGGGAATGGGACAGTTGGGATGGAAGAAGAGTGGATACGGAATCAGGGAAGAAGATATCTTAATTAAGGGAGCCATTTGAAGGTTGACAAGAGATTGGACTCTAGAGGGGTTTCCAGGTGTCCAAGGAGATGTTTCCAGCTTGCTTCTTCAGCAGCTGAGGAGAGGGGGCCTGAACTGGCCCTTTACTATAGCCACACTGATGATTATCTTGCAGATCATCAAAGAAACTTCTTATTATTGTGGGTTGTGGTTAATGAAGGAGCATGTTGTTGCTTAAAATGCTGAGAACAATCAACTAAATGCTAGCAGACAAAGATGGGATATCATTAACACTGTTAATCTGTGTTTCATCTGTGTTTCAGATGAACACAGGGTCTAGAAAACATCACAGATGAGGAAGCAGAAGGACAATAAGAGCTAAAGGATAGCTAGGAGAGTTCTGAACTACTGTACTTTGGTTAAGATATGGCTAATTCACAAATGAACTTATAGGAGTATGTGTTTCCATAAATGACAAGAACAGGAAACAGAATGAAAAGAAAGGTAACTCTCTCCTTGGGCTGATTGTATTCACATGAGGATAGCTGACACATGTTGAGTTCAAATGTTAGCTCACTTAACTGAAAAGTGCTTTATCATGTGACTTTGCTTGACAGAAGTTTGGAATTAATAGCAGCCAT
This sequence comes from Arvicola amphibius, assembly GCF_903992535.2. Lineage (NCBI taxonomy): Eukaryota > Metazoa > Chordata > Mammalia > Rodentia > Cricetidae > Arvicola > Arvicola amphibius. The sequence continues at coordinate 67,184,240 of NC_052051.1, read as the reverse complement.
ATTCAGAATGTAGATGAAGTGCTGAGAAGGGATTATCAAGTTCTCTCTGAATGCCCGTTCCCATAGAAGCTCCTCAAACCCTGCCTCGTTAAATCAGTGAAAAAAATACCAGTGATAGATGTGCCATCACTCATGGAATGTGTTCTGACTGGTGGTCACTCACATTGAAAATAAGTCAGACCCAGCATCACACATGATGTATGATGTATGATGCTGCCTGTTCATTCTGTGATTCTCATGGGTCTCAGTGTTGCCTTCTTATATCATTTGATAACAATGCTGACTCCTTAGAGTACAAGCCCCACTTACATCAAGATTCATCTGAGCTGGACAAGCAGTGCAAAAGCTCAATTACTTAACCTTTTATTTTTAATACTCTTTCATCATCAGGGAATACATACAAGTAGTAGGAATCTTCAAGTATATTAGTTAATGACTGAAACTGATATATTTGCTTGTAGGATAGATAAGTAAAAAGGCCAACCTCTCTGAAAAAGCAGATAAATTATTAAAATAAAAGCCGTGTCTCATAGGGACACCATTCTCATGTTCTTTCAAGAAAGGAGAGATTATTTGAACAATAATATTGGTGGCAATAGAGATGTCTGTTTTGTACATGATTGAAATCTAAACATCAGTTTTCTCCTGGTGAATTGCGTCTCCAGTGACTAACTTTCTAGAGATGTAAAAGGAGTGTTGCATAACAGAAGTAGCTTAGCAAATGAAAAACAAGTGGATTGAAGAGAACCAAAACCAGTTAATAATGGCCATGAACTTAAGAGTACATCCTAATTGACCTGAACTTCGATTTCTTCAATTGCCAAAAGAACTTCATTTTTTTTTTTAAAAAAAAAAACATTCTATAGAAACAAAAAGGAATAAATTAAGACAGTTTACACAAATCCAAGAGTACATGAGGTTAAGGATAATGGACAACTACTACCATCATCATTGTTGTTATGAGCATTGAAATTTAAGAAACATTTCTTTTTTCAATGCTGAGGATTGAACCAAGCACTTCATGCCTGGTATGTGAGTGCATTATCACCAAACTGCCTACTTCCCCAGTTCAAGAACCATAACCTTAATGAATACAAATGTCTTTTAATTATTTCTCTATGGTTCTTTAAAAATAAAATGTTAATGACAAAATTAAATATAAAAATGGTCAAGATTACAAAATAAATGGCTATTATTAAAAGGACAGCACTAAGAACCCTGTTGGAGTGATAAGCTCAAAGCAAGTGGAATGTGAGCTATGTTCCACCTACCGTACTTTGATGGCACTAAAAGGGCAAGGTGACTAATAACTGGCTTCAGGATGTGGTGGGACATAACAACTCAGATAAGATTCTATTAGGCTTTTCATATATTTTTCAGCTATCAAATAATTACACATAAAATAAACAAGTAGTGATCTTAGTTTTCAGTGAAGCATGGTATCTCTAATGGCCAATGAGCATTTAACTCTAAAAAATTATTATAACAATTAGAAAAAAATCAATCTTTATGCCTATATTAATACCATACTTATTTAATATTCTATACACTATATAGGACATAATTGTAGGTGTGTCTTCTATCTGATGATTTCATTGGATAATTAATAAAGAAACTGCCTGGCCCATCTAATAGACCGGCCCTTAGGTGGGTGGAGTAGACAGAACAGGAAGAAGGAAGTGAGGTAGATGGCTCAGTCAGATGCCACGCCTCTCCTGAGTTAGACAGACTGCCATGCCTCTGCTCAGGGAGAGAGATGTGATGGAGCCAGCCACCAGGACAGACATGCTGAATCTTTCCTGGTAAGACACCACTTTGTGGTGTTATACAGATTATTCGATATGGGTTAGTCAAGATGTGAGTAAGAGGCTGAAAATAATGGGCCAGGCAGTATTTAAAAGAATACAGTTTCCATGTAATTATTTCGGATAAAGCTAGCCGGTGGCTGGGAGCAGGGCGGCGGGAAGCCGGCCCGCAGCTCCCCTCACTACACATAATAGGAAGAAATCTGCTAATCAGGTATTAATTTTAAACATAAAAACTTTGATATATTGTTTGCATATAATTTAATATAAATAAAATGGTGCTTATATATACTTATTGATATTACTATAATATTTCAAAAAATTTTCTATACATGAAAATATCTCTGAAATAAGTTTCCTGAACTTCCTTCAGGAAATTGGCATGATAAATTATTTTCCATATAATCTAAAATGATAATAAAATGATGTGGTTGTTGGCATGAATCCCTTCATGAGATTCTCCTGGCCTTTCTTACAAAGGATACAGAGTTGTCTACAGTGGCAGTGTTAAGAGGGAACTGGAGAATGGTCTTTGAAGTAAGACTTGAAATTCAAAGAAATATAATTTCATGTGGGCTTCATGACATTGAGCAGTTAGTTTCCTTAACAGTTTCTAAGATTTATCAAAGTCTATTAATATATACATTACCAAATAACATTCTGAGTGCAACTAAAATGACTATTTAATTTTCAGAGCATGTTGTGTGAGTGAACTTGTCTAGAATAAAATCTGATAGAAGTATAAGAAATTCTCAAAAGGATCTGAAAGCAGTAATATGCCTGTTCTGATTTTTGCCTTGTGAAGCCCTCTATGAATGGAAGATTTACTAATAGTCAATTTCAAAATGATTCAATGGAAAGTTGTATAGTAGCATTTCATTTGTATTTTAATAATTAAAGCTTGCCTGGAAATCAGAAAAATAAAACAGCCACACTGTCCAGCCTTACAGGTCAGGCAGCAATGACACACATATTTAATCCCAGTAACCACAATAATTTGCCATAGAAACCAGGCAGTAGTGGTGCATGTCCCCAATCCCAGTACTAGAGAGGAATATAAAGACAAGAGGAGACAGCTCTCAGGCTCAATCTCATTCTGAGGTTTTCTGGATCACCATTTTCTGAATGCTTTGTTTTTATCTGCAAGTTGAACCCCAGTATTGAGTTTTTATTAATTTTGTTGCAAAGTTGAGTTATGCTTTTAGTTAAAACAGGCAGGGTAAGTTTTCACCGAGGATAACTAAAATAAGAGTGAGCGGTTTTATCTCGTGTGCAATACCAAATTTTAGCTTCTTAGATGACCAGGATTGCAAATTAATTTTCCCAAGGGAAAAAAATCATACTATGAAAGTACTTGAAGGCACCTCAACTTCTGAGTACTATTTATTTCAAGAAAGAAAAAAAACAACCTTAAGTTTAACTGCACAATAATCTAATGCATTGTAGGAATGAAAATCTCACTAGAAAGTCTAAGGAACATTAAACCCTGATCAAGATTCTGTTTTTTTTTTTTTTGTTAGTCAGCAACACTTAAAGTATAGAATAATGACTCAAGTGATTCAAATGTGAAGTACTTGCTTTGAATTTTGGATAAAAATTAATCTGTTCACATATGTTCATGTCACTTTGTCCGTCAGTGCTTTCCAAGCTGCAGGTCTCAGTGACCCATTAATGAATAAATAATGAAAACAATTTAATGTGTCAAGAAGAGTGTTTTTAAATACAAATAGAAAATATCACAAAACTGAGTCATAAGAAGGAAGAATAAATTACTCTCTTAAAAGTTATCTATGTGGGATTCCCTCTGTATGCTGTGAATACCATTGGTTAATAAAGAAACTGTCTTGGGCCTGCACAGGGAATAGAGGTAGATGGGGAAAACTAAACTGAATTCTGGGAGAAAGAAAGGCAAAGTTAGGCAGAAGCCAGGTAGCCCCACCAGAGACAGATGGCAGAACTTTAGCCAGTAAGCCACAGCCACATGACAATACACAGATTAGTAGAAATGGATTAAATTAATATGTAAGAGTTATCCAATAAGAAGCTAGAGTTAATGGACCAAGCAGGGATATAATTAATGTAGTTTCTATGTGATTATTTCAGGGCTAAGTGTCTGGGAACTAACTAGCAGACTCCTTCAACAATTATCTATTCATTCTACGTCCTGTTTGAATGCATGTGTGTGTTCACACAGCCACACTTCAGCAATGTACTTCCCAGTGATTGAGGTATGCTTGAAAAGTAAATCTTTACAAGTAGTTTGAATACATTATATACATCAGAGAAATGTTACATTTCCATTCTCTTCTTTAAAAAAAGCTTTTTAAGCTCAGGGAAGACTGATTCATTCTAAAAACAACAAAAATGAATTTATTTCATATTCCTCACATTTTCCTTCTTTTTAAAACTGTATTTTGAATTTGAATGTGAAGGATTTAGACCTTTGGTCTTTTTCACTCTCTTAAGACAATAAAAATCTCCTGTATTCAAGGTAATGGATTTTAAAGGAGCTTTTGAAATAGAAAACGAGCACAGGTAAAAATGTATGTTATCATCTTACCTGTTTAACACACAGTAGAGGCTTTATGAGAAATAAGTACAGAAATATCTGGAAGGATACATATAAAGCTGGATTCAAAGATCAGGAAAGTTATAGATGGAAATCTAAACAAGGGGAGAGATTTGGAATATACTAAAACAAGCAAACAAACATAACTCTATTAGTATGAACTGGATGAGATGAATGGGAATCAGAATGAAGATACTTGGGTCAAGGAATGCCATAGAAAATAAATGCAATAAATACAATAAATTCCAAGGTGTGTGTATGTGTGTGCGTATGTGTGTATCCACAGACAAAGTAATCATATAGGTGAGATTGTTTTCCCTTTGACTATGTATAATTAGACCATAATAGATACCAACAAGTAGTTATTTGAATGAATCTATTAATAATGAGAAAAGGACTCTACTGAATATATTTTAATATAACTAACCTGACTATTGAACACTGAAGCTATGAGGAAAGATATTATTTGTGAGAGAAAGCCTGTTGACTTAGACAATTTAGAAGACTAACCTTTTGCCTTAAAATCACATCAATGTGTTAAGAAGCAGTCTCATATCCAAAGCTAATGAAAAAATTAATAGTAAGAGATAAAAAGGGAACAGACACAAGTTTGTCTCATGAATAAATGAAGTACAATTTCAAAGAAAAAATATTTATATCATAGAAGGGTCATGTAATAAAATTTCAAATGACAGTATATTATGCCAGTTTAGCAGCCTTAGTTTGCCACCACTGGAGACAGAGTAAGTGTGGACACAGGTACGTGCATGGTAAGAATGTGTATGCACAAGCTAAGTATAAAACCTGATTTTGAGGAATAACTACATGCAGACGATGGACTCAGAAAGAAGGAGGTGGTGTCTTCTAAAAATTTACCCATGTATATAAGTTTTGCACGTAAGAAAACAAAGTAGAATGTGAAAATTTGCATTACAAGTTTGTTTTCAACATGCCAATGTCATTTAACATTCAAAATAAAATTTAAGCTTAGTAAACTTTGGTCTAATCCTTGTTTGCTTAGCCATTTTCACTTTATTACTGGATAGCAGTAATGTCTTTCTACCTAAATAATTAATTATTTATCTATTAATTATTAAGTAATACAAATACATTAGAATAATTTTTCTCACGTTTTATAGCCTTTGTAAATTCCTGTTTCTTAGAGCAGAGTTGATGGATGGCTTTGTCAAGAAATCACTTGCTTTACAAGTATGAGGATATGAGTTTTATATCTAGCTGCCATGAAAAAGCCCAGCATAGTCAGACAGGCTCATAATCTCTGGCAAGGCTAAAACAGGAGGATCCCTTGGACTTGATAGACAGCAGCCTAGCCTAATTAGTGAGCACTAGGCCAATGAGATACTTAGTCTAAAATCAAAGGCAAATAGTGCAAAAGTTAAAACTTAAGCTGTTCTCTGTTCTCTATATGTATGTATGTGTATACATTATGTACCTGCACAAACATACAAAGAAACAAATAAAAGCCTCTACATAATAGAGTATTACTACCATTGTTTTGAGCATTTTGTTCCATTTTCTTGTCATCTCTTTCTTGTTTTACTATGACAGATTTCAAAATTGCGTCCACACAGTTGATGCATAATTCATAGTAGAAGAGTAAGACATAAAGTTGTATAATATCACTTACACATCAAATCAGTTCATGAATTCCCATGTCTCATGTGCTAAAGCCAAAATAATCATCACTCTAAATGGCCATGCTGACTGCCTCTGTCTCTTTACTCATGTTACCTATCCCTAGATGCTCTCTTCCCTTGATCACCTAACTTCCATTATGCCCACTCTCTTACTCTCCAGAAGGCTCAGCCAGAAATCATATCTGACCTTTCTCTACTCTCTCAAAACAACTATAAAGGCAAAGCCTTGACTCCATGCAATCTTTGAACATTACTTTTATACCTCATTTAAAAGAATCTTTGCCCAAGACTTTTTTTTTTTAATTCATTGATACATTGGAATGAGACAGTGCCTGGCAACAAGAAGTACTTATGAATGCTTAATTGTGGAATGGATCTGTGAATGAATGAATATAGCCTGTTTCCAGCTTTTGGAAGACTATTCTGAGCTCTCGCTGTACCAAGTCATAAGATGTGCTTTGGATACATGTATGCTTCAAGTTGAACAAAAAATTAAAGTGAAGTTGCCAAATATGGTTGTCATCTTGCAAAGTATCTTAAAATAATTATTGGAGAACAAAGGCTGTTTCTGTGGAAGAGAATATTCACAGGAAACGCAGTAATATATATCCTCTTCTCCTGTCCCAGAAGACTATCTGACTCATCGTCATTCAAAGAAATCCACAGCTTCAAGGCAAATCACTTTGTGTTCTAGAATAAAGTTGTAGAACCCACACCATAGGATTCCGGTCACACTGGGAAGCTATTATTACATACCATATTTCATAACTTGATTGCTTATTACATTATTTAGCTAGGTGGATGATTTGGGAGCTCAAATGTTTATGGGGTTTTGTCTGTTTGTTTCTTTTCTGCTCCATTGCAAACTTACTCAGAATGTCCTATGAATGAGCTGGGAAATAAATAGGTAAATGACTGAATAGAATAAATGAGCATATAAATAAAAATAATGTACATTAGAACATATCTGTGACATAAACAAACAACTATTAATGCTTATGTCAGGGGGCCAGAGAGATGGCTCAATAGTTAAGAGTCTGACTGTGCTTTAAGGGCACCAATTTTTAGTTCCCAGAACCCATTCTTGATGACTCATAACTTCTTGTAATTCTAGCTCCAGAGGATCTGATGCCCTCTTTTGGCTTCCATGGGCACCTGCACTCACATGTGCTTATACATATACAAGCATATAAATAAATATTGCAAGAAAATATTTGACTAAAATAATTTTTATATTGAGATAAAAACTGAGAATATGGTTGCACTTTTATGGATGTCAGAACCACTAGAAAATATCTGACTCTCTGTCTCTTCATTATGAGTTGGTCTGTTCATCCTAGAGGTAGAATAGGAAGGATTTAGAAAACATTGAGAGATTTGTTATTTAGTCAGGAAGCTTATTAAGCAACACTGGAGTAAAAATTAAACCAGCATGAATATTTCCAATGCTTACTGTGCTTATATATAGGAAATTCTTGATTCTGTTTTTAAGTTAGGATACAGATTGGTGAATTAAATTATGGTATTTTCAAACTCATATGCGCATATAACATTATACTTGGGGTCTGTTTTCTTCTGTTCTTTCCACATGTTCCTCCCCCTTCTTCCTACTCCTCCAGAGATGGTACTTTCTCTCCTAAATAGTCCTCTTTTATTCTTCTATATTATATGTAATTTATTACCATTAGTTTCCATACCCTTGAAATCTCTCTGTCTTCTCTTTTTGTCCCTCTCATACTTGTATGACCTGCACATATTTGGGTTTGAGTATATCTAACATAGATTTCTGAATCTGGCTTATTTTATTTAGTGTGGCTATCTACATATACTTGGATTTCATTTTATTTATAACTAAAATATTCCATTTTTATATGAGCCACATTTCCATACCTATATATTTATTGATAGATACCTAGTTTGGTTCTATTTTTATCTATTGTAAACTCTTTTCACGAGGCTACAGTTACCCTGATATCCAAACTACACAAAGAGACTACTAAGAACATGATGCAAAAATAGTAAAATACTGGCAAGCTTAATCCAAGACCACATCAAAAATGTGGTCCACCATGACCAAGTAGACTTTATCCCAGAGATGAAGGTTCAACATACCAACCCAAGAATGGTTCAACATACAAAAATCTGTCAATGTAATCAATCTACCATATAAAAAATCTAAAAGAAACCCCCCTTTAAATAGTTGTTCAGGGTAGTCAAGTGACAACCATAACAATATAAACTAATAATATAGCCATTAGGTGCCTCACAGAGGTCTAAGGCAATCCCTCATTCCTGAGCACATTAAATCCTAATGACACAGGACTTGAATTATTGCAGTTGGATCTAACATGAAAGCCTTCTTCAAGCCATCTAGTTTCAACAGAATAAGAAAATAATGTGAAAACTGCCAAGGGAGGGAAACAATTAAAAACCTTATTCAGTTATGATAGCTGTGATCCATAAAAATGACCAATTAAAAAAAGATGTTCATGAAGGTGAAATAGTAGCCTTCTTATATTGCTGGTAATCAACAGCTATCTAAGTGGCCTTTAGGCCCCATCAGAAAAAAAAAAAAAAAAAAAAAAAATCATGCCTGGTACTAGACAGTTAACCAACTACCCAACACTAATAAGGTCACAGGTCTTAGCAGAAAAAACTACCATTGCCACTATGATAGATCAGCACAAATCCTGAACAGATTCTAAATCTTATCCTTATACTCACAGACAAGTCTAGATATCACCTCTCTTCAAAGTAGCTTGTTTATAGAACAAACGGAGACCATCACAGAAAACCACAACTGGACTTAATACAAAGATCAATCAGGTGTGAGAAGCCCACCCCAAAGGATGCATCTGCAGTGTAGCTCCTGTAACTATGGCTCAGAGAACCTTGCAGAAAAAGGAGCAGTAAGATCGCTAGAGTCAGAATACCAGGAAGTCTGACACTGCCTCTTTTAGAAACGGAGGCATAGAGAAGACCTAAACAGCGACAAAATAGACGTGCTTACTTGCAGATGCAAACATAGAAATCTACAGCTAAGCACTTGGCTGAGCTCCTGGAGCCCAGTAGTAGAGAGGGAGGAGCAATCATATGAGCCAAGGGATCAAGACCATGATGGGGAAAGCCACAGAAAGAAAGAACTCATTCTATCTAGTGGGAGCTGAGTGACTCTGGAATGGCAGCTGGGGAAACTGCATAGGACCGAAATAGGCCCTCTGAATGTGGGTGACAATTGTGTGGCTTAGGCAGTTTGGCACGCTACTGGTTGTAGAACCAGTATTTATCCCTATAGCATAAACTGGATTTTTAGAACACATTCCCTTGGGAGGGATACCTTACTCAGCCTAGATACTGGAAGGAGGGCCTTGGTCCTGCCTCATGTGATGGGACAGACTTTGTTGACTTCCCATGGGAGGCCTCTCCCTCTCTAGAAATGGATGGGAAGTAGGGTGGGGAAAGATGAGAGGAGTAGTAGGAAGATAAGGAGAAGGAACTGGAATTGCTATGCAAAATAAAAAAAAAAGATTATCTTAAAGATAATAAAAAAGAAGGGAAAAAAATCTCAAAACCTCTAGAAAAACTATAGGCAACTATAGACAGTTGACAATGGGAGTTAGCCTCTCCTAGGGATGCTACAAAGTGGCCCACTGTGAAACCATAGACACACTAACACAAAAACTGGTTCAGCCAGTTGCATTTGTTTACTTGTGCATACATACATACATACACACACACATATGCATGCATGCATACATACATACATACAAGCATGCATCCATATATATTATACACACACATCACATACACACATCAAATCAAAGGAAAAGAGGCTATAAACTGAGAGTGACAGGGACATAGGAGGGCTTCGATAGAAAGGACATGGAAAGTACTGGAGAGAGAAAAAAAATGGTAAAAATGATATAATTATATTTTCATTAAATGAGTAAATAACTGAATAAATTGTGGGAAAGGAAAACTAGAAAAATAAACAAACAAAGTTAGTAAAGTAAATAATCTAGTAAGACAGATTTTTGGACCACTTTTGCATTTTTATGTGTGATTTTGAGAATGTTAAATCTCTCAATATGTTTTACATTCTTATTTTTGTCAATAAAACAGGAAAAGTAATACCTATTCAAAAGTGATAATATGAAACTTGAAATCACTCATCCAAAAATAATTATGAACTTTTAATTTGTTTCCCAAAGATATAATTTTTATATCATGAGACTTCATGAGCATCAGACATTCCTTAATATTATCCTCTGCAACAGACTTTTTTCAATTGCATGCTTTGTTGGATCACTGACTCTCAGACAGGATGTAGAAGAAAATTCTGACATTCCTTCAAAAGCCCATTTCAGCAGCAAAAAGAAAATTGTCACAGCACAGATAAACATTTTCCCCAAATACTAGGTCATGATCGCAATAGTGCTAATAAAATTATATGGGTGGATAGCCATCATCAAAAGCACAAGAGAGGTAAATACCTTTCAGATAGAATATACAATGTAGTTATCAGAAGCAATTTTCTAAAAAGTTGTATTTTACTTGTATGTGTGAGTGCAAGTGTGTGTGTGTGTGTGTGTGTGTGTGTGTGTGTGTGTGTGTGTGTGTGATACTATGTGCATGTGCAAGTATACCTATTGGCTATAACTAGAAATAAAACTTACCTAACTGGTAGTCATATAAAAGAAGAATATAATGATGGGAAAATACCAACTAGTTAGTTTCCTGGGAGACAGTGTGATTTTATGAAAGAAACAGGTAAACTGAGGCAGAGAGGATTGTAAAATGCAGAAAAATGTGATCAAAGACTCAAAGTCAAAGAGAAGGAAAACACCCAGCCTAGCCTGAAATCTGACTACCTCGTAGGTTCCTGATCATCTAAGTATTTCTAAAATCATCCATTCACCATCTTCAACAAAAGAGTAGTAAACCTCTGGAAGTTATTATATGTTTCAGGACAAGGTGATTTAAAATATCTCCAAGCCAAAGTTCTGTGAGCCTGAGATACAAGCTACACAGAGTAAAGACTCCAACATACACTGATATGTGAGGATTGTGACTACCCAAGACTCACAGATTTTAGACTTGTCCTAGTCCAAGGAGCTAGTAGCTCTATGACAAAAGGTAGAGAACTCAAGTCAGGTGCTAGAAACAAACCTTGTGCTTCCAGCAAGAGGTAACAATCCTTGTTCTTTGGCTAGCCTATGTTGGTTCCCAGGTTACTCCTGGATCACCAAAACTCTGGACAGTCCTAAATCTATATACATAGACCATGGAATAGGCATGTGTGGAAATTTCAAAAATATAAATGAAACCTGCAACCACAGATATTCCTTTAATAAAAGAGAACCTTCTAAGTAGACAATTTAGTAGAATTAGCTAAGTCACAAATAATGTATCTGTAGGTTCATGAGAGACAGGTCTTAATCTCCCATAGCTGGACTTTAGAGAAAGCTTTCCTTCCATGAATCAGGAAGAAGAATAATTAAGTATGAAATGAAAGTAGTATCAGTGATTACAGAAATAGTAAGAAGAATATTAAAATATATATAGGCTTTATTGTGTCATATACTGTTCTGAGTGCTTTGAACATATAAATTCATTAGAATTTAATTTTTTTTGATAATCTAGTCTCCTTAATTCACATCTTGGGGTGATATTATAGTGAAAATTCCTCAACGTTTAAGGAAATAGTGTTAGTAGAGCATATATACTCTCTGAGTTCAAAAACAAAGTACATAAATTTGCTGAAGAGATGACTCTGAAAAATACATGTGCATAAAGGTTAAACGTTTTTAGAATTTAACCACAATGGTAATGATTATCCAAGCCAGGAGAGCTTTCTCCTAAGCAAGAGCATGACTCGTCTCATTTCGCATTCACAGACACTCCTTCCTCTCACTGTGAAGCAAGACGCTTCTTTTAGAGGCAGTGACAAATCCTAGGGTCCCTGTTGTACTCATCTTGCATGCAGTGCTCCCATTGAGGCCACTTAATCCGATTGACGTCAGCCAGCACTCCGTGCACAGAATGTGCCATTCAAAATCTACAAGAATCGATCATCCCTCAACTCACATTGCCATGACACCCAGAGCCTCCAATTTGTTTCAGCCTGTGGTTTCTTTACCTTCTCTTTCCTTTGCAACTAAAGGAAGTATGTGCTTTTTTATTCACAAACAGCACTTATTAGAGTCTCAACGTTACCACTGGAAAAGTCAGGCTATCACTTTGCCTTGGTAATTAGATTTGTCTAAGTAGAGTTTCTGTATACAGCCAGGAATGAAAAAAATAATTTATCAGGACAAATCTCAGAATGCTGACTGCAAGGTCATCATTGTTGTAAGCTTTGTTTTTTGTAGATGTGACTCTGGGATTTGATTTGCCGTGCTGGAGAAAGCAAAGATACAACATTTAGGATTGTCTGGAAATGTGACATTTAATGCAGCATAAAACGGTTCTCAGCCATGTAAGATGATAGCTCTCTATCATCTTTTACGAAATATCCGGAAATGTCTGGCGACATTGCTAGCTGTCACATCTGGCATGTAAGTGCAAATGTTTTCTGTAGGTGTTAAAGAACCTACAATACATAAATATGAAGCCCCAGAACATATAATTACACAATGCAAACCTCAATAATACTAATGCCAAGAAATCTTGAAACATCTCACCAAGTCATACAATGGTAACTCAATCAGTTGAAGGATGAAGCCTCTAGATATGATTAACTGACTTGCCTGTGTTTATGAATTTAGGAAATGGCATCATTTAAGACTCAACTAGTCTGATACAAAGCCAAACTGGAGCCTTCTTCTGCACCAGACCTTACGGGACAAGCATGGCTACCAAAAGAAACTATAAAACTATTTAGTCTGGATTTCATATGCATTTGATTTTTTTCAACACTTTTATTTCATGAGAATATGAAGGCATCTTTGAAGGCTTTATTATGGAGAATTATTTTCCTGGCAACAACTCCTTGGGTATGCAGACTGTATATAGGGAAGAAAATTTCACAGATTTCAAGAAATATTTATCAAATACGCATATTGGTTACATTGATATTGGGATCTTATATGTATGTAGGAGTGTATGCATGTGTGATTCACTCTCTGTTTTATCCATAAATTCCATACATGGATAACTCATGACATTTCTCCTCAATTTGCTCAGCCTGGTGAAGCAAAAGGTAGACAATACAATGTACTAAAGGAAAGTTATACCCCAAGGGCAAGGATACTAGTCAGTACTGACTTTAATCTTGAAAGACAAATTCATTTGTTGGTGATTTATTTGACAAACAAATGTTGATTAAATTCTTGTTATAAACTCAGTGCACTGAGCCAGACAACATTGCTCGTAATTACAGTGTGATGGGTGCTGAGCTTGAAGCTGGAGTGAAAAGATATAGGAGGGGGCATTCCACTCCCTTTAGATCTGATAGAAAATGTTTCCTAAGATGAGCAGGATGATAAGGTTGGAGTTCTCCTGGTGCAGTGGACTGATGGATTTAAAGTGAGCATAGAAACCAGTCCACATAATTTACATACAGAGTCATCTGAACTGTTCTTTGGGAGTCAGATGAGGCCAATAATGTTTTTAAAATAAAAAAAAAACTAATCTTTTTCATTTTCACCTTTTCTTTTATTTTTACTTGTATTTCCCCTTTCTTTCCTCCCTTGAAACACTCCCTTATACATCTCCTAGCTCTAGTTCAAGTTCATGGCCATTTTTTGTCTTTAATTGTTGTTACAGGCATATCTTTATATGTAAATACACATATTTCTAACTATAACATGTTCAGTTTGTATAAGGTCATTCATGTATGTTTCAGGACTGACCACTTGGTATTGAATTAAAAACTTGATGCAGTCTTACCTGAAGAGAACTATTGTCCCTCTTTTTAGTTTCCCAAGGCTCTTTGTATAGAACTGAGGCCTTTTGGGCTTTCTCATTCACTTTGGCATCTCTGTTTTTGTTATCCTTATGTTCATCTCATATTTAGTTAGTAATGCTGGTGAGACATCATATGTATAGCTTCTGACATTCCTAGGAGACACAGTATCACAGCAAACTCCCTGATCCTCTGGATCTTAAAATCTTTCTGCTCCTCTTTCCCAGTGGTCTTGGACCTTAGGGGGTGCATTTGTAAATGTATACACTGGGACTATGCTCCACAATTTTTCACTGTTATTGGCTGTGTATTTCTGCTCTTTTTAAAGATGGTCACAGTTTTGGATGATTTAGGGCAATAGGACAATGGGAGTAGCACAAGCAGAGAAACACATCTCTATATGTTTATACTTATTAAGGTGGGAACTGGTACACTGTGGGGCAACCAGATGTCAGGAACTCTAAAAAGCTTTTCATTTAGTAACAATCATAAAAGTTCAATGATATCATTATTACTATTATTTGTATTTTAAATATGAATGATAATAGATGTGAATTCTTTATGTAATATGGTACTTGTCAGAGTCAAAATGTAGCTACAGTGCTGGAGAGCCAGAGTTCTCTATTTTCTAACAATTGACTAATATTAAAGGCAGATACATAATATTATTTACAGCAATTAAAGTACATATTTGACCTGAAAACACAATAAATGGTTGTTGAGAGCATAGTTTTGTATGCATTTCCTCACTTAGTGTCAAAATAAGTATCAATTGGTTAACAGGGGAGACAATTTAGGGCAAAGCCATAAGAATATATTAATATTTTTTTCTCATGGTTTATTTTTTTTATATTTAAAAATTTCCATCTCCTTCCCTCCTCCTCCCCCCTCCCTCCGCTCCTCCTCCCCTTTCCTCCCCTTCCCTCCACCCATACCTCCCCTCCCACCCTCTCAAGGCCAAGGAGCCATCAGGGTTCCCCACTCTATGCTAAGTCCAAGGTCCTCCCAACTCCCCCCAGGTCCAGGAAGGTGATCGACCAAGCTGAGAAGGCTCCCACAGAGCCCGTCCATGCAGAAGAATCAGAGCCCAGCGCCATTGTCCTTTGCCTCTCAGTCAGCCCCCGCTGTTGGCCACATTCAGAGAGATGGGTTTGGTCGCATGATCCATCAGTCCCATTCCAACTGGAGTTGGTGATCTCCCTTTAGTTCTGTCCCACCGTCTCCATGAGTGAACGCACCCCTCACGTTCCTGACTTTCTCCCTCATGTTCTCGCTCCTTCTGCTCCTCATCAGGACCTTGGGAGCTCAGTCCAGTGCTCCAATGTGGGGCTCTTGGAAGTAGACACGATCGCCAGGCAAAATTGGGAACTTGAGGGTTGGGCGAGACTGGGCCAAGGGAAGATGGGGAGAGAAAAGTGTGAAGGGGAGAATGGGGGGGAGCTCGGAGGAATGGGGTGCTTGGGATATAGGAAGGGTGGATATGGGAGCAGGGAAGCATATATCTTAATTTAAGGAGCTACCTGAGGGTTGTCAAGAGTCTTGACCCTAGAGGGGTTCCCAGGTTTCCAGGGAGACGCCCCCAGTTAGTTCCTTGGGCAGCTGAGGAGAGGGAGCCTGAAAAGGCCAGTTCCTATAGCCATACTGATGAATTTCTTGCATATCACCATAGAACCTCCACCTGACGATAGATGAAGAAAATGACAGAGCCCCACATTGGAGCACCGGACTGAGCTCCCAAGGTCCTGATGAGGAGCAGAAGGAGAGAGAACATGAGAAAGAAAGTCAGGACTGTGAGGGAACCTCCAGCTGGCGACAGATGGGGAAGAATATATTAATATTTAAATCAAATTCCTCCTACTCATTCTTCATTTGCCTGTATATCACACCCCAATCAAGGAACTTATATGTTAGTTGAGAATAGCTGAAGCTACAGTGAATTTATTTAATATTAGTGCTGGTACAAGAATTGCTTGTTATTTCTTCTGTGAGTGCACAGATGTAAATTGAGGCATGGAGTTAAGTGGTTGGGCAAGAATTTATATTAAGATGTGTTCAATGCAAATGTCTTTTTCCATTGACAAAATCCTTAAGTTAGTAGAGTAACACATTGGAACATTTGTAGTGATGAGACAAGTAGGCCTGCTTTTCGTCCCACCCAGCTCCTGCATGGCTAGCTTAGCCACGGAAATAATAACGTACAAATTGTATTTTTTTAAACACTGCTTTGCCTATTAGTTTCAGCCTCTTATTGGCTAATTCTCACATCTTGACTAACCCATATTTAGTAATCTGTGTAGCACCACAAGGTGGTGGCTTACCAGGAGAGATCTTAGCCTGTGTCCATCTCGGAGAAGAGAGCTATGGCATCTGCTTTCTTTTTCCCACAATTCTGTTCTGTTTACTCTGCCTACCTAATTTTCTGCCCTATTAAAGGGCCAAGGCAGTTTCTTTATTAAACAATGAAATTAACACATAGACAGATGACCCTCCTCTATCAAACCTTAGTAAAAGGGATTCTTTGTAAATGCAGCATTGGCACCATCATGAATGTAGATACCCAAAATTTCTACCCTCCACATTGTTCCCTAGTTTTCTTAAATCTGAGTAACTTTAAACCCCTCTTGATTTTAGATCAGGCTGTTTATTCTTTCCAGTACTTCATTGTTGACATTGAGTGAGTTTGCGGGAGTTATATTCATTGTAGAAAGTTCAGAGGTAAACCTTCATGTCTAAGAGATATCACCTTCCTGGGGTCTTTGTAGAATTAATGACAATGGCTGACAGTATGGAAGCAATCTGCTGGAGATCACTAGAGTATTCATAGAGAGATTCTGTTATTTGCAAATATGACTTAACATTTTGTAAGAAGGGAATCTCATTATTTGTGACCACACCAAAAAAAAAAAAACCCAATGCATTTTTTTTTTTAGTTTAAGGCAGGCACACATGGAGAAATGCTGCATCATTCCATTAATATGTCAAAGCTGATAAAATCACTGAAGTCATAGAAACATTGTAGAATGTTGCTTACCAAGAACTCACTTGGGGGGTGTTAAATAGAGATTTGGGGGATATTGGTTAAAGAAAACAAGTTTTCATTAGTTAGAATTAATTTAAGTGATCTTTGGGATAAGAGAGTGAATATAGTCAATACAATTGCATTATATACTTTAAAATTTTTAAGAGGATTATAAAAATGTGTGCTAAAAGGATGTGTGTAAGATAATGGATATGTAAATAGTTTGATGTAAGGTTGTGTGCTCAAAGGATTCATATAAGGCAATGGACAGGTTCATTAGCTAGATTTAGACATACACATTACATTCCACATAAGTCAAACATTATTTTGCATGTCATAATTCTATATATCTTTTTAATTAAAAATAAATATGCAGAGGCTGTGGAAGTGGCTCAACAATTAAGATTGTTTGCTATTTTTGAAGAGGATCCAAGTTCAGTTCCCAACATAAAAGTCAGGTGGCTCACAAGCATCTACCAAACACTTCCAGAATCCATTGATCCATTGACACACACACACACACACACACACACACAAACAAACACAAACACATTCACACATGCATACACACACAAATATATACACCCACAGGCACATACACACATACACAAAATTAAAAATAATAAAATTAAAACTCAAATAAATAGACAAATAGAAAAATCCTATTACGGGCAAGAAAAACCTAACCAACACCTGTGATAAATAAAATGTCTTCCAAATTTCTCATTTGTTCCTAAAGGAACAAAATTCTCCATAATGGCCATCTTACTCCATACATTAGTATAGAGTTGTACCTATGAGCTTGTGATCTCTTTTCTAAGACTTTGTTCCCTTGACACTCATATCTACCCTTTCTTTCCCAGCTAGATATCTTTCTCATCCTCTCTCAGAGAGCCTCCATTCTAAGGCTCAACAGAACTGAAGCCCTTTTCCAAAACTGGCAACTGAAACCTGCTCCTCGTTTGAAGACCAAGGCAGTAAAAAAGCAAGCTGTCCTGATTGTGCATTCTTTGGGTGGAAAGGGCCTCATAAATCACCTTATTGTTCCGTGGGCCTTAGAGGGTGCTGCTGGGAATGGCAGCGTGACTCATCCTGCCGAACTGCTGCAATATTAAAGAAAATAAATAACGGAACTGAGAAGGCATTAAGTGAGGAAATGAGGCACGATGCGTGAGGCAGAGGTGAGCCTTCTGTACTGCACAGAAGTGGATATCACCCAATTACTCGGGAAGCAAACTTGGCGAGGGGTGGGGGTGCCACCCAATCATACTTTTCTGAATGAGCCACAAAGTGTACAGTCAGGTTGTGCTGAATCCCTCAGGCACTCCTGTTCCTCTGAGTGCTCCTTCTGAATAATAAGGAAGTACGTGCTATCCTGTTGTCAAAGTCTGTTCTCAGACTTAAGTAATAACAGTAATAACAGTGTCTTATCTTTGCTCATTGCTTCCTGGTTTACACATATAAGTCTTTCCACTCACAGGGCAATCATGTGGACACCCAGCTGTGAGGAAGACAGTGTTCCACAGGTTGTAGATAACACCGCACAATCAGGAGAATACAGTTACTTAAGGCTTAAGAGTGGATTGAGAATAACAGCTCAGGCCAGCTCTGGAATCTTGAGGTTTATGCAGTGTGTCTTCACTGTTGCTTGAGAGGGAGCAATAGCATTTTGAAAAGGTAATCAATTACATCAGGATTATAATAGATGAGCACAGTGCCATTGCATCATTGGCAATAGCCTTTTAATAAGGGTCCTAGAGGGAATCTTCCACTGAGTAAGAGTTAAAGAATATGAAAGTGTAAATGGATCTTGCAAGATGGTTAACAGAGTAAAGCTGCTTGCAGCCAAGTCTACTGACCGGTGTTCGATCCTCAGACCCAGATGATGGAAGGAGAGGACATCTCCTACAACCTTTGAAAGCATATATTACCAAACCATAAATAAATAAATAAAAAGTCATGAAAACATAAGTAATATTTGCAGTAGACATTGGTCAAGATAAATATGTAAGTCATTGCTATTGGTACAGGCTTATAATTCTAATCAAGCAAGAGGCTGACATAGGAATTGTAAAATCCAAGGCTAACTGGGTTACAGGATAAGCTCAAGACTGGCCTGGTTAAATCAATGAGATGCCATCTTTTAAAAAAATACATAAAGTTGGGTGGAAATGTAGCTTTAATGGAAAAAAATCCTGCTAGCGGCATGTATGATGCACCTGGTCAATACCCGGTATCCATCATTACTACTTCCATGGGAGAAAACAAGCAAACAAACAGGAAAAAGCTTTTTGACTAGAAACAAGCATCTAACTCTCACCTTTGTTTCTTCATCTCCCCATGGCTCAATTTCTGCATCCAAGAAAAGATTTTCTTGGAAAGTAAAAAGGTCAGTACAAGAAAGATTATAACAACATTGTACTGTCCCTCTGCCTTTGGCTCTTAATCCAAATTCTAATGTCTAATTACTTCTTTTTTTAGCTAATGTGATTTCTCCTAGTTGATCTTTTTTTTTTTTCACCCCCCGAGACAGGATTTCTCTCTAGTTTTGTAACCTGTCCTGGAACTAGCTCTTGCAGACCAGACTGGTCTCAAACTCACAGAGATCTGCCTGCCTCTGCCTCCTGGGTGTTGGGATTAAAGGCATGTGCCACCACTGCCCTGTCCTCTCCTAGTGGATCTTTTAAATACATTTTTAAAAGAGAGATACTGTGTGTTATATTGTAAAGATCAAAAGTGACCAAATAGTTTCTTATGTCTTGCTCATATCATACTGCAGGCACACTGCTTTTTTTTTAATTGGTGGTGGTGGTGGTGGTGTGTGTGTATGTGTTCGTGCGTGCGTGCATGCGTGCGTGTGTGCGTGTGTGCGTGTGTGTGTGTGTGTGTGTGTGTGTGTTTAGGTAAAAGGAGAATTTACAGGGAAGTCTGTCTTTTCTTTCAACCAAGTGGGCCCCAGTGATCAAACTCCAGTTTCCTGGGTAGGGGCCAAGGAGAAAGAATTTTACCCACAGAGCCAATTGTCAGCCCTACCTGTCTCATTAACACTTCCCTGGTCACTAATCATTCACTTTCTTCTTCAGTTGTCAGTTTTTCGTAGATGTAATCAATTGTGTATCCCATTTTCTGAACTGTGTTGAGTACTCTTGTCTTCACTTTGCATATTTAAAGTTTCCTTCTTGCAGAACATTTTTAACCACTCTGCCCCCATTTCTCTGTTGCAACAGCCTTCTCAGAGTTTGACATGCAAAATTCTTTTCCTCTTTTCTTCTGGTAACCACACATACAATGCTGTAATAAAGTATTTCACACTTTGTACTCACAGCTTCACAGAGACATTAACAATCAAATAATTTCATGTAGTGAGGGCTTTGGGCAGGCCTGCTTTTCACCCTGCCCTGCTCCTGGCTGCTGGCTAGCTTGTGCCCCGAAATAACTACACACAAATTGTATTCTTTTAAATACTGCCTGGCCTATTATTTTCTGCCTCTTACTCACATCTTGATTAACCCATATCTAATAATCTGTGTAACACCACAAAGTGGTGTCTTACCGGGAAAGATTCAGCACGTCTGACCTGGTGGCTGGCTTCATCGCATCTGGCATCTCTCTGAGGAGAGGCACGGCAGTCTGACTAACTTAGGAGAGGTGTGGCATCTGACTGAGCCATCTACCTCACTTCCTTCTTCCTGTTCTGTCTACTCCACCTACCTAAGGGCTGGCCAAGGCAGTTTCTTTATTAAAACAGAAGACCCTCCCACATCATTTCCTCTTTTTCTGTTTAAACAAAAAAGAAGGCTTTAACTTTAACAGCAGAATTACATATAACAAAACAGTTATCAAGCAAGAATTACAGTTACAATATTTATATCTACTTTATCTTTTATCATAACTAAGGAAAACTATAACTATCTATCTATTCTTCAACTCCATCAAAGACTCCAGAAGGATATACTATTACCTAAGTAAATGAGAAGTAAGCAACTTACAAAATTCTAGAAATCACAGAGACATTTTGCTGCCTGGACAGTCACCCAAAGTTCCTCTGTACCGTTGGGGCATCCATCTTTGGCCTACAGGCCCATAGTTTCCAGCAGACATTTCCATGAAGCAGGAAATTTCAAAGGTAGTTCAGTCAGTACCTGCTGTGTCCTTCAGAATGTCTCGCAGACTTTTTCTTGAATCAGGAACCCCAAAAGATCATCTCATCTATAGGCAAGTTCAGCAGTCCTCTCTCTGAGGGTTCTCTGTGTCCAGTTTATGCAATAGTCCAGGCAAGAGCAGTTTCTTGCCCAAATGGCTATCAAACTCCATAAGTAGCCTCTTCGATGCCCATCTTCCTCTTGAGGTAGCTGGTGCTGCCAGGAGCAGATGTGTCTCAATGTCATGAAAAGCCCTAAGTTATTAAAACATTTTAAATGCCATATTCTATAGTCTTTGAAAGATATGAAGAATGCCTATTTAACTTAAATATATCTCTATCTAGAAAATCTAACTTACATGACTATAAGCTTTACTATTATCGATGATTATCCATTGACAACCTATATTTCTTAATTACACATTACATTTTTAAATGAACAACACAATCATACCTTAATCAGTATCAGAAGTACATATACATATAACAAAATTAACCTTAATTTTAAATCACTAAAGCAAAATCCATATCCATGCAAATTATTCATATCTATATTATATCCCCCTTTAAATGTAAAAGAACATTTCTAAGCAATATTTGGGAATATGGGCGCAGTTATTTCTCTCCAAACTGCTTCCTGCTGAATGGGGGCACTGTTATTTAGGTCTTTCATGGTGTAACCTGTGTGCCAGGTTCATCTCAGTCATCAGTTTGGTGAAGTAATTTTCTGAATGTGTTCACAGCAACCTTTCAGGAGGGCGTGGTCTATCATACCATATTGGGATAGAAGCAATCCATACAGTCTCATTTTCTGTAAAAACAAAAGAATCTCTTTTCCAAAGTATCGTATCCTTAGATCCAAATTCTGAAGTCAAGGTATTTTTAAAATATCTATGTTGGATTAGTTCAGCAGCATTTATAAACAAATATCTTTTAGCAGCTGTTGCTTCTTCCTCAGCATTCAAACAACTCAAAGAGAGCATAATAGTATACAGCATCAAGATTCTTTGTGTATTTTCCATCTTTGTACAGCTTTATTTTAACCTCTATTTCATTTATTTTTACTTTTATTTTTTTATTTTTTGACAAGTTCTCTGTATATCTTTGACCTGGAATAACTCTGCAGACCAGGCTGTCCTTGAACTCTCAGAGATCCACTTGCCTTTGCTTCCCAAGTGCTGGGATTAAAGGCCTATGCTACCACACCTTGAACTCACAGAGATCTGTCTGTCTCTGCCTTCCAAGCATTGGGATTAAAGGTGTGTCCTGCCATACCTTGAAGTCACAGAGGTCAATGTACCTCTGCCTCCCAAGTGTTGGGATCAAAGGTGTGTACTATCACACCCAACTACTTTCTTTCTTCCTTTTTTACTTTAAGAACTTTAACTTTTAGCCTGCATATATTTTTAACACACTATAAACCATTTAGAGGTTTTCTTTGTCTTTGAATCTCTCTTTACTGTATATCTCTCTTTTTCTGACCACACGAGTCTTTAATTTACCAAGCAATATAGGTAGGACTAAAGCCATGACTTTGGTGGCTGGATCCAGCCCATTCCTTAGCTTTCCAGCCTCATGGGAGAGGCACCGGCTGTAGCCATGTCTATCACCACAACTCTGTGGCTGTTCAAGGTCCCTGCCAGCAAGCAAGCTGCAACAGTGTTAAACAACAATCAAAAGCTCCATAGTCAGTACTGCCTGCTTGAAAGAGTCAGAGTTTGCCCTGGTAGGATGACCCAGAAAGCTGGCATTTTAAAACAGCACAACTTTTTTCCTGCTACAGCTGAAAACTGAAAAGCTTTTCATCAACACTGTTTTGTGGTAGGACCTCTTAATGAGCTGCAGGGTTTTGCAGCTGAAGCTGAGTCAGGAAGCCTCTCTTAGATGAGAGCGCTTTCTCAGACCCGAAAAATTGCTGTTATCAAGAAAACATGCTTTACTCTAGTCTTTCCCAAGCTTTCTCAGGCTTTCTGTGGATTCAGTTATCCACGTTGAGCGCCATTCTGTAGTGAGGGCTTTGGGCAGGCCTGCTTTTCACCCTGCCCTGCTCCTGGCTGCTGGCTAGCTTGTGCCCCGAAATAACTACACATAAATTGTATTCTTTTAAATACTGCCTGGCCTATTATTTTCTGCCTCTTACTCACATCTTGATTAACCCATATCTAATAATCTGTGTAACACCACAAAGTGGTGTCTTACCGGGAAAGATTCAGCACGTCTGACCTGGTGGCTGGCTTCATCGCATCTGGCATCTCTCTGAGGAGAGACACGGCAGTCTGACTAACTTAGGAGAGGTGTGGCATCTGACTGAGCCATCTACCTCACTTCCTTCTTCGTTCTGTCTACTCCACCCACCTAAGGGCTGGCCAAGGCAGTTTCTTTATTAAAACAGAAGACCCTCCCACATCAATTTCATACTCATGATCACAGGAAAGATGTACAGCCCCCATTTAGCCGATACTCTCCTGTCCAAGAGAAAACATTTGTGCCTATGAAAAAAAAGACATATGATCTCAGCCAGATCAGTTGATGCTTCTCTGGTGGATTTGCTGTAGTTATGATGTCCCTTTTGTGTAACAAGATAGTTGGTAGAATAAATAACATTCAGGGAAAGTTAAGGTTGAGAAGGAATAGCTAGACAGGAAATGTACTTTAGTATTTGGCTATGGTAGGGAAATTTATTCATTTTCCAAACCAAAATGGAAACAGGGCAAAGTGCAACCAATAAATTCCACTTTTTTCATTAAGCTGCTGCAGTTCAATTTCTGTTTCTAGAAACTAACGACTTATGAGTATTTTACTAAACATATAGATCATCCAAATAATAAGTGTCAAAGTCCTCTAAGCACTTCTAGCTCCTATACAAAAACATGCAGTAACTACTATTTGGAAGCTTTAAATTTCTTCATTTACTGAAGAATAAAATTCATATTGGGACATGTTAAGCTTTGGAAAGTTAGAAACTTCTTTGATCCATAGTGTCATCTATGCATAAAGAATAACCAGGACTATGACTTTGGTACATATGCTCTCTAATTGTTCTATAAACATTTATCCTCTTTCATCTCAGAAACTTATCTTTGCAATAGGAAGTCTTTTCACTTCTTCTGATCTAGAAGCAACTAATCTAATATCTCTTTGTCTTTTCAAGACTATATTTTTCTCCACAGCTATATATTTCATATTAATAGTAAGGATATTCAGCAAAAACAATATTAAGAAATATCATCTCAATAGCAATATATGAGATCAATTAATACACCAATACTAAGCATACTCATTAATATCAAATACAACATGATCATTCTAAGTGTCTTGGTTCACTTTATATTGCTGTGATAAAGACTATGACTCATATCAGCTTGTGGAAGAAAAGGTTTATGTAATTTCTAGACAGAGACTGCTGAGGGTCTGGGCATGAATCTGGGATATTCAAGGGAGTAGACCTAAACAAGGACTCCTATGGGTCTGGGCTTGAGTCTATGACCTCCAAGGAACTAGGCTTGAGCCAGGAACTCTGCGGGTCTGGGCATGAATCTGAGACACCCAAGGGAGTAGACCAGAGCCAGAGACCTTTTCAGGACCAACTCCAAGTCAGGGACCTCTGCAGGAGAAGATTCAGACCAGGATTTACAGAAACAGGTCAAAGTTGGTAACCTAGGCCAAAGTAGGCCTGAGGCAATGAACTCCACCTTGGGCTGCAGCAGGCCTGAGGCAAAAAATCCATAGGAGTGGGACTGAACCAGCTACCTAGGCTGGGTGGGTATCAGAAAGAAAACTCCACAGAGGCAGAGGGGATCCAGTCCAGGGACATTGCTGGACCAGAACTGAGCCAACAACCTGGGCCAGAGCAGACCTAAGACAGCAAACTCCACAGAAATAGGTACAGGGGAGCAACCACTGAATAAGTGAGCCAGAGCCAGAGACCACAGAGGGTCCAGATGTGATTCTGTGACCTTCAAGGGAGTAGACCTAAGCCCATTCCCTGTGGGGATGGGCATGAGTCTAGGACCTCCAAGAAACTAGGTCTGAGCCAGGACCTCTGTGGTTCTGATCATGAATCAACCTAAATGGAGAGATACTCTCAGGGATCCCACTGAAATCAGGAACAAGAAAAGGTTGTCCACTCTCTTCATATCTATTCAATATACTTTTTGAGGCCCTAGCTAGAGCAACAAGACACCAAAATGTGATAAAGGGGATACAAATTGGAAAGGAAGAAGTCAAACTCTCACTATTTGCTGATGATATGATAGTTTACATAAGTGATCCCAAAAATTCTACCAAGGATCTTCTACAACTCATAAACACTTTTAGTAATGTAGCAGGATATAATATTAACTCAAAAAAAAACCAAAACAAAAAACAAACAAACAAACAAAAAAAAAACAAAACCCAGTAGCCCTCCTGTTTACAGATAATAAAAGACCTGGGAAAGAAATCAGAGAAACATCACCCTTCACTATTGCCACAAATAGCATAAAATATATTGGAGTAACTCTAACCAAACAAGTGAAAGACTTGTATGACAAGAACTTAAAATCTTTGAAGAAAGAAAGTGAAGAAAATGGAAAGATCACCTATGCTCTTGTGTAGGTAGAATTAACATAGTAAAAATGGCAATCTTACCAAAAGCAATCTACAGATTCAATGCAATGCCCATCAAAATCCAAGCAAAATTCTTCACAGACCTCAAAAGAACAATACTCAACTTCATATGGAAAAGCAAAAAAAAAAAAAAAAAAAAAAAAAAAACAAAAAACCAGAATAGCCAAAACAATCCAATCCTGTACAACAAAAAGAACTTCTGAAGGCATTACAATCCCTGACTTCAAACTCTACTACAGAGCTACAGTACTGAAAACAGCCTGGTATGGGCATAAGAGCACACAGGAGGACCAATGGAACTGAATCGAAGACCTGATTTTTGACAAAAAGACAAAAAATACCAAATGGAAAAAAGAAAGCATATTTAACATGTGGTGTTGGCATAACAGGATATCAACATGCAGAAGAATGAAAATAGACCTGTATCTATCACCATGCACAAAACTCACGTCCAAATGGATCAAATGCCTCAACATAAAACCAGCCATACTGATATTATAGAAGAGAAAGTAGGAAGTATACTTGAATGTATTGGCACAGGAGACCACTTCTTAAATATAACACCAGCAGCACAGACACTGAGAGAAATAATTAATAAATGGGACTTATTGGAGCTGAAAAGCTTCTTTAAAGCAAAGAACATGGTCAACAAGACAAAACAGCAGCCTACAGAATGGGAAAAAATCTTCACTAACCCAACATCAGATAGATGTTTGATCTTCAAAATATACAAAGAACTCAAGAAATTGGTCATCAAAAGAACAAATAATTCAATTAAAAAATGGAGTACAGACTTAAAAAGATAACTCTCAACAAAAGTATCTATAATGGCTGAAAGACACTTAAGGAAATGCTCAACATCCTTAATCATCAAAGGAATGCAAATCAAAACAACTCTGAGATTCCATTTTACACCTGTAGGAATGTCCAAGATTAAAACACTGATGAAAACTTATGCTGAAAAGATTGTAGGATAAAGGGAACACTTCTGCATTGCTGGTGGGAGTGCAAGCTGGTACAGCCCCTTTGTATGACAGTGTAGTGATTTTTCAGAAAATTAAGAAACAACCTTCCTCAAGACTCAGTAATACCACTTTTGGGTATATATTCAAAGAATGCTCAATCATGCCACAAGGACGTGTGTTCAACTGTGTTCATAGCAGCATTGTTTGTCATAGCCAGACCCGGAAACAACCTAAATGCCCCTTGACAGAAGAATGGATGAGAAAATGTGGTACATTTACACAATGGAGTACTATACAGTGGAAAAAAAAATCTTGAAATTTGTAGGCAAATGGATGGTTCTAGAAAACATCAATTTAAGTGAGGTAACCCAGACACAGAAAGACAATTATTACATGTACTCACTCATAAGTGGATTTTAAACATAAAGCAAAGAAAACCAGCTCGCAAATCACAATTCCAGAGAATCTAGACAACATTGAGAACCCTAAGAGAGACATACATAGATCTAATCTACATAGGACAAATAAAAAGACAAGATCTCCTGAGTAAATTGGGAGCATGGGGGCCTTTGGGGAGGGTTGAGACAGCGAGGGGATCAGAAAAAAATGTAGAGCTCTACAAAAGTTATTAAAACAAGAGTGCTTCTTTCTGCTTGTTTCTCATGGATTGCTCAGTCTGCATGTAAATTCTTGTAAAATTAAAACCTGTTTCTAACTACTCAGGGTGGCAGTGCTCCAGTTGGGATTGGCCTACCCATATTAACCATTAATCAAGAGCATGCTCTAGAGATTTGTGTATAGGCAATCTTATGGGGCCATTTTCTTAACCAGCAAACCAATAAATAAAAACAATATCTATACCCACATGAAAAAAGGATATTGATATTAATGAATACTTCTTAATATAAAGCAAATGGGAGGTAGAGAAGTTGCTAAAAATGGAAGGTTACTTTCCTGACAAGATATATATTTTCTAAACCAGCTGCCAATATCACATTTTTAAAAATTTATTTATTATTTATTTATTTATTTATTTATTTATTTTTTGGGGGGAGTTCGAGACAAGGTTTCTCTACATAGCTTTGGAGCCTATCCTGGAGCAGGCTGTCTTGAAACTCATAGAGATCCACCTGGCTCTGCCTCAGGAGTGTTGGGATTATAGACATATGCTACCACTTGACCTATGTCCATTCACATTAACATAAGAAGCAGTCTAAAAACATTTCTGTTTTTTAACATTGAATAAAATTCTACCAAAGCAGCAAACTATGGAACAAAAATAAAAACTTTGACTACTTGGTATTAAATAGAAGTACCGTAGTTTATAAGTGATATCAATCTATATAAGAAAATATAAGACAATGAGAAAATGTTCTCTTATATTTAACTTATCTTCAGATAAATGGTTATAGTCTTGCCCAACATATATTTAGTATTTTATTATCATACTTCAAGCACAGTATCTGAAATACACTGAAAGTAATTAAGTCAGTGATCATGAAACTTCAATTATAGCAATCTAAAAACACATTTATTGAAACTATTTTTTTATTTTACATAGACATAAACTGACATAAATAACAGAAGTGCCTATGGCTATCATAATGTGGATCCTTGTAAAATAGTATATGTTATTTTATTTAGAATGTGTTGAGTAAAGTCCTGCTGAAGATATCCCCTTCTTGAATAAATATTTGAATATTTCTTACACTTGCCATACATTAGCAGTCAAGTGGAAAGGGACTTTGCACATGTACACTCATTCAGAGTCAAGATATACTATACTCTGTGGTGTCTGTGACAATGGAATGAGAAATAGGGAAGATTCTATGTATGAATGAGTAGGCAGCACCTATCTTGAGTGTGGCTTATTCCTTTAGCAGAATTATATGCAGTTCTATCCATTTCCTCCTAAATCCATAATTTCATTTTTTCTTAAATATGAATTTGATTTCTTTGTGCATATGTAACAAATTCCTCTGTTGTCAGATATCTAGACTAATCTATCATCTTGCTTAATATAGTCATAAGGAGACATATTACATAATTTCCTAAAAAAGGGGAAAAAGGGCCTTTAACAAAGCCCAACATAATGCTATGATAGAAGCCTGGAAAAAACATTCCACAGTATCAGAAAGGCTATAACCTGTAGTCAATATTATGCTAAATAAATAAAAGATAAAACTATTTCCCTTAAACTCATGAAAGTGACAAGAGTACTTATTTTCAACTCTCATTCCATAATGTGCTTAACATCTTAGCTAGAGCAATAAGAAAGAAATTAAAAGATATCTTTTTATTTCTAATAGGAAAAGAAAAAGCCAAAGTGTTGTTTTGGGGGGTTGGCAAGAACTTTGACTTATAAGAAGCCAAGATTCTTTGGATCTGATAAATACTTTTAGCATTATACAACTTTCTATATACCAATGAATAACATTAAAGAATGAAAATCAGAGTTAAAAAACCAATTCTATTTATGAAACCTTCAATAAAATATACAACGAATCAATCTAATAAAAGAGGTGATAGACTGTTGTGATGAAAGCATTAAACCACTGAATAAAGAAATTTAATATGACAGTAGAAGATAAAAGGCTTCTAATGCCCATAAATTGCTAGAATTAATGCTTTGGAAATGATCATATTACCAAAAAATGAGATATAGATTCAATACAATGTCCATTAACATTTGAGAAACATTCTTTACAGATTAATAAGGACAATCTTAGAGGTCATAAGCAGGTCCAATTAGCCAAAATAATCCCAAGAAGAAAGATAAAGTCTGATTGTGTCTTATAGCTTGACCTCAAACTATATTACAGAGCCATAGTGACAAAAACTGTATGTTACTAGTATAGAAGCTGATATATAAAACAGTCTTACAGAACAAGAGACCCAGGAAGAAGACCACAAAACTTCACCTATATAAAATTTGGTAAAAATTGTCAAGAAATTATATCAAATAAAAGATAGTATCTTAAACCAACTTTGGTAGGAAAATTCAGCCTTCACATGTGAAGGAATGAAATTAAATCTATATTTCTGGCCATGCATGACACATATCAAAGGCCTTGGTGTAAGAGCAGAAATCTTCATATTGTTAGCAGAATATATAGGCAAATGTTTCAAGAATTAGAATGCAAAGGCATTCTAAAAGGAACTTCAGTAGTACAAGAAACGATCCAAAGAATTAATAAATAGGATTAAATTAAACAAAGGAAGCAGTTAACTGAAGAGCTAGGGTAAATATTGGGAGAAAAATCTTTAGCAACTGTAGATTTTGTTTTAGAATCTATAAAGACATACAAAAGCTAAAGTATCAAACAATAAAGTATACAATCAATAAATAAGATAATTCAACAGACAGTCCTCAAAAGGAAAAAAAATTCAAATTCTTAATAAATATTAAGCATTAGAGGAGAGAAGGGGAGGATTGGGGAGAGCTTGGGGCAGTGGGATGGTTGAGAGGGAGGAAGGACAGATATGGGAGCAGGGAAGGAGATATTTTAATTGAGGGAGCCATTTTGGGGTTGGCAAGAGGTTTGGTTCTGGAGGCATTCCCAAGAGTCCATGGGAATACACATGAAGGGTACACATGAAGGCATATAACAGCATGAGAATATTACATGACATGCATACATCATATTTAATACTAAATTAACCCTTATGCCATCTCAACAAAATATCTTTGATATTGAGAAAAGTGATTGCTTAAATAATTTGGAAAACAGTCAGGAAAATAAAATAAAATAACAGTGGCATTATTTGTTGTGCTTTAGTTTAATGGTCTACCAAAAGTGAGGTGAAGCTGGAAGTTGTTTACCCAGATAATATTATAAAAATTGGAGATGTTTACTGATTGTAGAACTAACTTTTAAAACTAATCTGTAAAATAAACGTATCTTAGTGCTGCTGTGTAGTGAATTCGTGCATTACTGAAACAATTCCTCCTGTCAAAAGTCTCACTGTGTCTCAGTAAATAAGCAAATCTCTAAAAGTTCCTGGAACATACAAGATTCACAGATTTCACAACCAGTAATGATGGCTTCTAAGGACATACACAGTCATTTGTCTAGCTGCCTACCAGTTGTAGATGCAGCTCAGGTGTTCAGAGTTTGTGATTAATCATCTCTCCTGGGGTGTCCCCTATGGTGATATAGCTGTCTTTGAATCATCCATGTTCCTGTAAGTAACCACTCACTTATACTTGTACTGGCTAGTTTTGCCAACTTTACATAAAACTTGTCATCTGGAAGAAAAACAATGTCTCTGAGGAATTGAGTCCATCAGATTTTCTTGAAGACATGTCTCTGGAATTTCCTTGATTAATAATTGGTGTGGGAGGTCCCAGCCTACTGTGGATAGTGTCAGTCCTAGACAGTTGGTTCAAGGTTGTATAATACAGTTGACCAAGCAAGTCACTGGAGCAAGTTAGTAGACTGTATTGCAACATGGGTTCTATTATTTTTGTCTCCAAGTCCCTACCATTCCTGAGTTCCTATACTGGTTTCTATGATGTCTTAAATGAGATTGGCCATCTTAGCTTCATATATTTGAATATTTGTCCCTCTACCTCAATTTGTAGAACGGTTTGGGAAGGGTTAGGCAGTAGTGCCTTGTTGTAGAACGGTTTGGGAAGGGTTAGGCAGTAATGCCTTGTTGTAGAACGGTTTGGGAAGGGTTAGGCAGTAATGCCTTGTTGTAGAACGGTTTGGGAAGGGTTAGGCAGTAGTGCCTTGTTGCAGAACGGTTTGGGAAGGGTTAGGCAGTAATGCCTTGTTGTAGAACGGTTTGGGAAGGTTAGGCAGTAGGGCCTTGTAGAACGGTTTGGGAAGGTTAGGCAGTAGGGCCTTGTTGTAGAACGGTTTGGGAAGGGTTAGGCAGTAGGGCCTTGTTGTAGAACGGTTTGGGAAGGTTAGGCCTTGTTGGAAAAGATTTCTCACCATTTCACTGGATGCAGGTATTGAGATTTCAAAAGACTCTGTCATTCCTTTTCTCTCCCTTTCTCTCTCTCTCTGCCTCATTATTGTGTCTCAAGATGTAAATTTTAAACTGTTCTTGCTGTCATGAATTTGCTCTTCCATTATGAATTGAAAATCTTTGCAATTTTTAATCTCAAATTAAGCACTTTCTTTTATAAGTTGTCTTGGTCTTGGAGTTTAATCACAATAGAAAAACAACTAAGACAGCTTCCCTCAATGATGGACTATACTAGGACATGTAAACCAAACAAATCCTTTCTCTCCACGTTATTTTTGGTCCTGGTGTTGATTGGGGAAACTGCATCTACAACTGGTAGGCAGCTAGACTTTCTTTGCACAATAAAGTCTAGTTAACTCGATGAGACTTGAGTGGAAGTACTTGGTTCTGTTTCTTCAGAAACCTCCAGGCTCTGGGGGCAGGCTGAAACAGCTCCTTGGAGTTTCACATTCCTGCCACAGGGACTGAAAATTTAATGTTGTACCAGGGCATGGCAGAAACAGTGAATGCCCAAATAAGAAAACAAAGCCTGCCAATCAAAATTCCTGTGCAGAATGAGTATTATTCTGAGATTGTCCAGGTATTGACTGGAAGTTATGCAGAAGCACGCAACAGTTTGAGTCACTAGTCTCTGTAGGAAGTATTGTCTCATGCCTGTGGAAGTTGTGTGAGAGAAAATATTCAACTCATGTGGATATCCCTGATGAGTTTACTTCTAAGAACAAAGAAAAGGTTTCTTTTCTCTCAATGCCTTTAAATAAAGCCACTTCTTGACTCTCTCTGACATGTTTTCCTTCCAGTGCTGTAGTCCTAAGCTGTGTGTTATAGGACAATCCTCTGCTTGGGATGAATGTTCTGCTGCAACAAACAGACAGATTTCTAGAATATTAGGTGTCTGGTAAAGGCTGCCTAAGGACAAGAAAGACAAAGGACAAAGTCTTTGGAAATAACTAATTCCATCTTTATGTCCTTTATGCACACATTATGACTTTTTTCTAAGACTCTAAATAACACTACTTTCTCTTTTTAAATTTTTATTAAATTTCATTTTACATTCCAACCACAGATCTCCCTCCCACCCCTCCTCCTGCCACCTCTGGGTTCCCCCCCAGTCCCACTCCCATTGTGTAAGAGTGCCTATGGGGAGTCAGCAAGGCTGGCACATTAATTTGGGGCAGCACCTAGTACCTCCCCACTGCACTAAAACTGAACATGACATAGCACCATAGTGTTCCAACAAGCTAGCTCATCCATCAGGGATAAATCCTAGTCCTATTGCCAGGGCCCCTCAGATACACCAAACTTCACCACTGGCCCCCTCATGTGGAGGACATAATTCTGTCCATGGAGACTCCACAGCTGTTCATCTAGAGTTCAAGAGTTTTCACGAGCTTGGTTCAGCTGTCTCTGTAGATTTCTCCGCCATGATCTTGACTCCCCTTACTCATATATTGCCTCCTCCCTCTCTTTGATTGGATTCCTGGGGAGCAGTCTTGCACCTGTTTGTAGATCTCTGCATCTGGTTCCATTACTTATTGGATGAAGGCTCTATGATGATTACAGGAAAAGGTCAGTTTAGGTACCCTCTCCACTATTGATACTAGTCATAACTTGAGTGAGTCATCCTTGTGGATTCTTGGGAATTTCCCTAGCACCAGGTTTCTCTCTGACTCCATGATGGCTCTCTCAATCATGATCTTTCTTTCATTACTCTCCCACTCTGTCCCTCTCCCCCCTTGACCATCCTGTTCCTCAAGTTCTCATCTCCTATTTCCTCCCATTTATTTTCTCCCTTACCCCCAGTTGATCTAGAAGATCTCATCTAATTCCTTTTCTCAGGGCCACCCTTAAGCTCTTCCTTGTTATCTAGCTTCTCTGGAACTACAGATTGTAGTCTGGTTATCCTTTGCTTTCCATCCAATAGTCACTTATGAGTGAGTCCACACTGTGTTTGTCTTTCTGTCCAAATTGGACAAGCAGAACATTAAAGAGAGTGACTGCCAAACCTTGCCAAGAAAAGGCAGGAGAGTCCTTCAAAAATCCTGATTCATAGAAAAGTCTGTTGAATATTCTAAGACTGTAGGCCAAAGACAGATGCTCCAACAATACAGAGAAACCTTGAGTGACTCTCCAGGCAGTCAGATAACTCTGTTATTTCTAGAGTTTAGGAAGTTGCTTAAATGCACTTCATGTTTACTCAAGTAATATTATATCCTTCTGTCATCTTTAAAGGAGTTGAAGATTAGATAGTTGCAATTATATTTTTCCTTACTTATGATAATAAATAGATATGAAGCTTTAGACTCACAAAGATAGAATACATGATAGAATATTTTCTTTAATTTAATGAAATACACATAGGCTAAGTGTTGTAACTGTAATTCTTTCTTGATAACCATTTTGCTATACATAATTTTACCATGTTAAAGTTAAAACTGTCCTTTTAAATTAGACAACAAACAGGATATAATATGGTATGCCTCTCTATATGCTGTGTATATGCTTTTTTTCATTGGTTAATAAAGAAGCTGCTTTGGCCTTTGGCAGGGAAGAAACTAGCCATAGAATACAAGCAGAGTTAGAGGAAGATAAAAGGCAGAGTCAGAGAGAAGCTAGCAGCTTCCTGGAGTAGTAAGATGCCAGGAGAATTATGAATAAGCCATGGGCCATGTGGCAATACACAGATGAATAGAAATGGTTTAATTTAAGTTGTCAGAGTTAGTTAATAATAAGCCTGAGATAATAGGCCAAACAGTTTATAATTAATATTAAGCCCAAGAGTCCTTATTTGGGAACTGATGGATAGGAGAGAAACTTTCAGTTACAGAGAGTATTTAAAAAAAGATATCAAATCTAATTAATCTTGGAATCTCAAGTCAATTTTGCATTGAACTCCTGTATGTAGGTGCTTCATCATTATAAAATTGAGATAGAGAAATTATCTTGACCATTGACATCTAACTAAATCCTATTAGTCATTGTTCACAACCCATTCTGCTATTAAACCATTGTGCCTGAGTCAGAAAAAACCTCAAAGCCTACACATGAGAACTTTCAGAATGAATCCTATATATCTGTCCTACAGTTGCCATAATTATTTATTTGTGGATATTTATTTAGCTTTATTGAGAGGCCTCAATTAAAACTGCTAACAACCAGTGACAAATTCCAAAAGTCAATATTGTTGGAACAGCTTGTCCTCTATCACAGTCGAATGCTACTTTTCGGTGTTGCATTTCTAAATAGTCTATCCTTTCCAAAGGTCAAAGCACACACACCAATAACAATGACATGGACATAATAAAAGAATTTAATAACTGTCTTCTTTTAGCACTATTTGGAAGTTTGGGTTAAAACTGGTTACATTTCTGAAAAAATATCCGAAATAATTAATAAATTATTGCTTGAACAAATACTTCTTGAAAAGAGGATTCAACTTGACTATATGGAATTTGAAATTCTTTTCAAAATAATTAAGTGTGGAATTGAAAAATAAAGTAAATATTTGAATTACTTTTAAGACCATAAAAATACCACTTGCTGTTGTGCCATTGACACAATCACAAAGTTAGCTGTATGTATGTATGTATGTATTTTTGTGCAAGTGTATTTTTGTATATAGGTGTGTGTGTATGTATTTATGTATGTGTATACTTTATAATATGGAACAATATTTCAAATTCAGAGTTATTTGGTAGAAAAAGAAATCGTTCAAAACATGTCCTTTTTAGTCTAATTATAGATTTAAAAGATTTTTCTTATTTGGTTCAATGGGAAATCTCTTTCCATTGTAATAGTTTATTCCTCTTCTATTCTCCCCTTTTCAGGCATATTCAAAGGCAGGAAATACAGAATTTCAGACAAAGAAATGATCTCAAATTGTTCTTTTCAAGGATAGCAAATATTGCATAATTTGCAAAGAGCAGAGATTTTACAAAGATTTAACCCTTATGGTTCTGGAGAATTAAAAGTCAGACATCAAGATAGCAATATCTGCCTTATTGTGTCATAATATGGAAGCAGGCACTGCATCATGAGATCATGTGTGGACAAAAAAGCATGGGGCCTTTCACGAGAGACCTTGTTCACATGTATGCCACTGTGGCCTTGTGGATAGTTCCATAAATACACTCAAGGGTCTTTTACCTCCATAATGCTATATAGCCCATATGACTCCCTAAACAACCATCTCCAAATATCATTCCTGGATGGAAATTCTAACACACATTCTTTAGGAGACCTATCTCAAAAATGGCAGAGATTATTCTTACATTAGCATTTCCACATCTGTTTTTTGCCAATTTTACAAATTTTGGGTGTTCAGAATATTTATTAAGGGAGTCTATACTATTGCCATCTTAAGAGTCCCAAATAAGATAACATTAAAGGAAGGAAAAATTTTATGACCAAGAAACCAGTGTAATGTAATATGGACATTTAACTGATTAATATAGGAAGTTAAAATGATTTTCAAACATAATTTACATTTCACTTTGAAAGTTTGAAAATATTTAGGTTGTCTAATACATCTCAAAATTACCTCTATTTGTAAATATATTTTATGAAAATTAAATGTTCTTTCATTTTTTTCTTAAATATAATTAAAGACATTCCCTGTTCTTTTCCAATTGGTTAAGTTAATTATAACTGAATTATTGGTGCTTGCCAAATAACTTAACATTTAATTTGATGGAAAAATGATCATTTTATCGCATATAAGAGGCTTGAAATTCTAACCAAGTAGCTACCATTTTCTCTAATAAATATTATTAAAACAATAGTTTTTACCTTACAAGAATTATATATAATGTCATGGAATGAGTAGTTTAATCTTTTGAAAGTTCTAATATGTTTACACCTGATAAAATTTAAATATGAAATGCCCAAGGAGGCTCAGGATTTAGCTAATATTCTGCATATTTTGTAAGTGGTAACTGACTGATAGGGGCAAAAAGAGGAATGTCTTTGGAGGTATCTTGTCTCTGATCTCTTACAGTCTCTCTCTGCTTCCTTTTGACCATGAAACAAAACTTCCACAGCCTCAATGATCTGTTGCCTCACAACAGTCTCAGAAACCTGCTCTGACCATGACTGAAAATTCTAAAAATGAACCCACTCAAACCCTTCCTCTCCCAAGTTACTTATATCAGATGTTTGATTACAATGACAAAATCAATTAATGCAAATCCATAATTCCCAATATTCTGTTACTTGCAGGTGGACAGGAGACAATTACACCATGAGGTTGAAGTGTTCATGAATATAAGATTTAAAGTCATACTCCAACAGTGAGACCTGTATTCTTGATGCTGTAAAACAGTGTGCTCAACAGTTCTTAAAATAAGAACTTCTTTATGGTAACTATATTTTAAGGACTATTGCATCCATGCCCACTGCAATCTTTTCAACTTCATTTTATAACTTCTTGCAAGCCCCACAACTAGTGACCTCTAGATTATCAGTGCAAGTTATATATCATGTATTCAATGTAGGCATCAAACCCCCACCCCCACAGTCAGGGGTCATAAATGAATATTTTATGCTCAAGAGAAGATTTTAAGACTAAACAAAGTTAACTGAAGTGAATTTATAAGTAGTTTTTTGACAGTTGACAGTTTCTTATTTTTTATTCTTTTTATATTAAATTATATAATTTTACAAATTTTCACCTCCTCCACTCCTCCAATATCCCTTCCCCTCCCCCTATCCCCCTTCCCCTCCCTCTCCAGTCCAAGGAGCAGTCAGGGTTCCCTGCCCTGTGGGAAGTCCAAATTCCTCCCCCATCCATTCAGGTCTAGGAAGGTGAGCATCCAAACAGACTATGTTCCCACAAAGCCAGTACATACAATAGAATCAAAACCCAGTGCCATTGTTTTTGGCTTCTCAGTCAGCCCTCCTCATCAGCCACGTTCAGAGAGTTTGGTTTGATATAAGTAGTTTTTGTTTTGTTTTGTTTTTTGTCTCTGCTGCTACTTTTAGGACATTTGACTTCTGTGGTTCTCTTTGCCAAACTGATCTCAGTCTTTAATACTTTAGACTAGGAAAGCCTTCAAAATATGTTAAAAGTCGTGACATGAGTGCATCAGCCACGTTTTAGCCAGTATTTTATTATTAGTGAAGAAAAATAACAATCAGAAAAAGCCAAATGAAGCGCTTCTGTTGTTTTATTTTTATCTTGGAATGGCATTACTTGTAGTATACCTTAATAGCACTCATGAGACATTAGGTTCAATTCCCAGCACCATGGAAACAAAGTGGACTTTGGATTCCTTAATACTTATCTACCTTTAAATTCCCTAGTTGCCTTCTTAGAACTCGGTATCAGAGTTAGAAATGACGCATAGAGCACTATAATGCTTCTGAATAAAAATATAATTATTCACTAGGGTGGTATTTAGAATGTGCTTCTTTATGATTTTTGAGACTTCAAAATTAGTCTGCTGTATGCGGATTACTGTTGGTGTGACGAAACACCCTGGCCAAAGCTATTTGGGGAGAAGGAGGTTTATTCTGCTTTTGTTTTCACCTCACAATTCATCATCAAAGGAAGTCAAGACATGAACTCAAGTAGGTCAGGAACCTAGAGGCAGGTTCACACGAAAGACCAGGTAGACTCTTTGCTTTCCTCTGAACCTACACAAGCCAGGTACTACAAACTGCATTGCTCTAAAAATTCTTATATTCCAAATTCCTACAGAACGGTTCACTGAGTGCTCAATACTCAATGACGTTTTTTAGCTGAATGTTCCAAAGTCCTTCCACATTCCTCCCCAAAATAACATGATCAGGACTGTCACATCAATACTTTACCCTTGGTACTGGCTTGTCATAGTTAGGGTTACTAACTAAGTAACCTTAGTGAAACTTCATGACCAAAGCAGTTTGGGACAAAGGACTTGATTGCTCCTCATGACTTACTCAGCCTGCTTTCTAATAGAACTCAAGACCACCAGGCCAGGAATAGCACCACTAATAATGGGCTAGGCCTTCCCTCATCAGTCACTAAGAAAATTCTCTCCAGGGTTGCCTAGAGCTTGACCTTATAATTTCCTCAAAGGAAGGTCCCTCCTCTCTGATGACTCTAGCTCACGTCAAGCTGACATAAAACTAAGCAGTATAACAAACCCCTTAACTCAAAAACCCAGAACTTTTCAATTGGAATCTTATCTTTCTCATTTATCTTCAAGATGACATGTTAATATTAATATCAGAATATAAAACATCAATAACTTTAAAAGTCCCACAGTCTTTACAAATTTAAACACATTAAAAGTTCTTTAAAATACCCAATCTCTTTAAAAATTCCTCAGCTCTGGCTGACCAGTATTGAGCTTCCCAGTACAGCAAAGGTTTCACTTTAGTAGATCTAGGGTCCCTGAACCTCAGCCCCAGCTAACCGGAAGCACATTTTTTTTTCACACGAAAGACCAGGTAGACTCTTTGTTTTCCTCTGAACCTACACAAGCCAGGTACTACAAACTGCATTGCTCTAAAAATTCTTATATTCCAAATTCCTACAGAATTTGGTTCACTGAGTGCTCAATACTCAATGACGTTTTTTAGCTGAATGTTCCAAAGTCCTTCCACATTCCTCCCCAAAATAACATGATCAGGACTGTCACATCAATACTTTACCCTTGGTACTGGCTTGTCATAGTTAGGGTTACTAACTAAGTAACCTTAGTGAAGCTTCATGACCAAAGCAGTTTAGGACAAAGGAACTTATTCAGCTTACAATTCCACATTTCAGTCTAACATCACAGGAAGTCAAGACAGAAACTCAAGAAAGTAAAGAACCTGGAGATGAGAGCTGATTTAGAGGCTATGGAGGGTCTCTGCTCACTGGCTTGCTTTTCATGGTTTGCTAAGTCTGCCTTATAGAACTCAGAACCAGCCCAGGAATTGCACCACCCATAATGGACAGGGCCTTCTTCTATCAACCTCTAATTAAAGAAATGTCTCCCAGGCTTTCCTATAGGCAGATAATATAGGCACATTTTCTCAATTGAGGCTCCTTCTTCTGACTCAATCTTGTGTCAAGTTAAGATAAAACTAGGCTGCATACCTATGGAACTATAATATTTAGTGAAATGTCAAATCACATATTTGAATGACACAGCTAAGAAGATACTAAAAGGTAAATCTTCCAATAGAATCTGTTTCCTTAATATTTATTTCTGTCATTCTGTATTTACCCATGACTATAAATAATTTTAAAACTATCTTCAGAAATTATACTGGCATTCTTTAATGTGTGTGTTTGCTACTGAAAGGAGCTTATTTATAATCAAAATATTCACGCCTTTCCAAAAATCAGAGATTTGTCTTGATATAAAAATGAAAATTAATTTAATTTTTCAGCTATAAATTGTTGCAGTTTTAAAGATTTGTAGCTATTCTACTTGGTAGAACTATATATATGCATATGTATTAATGATTAGAAAAATATGAATATTCATATTGCTTCTAATGCCTTGAGCATGTTTTAATGAAAACTAAGAATATTATTTCTTTCAAAATGTTCTTGTCAGTATAAAGAGAACCACTTTTATACAGAATAGTAACAAAGACAAAAGAAATTATTTTTGCTAAATCATTATTTGGCCAGGAGTCCCTTTTAATGAGTACATTAATTCTTGTTTTAGAAAATTAGAGATGTAGGCATACAATCCCATCAGTATTTGCACAGAACAAATTATATTATAAAATTATAGCAAAATTTTCAAAATTTAAAGTTTTAATACTTATTGAGCAAGTCTGAAAAAGATGTCACCAACACACTTAAGCTTATGCATGCTCGCTAACTGCTTTGGGCAGCAATCTAGATCAGCAATACTTTTCAGCCACTCACTGAATTTTTTTTAACCCATAATTCTGATTCTGGTTATGATACTTTTTTCCTGTGAGTTAATAGGCAGAAGCCATTCTTTCTAACCTTACATAAGTCAGTCAAAAATACCACCTTCTGAGAAAAATCTCCACCCAAAATGTGTTATTTTTATTTATGTGTATTGTTTTTGTTTTTGTTTTTTTTTTTTTGTCGGTGTGGGTATTTACCACATGCCTTTTAGGGTGCATGTAGATCATGAAAGGGTTTCAGGATCTGGAGTTGCAGACTGTTGTGAGTCACCTAATGAGGGTGGTGGGAATGAAACTCTCATACTCTGGAAGATGAGACCTTTATTCCTGATCAGTCACTTCAGTCTAGGCCAACATAACATTCAGTAGCCCTTATGATACTTTTCCTTATATGGTTTTTACTCCGACACAGATGAAAACAGAGCCCTTTATTTTCAGAGTTCATAATTAGTTAAACAGACGTCTGGGTGAATGAAGTTCATATGGGTTGGAGCAGGGCATCATGGAGGTGTTTTGATTTTACTCTTGTAGTGGTTGGTGCCTGAGCTGTGTGTCTGAAGGATCAATAGAACCTGGGGAGGAGGGGTGGAGAAAGCAAAATGTTCCAGCTTAGAAGAACTGCTTTGAGAGAAGGTAGAGTCCTTTATTGTTATCAACTACAAACAGTGGATGTGTCCTTGACACACAGGGCACCTACAGCAAAGGGACGAATGACAAATGGGAGAAGAGGCCAATAGAGACAACTTTTTGACTTTGCCATACAGATAGTCTCCAGTATAAGAAAACAGGGGTTCTTAAAGACTAAAATATTAATTAAATTTGAAGTCACTAAGTTGGAGATACAAGTGTTTCTGTTGTTTTTTGTTATTATTGTTGTTCCTGTTTTGAGACAGGGCTTCAGTATAGCCCAAGATGGTCTGGAACTTAATATACTACACAGGTTAGTTGGGAACTCACGCCTATCCTCCTACCATGGCCTCCCATGTAATTGCAAGCATGAACCTTCTTGCTGGACAAAAGTTGGAATATTTCTGTGAAATCTTTGTATTTGGTAACAGCAATTACTAGGTAAATATTTTCATACTATATTGTGTCATAATGTATCATCACTGCCCCACAATTATGAAACTACTCATGTGCTTATACCTTATCTTTTTAATTTTACAATATAGTGTAGTGATGAGCTGCGGGCAGGACTGCTTTTCATCCCGCCTGGCTCCCGGTCGCCTGGCTAGCTTATGCCCCAAAATAACAATACACAAACAGTATTCTTTTAAACACTGCCTGGCCCATTAGTTCCATCCTCTTATTGGCTAATTCTCACATTATGCTTTAACCCATATTTAATAATCTGTGTAACACCACAAGTGGTGTCTTACCAGGAAAGGTTCAGTATGTCTGACCTGGCGGCTGGCTCCATTGTGTCTGACCCAGAGAGGAGAGGATTGGCGATTGCCTAAAGCATCTGACTAACTTCGCTTCTTCCCAGCATTCTGTTCTGTCTACTCCACCTATCTAAATCCTGCCCTATCAAAAAGCCAAGGCAGTTTCTTTATTAACCAATGAGAGTCCTCCATCAGTGTAGTTTTAAGAACAAGAACAATAAAGATATTTCCTTCTACCATTAGTAAAACATTGCCAATAGTGCCTTTTTTATAATACATAATTACCTTACTATGGTTTAGATATCAAATATTCCCTGAAAGGATTTGTCTATTGGAGGTTTTGTCTTCAGGTGCCAGTAGGATTAGGAGATTCTGGAAACATTAGGTGGTAAGACTTAGCTGAAAAGTATGTCACTGGGGATGGACTCTCAGGAATATTTTATCCCTGGCTTTCTCTGATCATTTTTTTTCAGCTTCCAGGTCATCATGTTATGAACTGTTCTGATCTGCTATGTCTTCTTGCAATGATATAATGACACCTGTAAATCATCATCCAAAATAAATATTTGTATATTAAAATTCTTTCAAGCATTTGATCTAAGTCATACAAAAGTAAGTAATACATGTCTATGTTTGTTTAAGTGAATTAATGGTTTAAATTTATTTTAAATAACACTCTGGACTAGTTTGGATAAGTGTGTGTGTGTATGTGTGTGTGTGTGTGTGTGTGTGTGTGTGTATCTGCACAGTAACATGCACATATGGGGTCAGCTTTGTCCACTAAGCTACTTCCTGTCTCCATAAGATATGCCATAATTTTATAAACTTCGGGTAAGGGAAATCTTAAGATCACTTTATACATTCTAGATGAGGAGACATGTTCTGATAACGAGGGAGTGTGTACACAGTCACATAGCTGAGAAGCTGAACTTAAATCTGAATTCATTAACTTGCTTTCTGACTATGAAACTTTAAAAATCATCATATTGTTATGTTTTTCCTTTCCTTAATTTACTGCTTTGTTATGAAAAATGTAATTCTGAAACAGTCAAATGGGAGAGATGTATAAACTTAGGGAAAAGGTGATAATGCTGCAAGGACTTCCTGCCCTCTCTAGGTATGCCATCATTCAGCGCCTCTTTGTGTTCCTATCTGGGAAGTCAATATATATATATATATACATATATATATATATATATATATATATATACTTATATATAATTATATTCATAATTTTGTAGGGCTCAGGCTCCAAAAGCTCTCTCTGGAGATTTGTAGGTTTAGATATAAAATTGTAGTCTTTTAGAACACATCTAGGACCTATTTTACGTCTGCCATAAATTCTAGTGTGGTAAATGACTCAACTTACAAATAGCAATGGATATCTCTATCTCTCTGGAATTCCAACACTAAATATACAGACAGACATATAAGGTACTTGTGTGTGTATGCCTCATGTGTATGCCGGTAAACACGCACATATGTGTGCATGTATATGGAGATCAGAGGTCAGTTTTGGCTGTCATTTTTAAGTGTCATTTATTTGCTTTTGTTCTTTCTTTTTATTTATACATCTTCTTCATGCAATAAATTTTGATAATGTTCTTACCCTGCACCAAATCTTCCCAGATTCCCCCCAACTTCCTCTCCTACCCACTTTTCATATTCTTTCTCCATCTCAATAAAGAAAGCAGAAAAATCAAAAGAAGCAAACAAAACATCAGTAAGACCCAAAACTAAAAACCCCCCACCACACACCCCCACACACAAAACTCAAACCCTTGAAACAAAACAGAAGAAAAAAGAAAGGAAGAAAGGAAGGAAGGAAGGAAGGAAGGAAGGAAGGAAGGAAGGAAGGAAGGAAAGAAGGAAGGGCTAACGAGTCCCTTTTTTGCTGGCTAATTACTTCTGGTCATGGGCCTGACTTGAACTGTGATTGATATACCCAGTGACAAGTCATTGTAGACAATTGGTTTTTCTTTATTCAGCAGGTATTAACTGCAAATACTTCCTTGGTTAGGAGTGGAAACCTATGTACACGTCCATTGTAGGCCTTAGTCTCCATAACGACTGGGTAACACAATCTGACTCATGGGGATGGGGATAAAGAAAACTGAAAGTTGTGTGGGAAGTGAGAATGGAAGGATAGATGTAGGAGAATTTGGGGCCAATAGGATAATTAGTATCAAAAACATTGTACATAATTTTCAAATAATTTATTAAAAATAAATCTGAATAAGTAGAT
The DNA here is from genome assembly GCF_903992535.2 of Arvicola amphibius. Taxonomy (NCBI): domain Eukaryota; kingdom Metazoa; phylum Chordata; class Mammalia; order Rodentia; family Cricetidae; genus Arvicola; species Arvicola amphibius. Next base: position 67,140,100 of record NC_052051.1, on the reverse strand, counting down.
AAATTTTGAGTTAGAATTACTGTGATGTCATAGTTAACTTTAAAATCTATAATATTTTTTAAGAATCCTCATGTTAATCATTTAACAAGATGACCATAATAACCCTTCCCAGTCAATGTGTCTTCCCCAAAGAACTAAGAAAATCACAACAAAGTGATGCTGAAAAATGATAGAAAAATAAGGAATATTTGGGGATATAGAAAGGATCATATTGCCCAGGAGTCCCCTGGCAGCCTCACAATAGTCAGGAAGAATCCCAATACAAATAATAACGTTGGCTTAAGGCATTTCTCCCTTCCTAGCTGAAAACCTTCAGTTTTAGGGAATCTCACCAGAAACTCACCTTACTGTAAAAGACATATATTGTCTCCAACGAAGAAAGCTATTAAATCACTATTCAACTCTTAATCTAAATTAGTTAACCTTATCCAGCTCCTGGATCCATTTTTTTTTTAATGAAGATTGCAGATTTGCAAATAGTGGTTTCACTAAGGAGTCATAAGTCATTAGGAATGGAATGTGCTGCTAATCTTGCTCAAAAACAGTGACATCTTTTAGAGGGTTTCCAAAATAATGTGTAAAGTGTATAGACATATGTGTAGATTGATTTTTTCATTTTTTTTCATATTTTTTCTTTCAAGGGATAGCACAAATGCAGTCCCGATTTTTTATAGGAATTTAGCTCAATGGCATTCAATTTTAGTTATGTCTGGTATTTTCTCTGTTGATTTTTAACAAAAGTAACTAGGCTTTATTCAAATTGTATGAAGTGACTCAGGTGTGGATACTTAAACTTGTATTCCTAGCACTAAGCAGGCTGAAAGGATAGTAGTGCTATGAATTGGAAACTAGCCTGGGGTATAATCTGAGTACCTAATCAGTCATGGCAGATAGCAGCATTTGTTCAGAGACTAGATGAAATAATAATTTATTTATGTGACTTTCTTGAGTTTAATACAAAACTATGCCTGTCTACAGAAGTTGTGTGGTTGGTGTCAATCAAAATGTTAGTCTGCAATATGCAGAGTATCTATAAGGAGCACCCATCAGCTTGAAAATATTAGACAGTGGCCAATTTTGTGATTTTCTTGTTCTCTTCACTGACTGACAGCCAGTCTTTTGGATAGAGCAGTATAAATTATGCTTTGTGATTTTGCTAGGTGACTTTGGGAGCCACAGGAATGTAAGAGATTCACTCTCTCACATGCTCGAGAAGTACTTACTCTAGTGTGAAGGCTGATATGGATGGAGACTTTGCATCTGCAGATACAGATTCTGAGTCAATTATTCACGCATATGTAGGGCAATCATTCTCAGATACAACAATAGGAAATACTGAAATGACAAGGAAGGCAGAGTGATAGTAAAGAGTATAAAAAATTAAAAGCATCCTAGGCATTAATTTCATTGAGAATTTTGTGAATGTAGTGAAGTGGGATTCTCCTCTTTAGGCTGGGAATGTGTTTTACTACCATTGGTTAATAAAAGAAGCTGCTTTAGCCTATAGCAGAGCAGAATACAGTCACATAGGAAGAGATAAGAGAGAGAGAGAGAGAGAGAGTAGTTGAAGTCAAGGAGACATCATGTAGCTGCCGAAGGAGACAGATGATGGGAGAACCTTATGGGTATACCATGAGCTTTATGGTGATACACGAGTTAATAGAAAGGGGTTAATTTAAGATATGAGAGTTAGCTAGAAATATACCTAAGCTAATAGTCAAACAGTGTTGCAATTCATACAGTTTCTGTTATTATTCACGTTCAGGTAGCTAGGAAACAAATGGTCTCCACCTACAATACAGAACTTGCATCTGGAAGCTAATTATGCTACTTAAAGAAACCAGATCATTTGTGCACCGAGTTCCAGTTTGTTACTGCTTGAGAACTGTATCAGAAAGCCCACTTTTTTCTTGGAATAATTGGCCAACAGTGAGCATTAGTACTGTGGATCTTTTGTAATAGGAATTTCTCCACTGAGGGCTGAGGGATGCGGAGTCTTTAAAAGTTATTGCTAATGAGTAAAAAGACCAGCATTCAATCTCTGGGACCCATGAGTAGACTCAGTCCAATCAGTTGTATTCTGACCCCCACACACTTACTAGAATTTTCATTCAGGAAGACACATGTACACACATGAATGAACAAATGTAAAACAATGTCTTTAGAAAAGAAAATTCTCTGGCTGTTTGAAGTCAGATCACGTGGCCAGATGATTTGGTTAATGTACTTGTCTCTCTAATACTATTAATCTCAAGGCCTATTTCAAGCAGTATTTGTGAGATCATATCCAATATTCTCTATACCTCAGTCATTTAATCTTTAAGATTGTTTTATGCAATGGAATAAAACCATAAATGTATCTGTTAAAGACATCTTGAAAGTTGGGACCATGGAAATAAGAACACTTTAAATTATTTATCATCAATTTTGTGTGAACTACTCAATCCTCTGAGTGAGAAGGACTTGACTAGATACGGGATCTATAGCATACAAATCCAGGATTCAAGATTAAAAAAAAAAACCCTGTATTCTAATATCAGAATCCCTGATTTCATTATTGTATGCCACTGGAGCTGCCAATCTACATCTTGGAGAATTATTTTTTATATGAAACAGAAATATAGATATACAAGGTACAGCACTATTACAATTAAGTATTTTTTCTTATGTAAGATTTTCTTATTCTGTGTTCTAATGTGAAGGACTCAAATCAGCAGAGAAAGTTATACCACAGTATTCCGCACTTGAATATGGTGATATGATATGGTATGTCCCAATATTTGCCACTTTCAAATTCTATCAACTATTATAATACACATTTCTTATGGATCAAAAATCTCAAAAGTAAACTTAAGGAAATTACATCAGTGAATTAAGTTATTCATTTGAAAATCATTAAATTTTAGTCTTGTCTTACTAGCAATTTTCCATCACAATTCTTTCATTTCATAAGTTCTCCTGGCTATTTTGCATGCATTTCCTCTGTGCCATCTTTTGGAAAGGGACATTAAGTATTTCTTCACTGCTAGAAATGTGACAGGCATCTGAGTTACTCACTCTTGCTAATAAAGGAGAAGAGAAAGTATCCACATGCTCGCTATGTGCTCACAAGTAGTCAGAAACTCAGTATGTATTCATGTGTGGATTTGATATATTGTAATTATTGTCGACATTTGCTGGTAAAGAATTCTTTCTTCTAATGGTAAAGATACTGAGACTAAGCCCACATAAAAGTTCCTAAAATATATGAAAAGCTAGCATTTGGGAGTTTAAAATTGTGTCTCTGGAAATTCATACTGGAGTCTAACACATTGAGCTTGATATTGAGGTTCAGGTTTCTTCTTGTCTTATTGCCATTTTGTTGCTCACTTTCAACATTGGGACAAAATAGTTAAACACAGATCAATTTTCTGAAGGATACATTATAAATAATGCATACTTCACATGAGTCTTATAAGGTGTGTCATAATTCATGACAGTGTTTTACAAAACACAGACATGATAATAGGGAGGGTGCTTTGCTTTATCTTGTTTACAGAGATATTTGGGCAGAAATTTGTGCAGAAGAGGGAGTAATGACCAGTGGAATGCTATAAGAAGATCATCACATGATTTGTTTTGCATTTTTGATCTAATGGATTAAATAAAATGCATCCCCATGGCCCCTTCTATTCTGCAAAATTATTTTGAATCTCACAGATTAGAAAGCAGATTGCCTTAGTTAAGGATTTGGAACAGTATCTATCTCTTTCTCATATGTCCTTATTATTAAAACAACTTACTGCCTGTTTAAGAGGCTTTTACAATCTAATTGTTACACGCTCAATTTCTAATGTTAAGGAATGATTTAGTAAAGCTTTCAAAATTTTGTACTCGTTTACCAAAGAGAGACCAGCAAATATAAGTAGAGAAGGAATGTTTTACTCTCCATAGTGTATGCCCTATAAATATTCCTTCTACCTCCATAAGGAATTCATGTTTGTTCTTTTAGCTTATTAATAAATTTCAATTATAATTAACAATTAACATATGTTAATTGAGCTGTAATTTAAAATGCACCTTTCTTGACTGCCTTAATATGTCTGCATATACTCTAGGGAGTGTCCTATCAGTCTCCTAATTGTCATTCTCCGTGTCTGTTATCATCTGTGCTTTAACTACATCACAATCTCTTCTTACTAAACTTCAACACAACCCACCCTAACAATGAAAATGAAGAAAATAGGCATGTTTACATATGTTCACATCCATTTTATCATTTTTGCCACAAGAATTTTAAAACTTTTAATATTTTAAATGTACACTTAGATATTTTTGTTATTTAAATTTTTCATGCAAATATTTTTTATTATATCATTTCCCCCCATTAACACCTCCCAGATCTTTTCCATGTTTCTACACACCCAACTCCATGATCTCTCTCTTTCTTTCCTGCAAAACCAAAAATATAATAACACACATACACAAATATGCCCCTAATCATGGAGATTTTGGCAGATGATAACACCAAAAAAGGCAAAAACCAGTTTTCTTCATAGTAGTGTCAACACAGCAGTCCACATACCCATGAGTAGCTGGCCACAACAAAATAAATTCCATGTTGTGCACTTTTTGTTTTGTTAAATACACATTTTTTAAAATGTAAACATATTTTATGCTCTATTTATTCTTTTGCCACCTTTAGAATACTATGTTATTTACAACTTTGATAAAATAAATCCATTGTGATTATGAAATCCTAATTACTAGAACAGTAAATATGAAAGTTTTATTATTTTTGACATTTATTATAAATATATCTTTTCCAAACTCTAACATATATCCCTCCTTTTCACTTTTAAATTCATCACTTTTTAACCATTAATCGTTGTTACATACATATATGTATATGAGTATACACCTGTATTCTTAAATACATAAATACACACTGTAATATGCTGATAACTCTGTATAATGTTACTTGTATTTATACATTTTATGGACTGACAACTTTGTATTGATAAACAATTGCCCTGTTCTTCCATGGAGAAGATTACTTCCCCTATCCTCGGATATTTTAATTTGTTGTTTGTCCTCTATAAAATTTATTACCATTTTGTGCTCTAACTCGCATTGCCTTTTCTTTCAATCAAAATTAGAGGTCTACACCTGTGACCACTGTGGCAATCCTGTCCTTACCTGAACTACTCCTCTTTCCAGATATTTCTCTCAATTCACTGGACCTCTGGAGCCTTCGCTGCAGCATATACATTCTGATTTTCTAGCTCTTGTGCTAACTAGTTCCTCTCCATGTTTTCCCCTCTTTGTTATCTTCCTGGGGCACACCATGTGTCTGGCAAAGTTTTCACTAATTCTTGGCCATCTTTATTCTGAAATCTCCACTTTTAAAGTCCCTTTATCATTTTGTTATTTTTTTTCTGCAATCGAGAAATTCCACATGGCTAGGAATCTCTCGTTTATTTCTTCGGGGTGACCCAGTTATCTACTGAGTTGCAAGTTCTCCATGGTTTTTGGATGACTGGGTATAATGGATGGCCCTTCATGTTGCTGTTGACATGTCTGTTCTGCAACACTCTAGTAACGGAACTTGCTCTGTGTTTTGCCACACTCACCAGATTGTCTCTCTCTGCTTCCCAGTTCTGTTACTTTTTACTCCTGTCTTTTAGGAATATTTGCAAATTTATCTAAAAAAATAATGAAACTTGTTTTCTGCAAAACTGATATTGTCTTTATCAATTTTAATGAATGAACAAAAAACCACATATACAACTGTGTGTATCTGTTTACATATTATTTTAATAATTTATAAAACTCTATTTTCTATCCTGCATGATAATAGAGCAGAGGGCTATTCTCTGCAAAAGACAACAGAGTGCAGTGCCCCTTAGGACAACATTCACATAACTCATTGAAGATAGAAAATTCTAGGTGGTACTTTCGTGGTGCCATCACTCCTACAGTTTTGTCTCTTTGATGCAGGAAAGTACTCTGAAGACTATGGGGAGAGAAATCTGGACACCAACCCAGTGACAAAATCCTCAACCTATAATCTGTCCTGTCTGCAGGATGTGCTGACACAACTCGTGGGAGTTCTGCCCGTTATTGCCTTGTTTAACTTGATGCCCCTGTAATGAGAGGGATTTCAGGCTCTGCTCTGACTGGATAGCCAGGAATCAGAAACTAGATAGCATAGAGATGGAGTGGAACCAAATATGACTGACCAAAAAACAAACAAGCAAAAACAAACAAACCAAAAACAACGAAATGATGATGTGGGAGTCCCCTCTGTACTCTATGAATAGGTTTTATTACCATTGGTTATTAAAGAAGCTGTTTTGGTCAATGGCTTAGTTGAATAAAGGCAGGAGAGAAATTCGAACCGAGATATAGAGAGAAAGTTGGTGGAGTCAGAGAGATGCCATGTAGATACGGAAGAAGAAAGACGCTAGCCACCAGGCAGAACCTCACTGGTAGGCCACAACCTCATGGCGATTTACAGATTAATAGAAATGGATTAATTTAAGATGTAAGAATTAAATAAGAATATGCATAAGCTATTAACATTGTTTCTGCGTGATTATTTCGCATCTGGGTCACTGGGAAATGAACAAGCAGCCTCTGCCTACAAAATGTTTCCTAGTGATATTGACTCTACTTATAGATGGGCGTCTTTTCCAGTCATCATCAAAGAGGCTCCCTCCAGCAGCAGACACTGCAGGCACAGTGGCTGACAACCAGGCATTATGCAGAAAGAGAGTCTAAATTGGGGATCTCCATCAAGTCACCTCAGAGCTCAGGGAACCTAGCCAAAGAGGGAGCAGAAAGATTGTAGGAATCAGAGGGGACAGAGGACAACAGGAGAACAAAAACCACTGAATAAATTAAGCAGGGCTCCCATGGGCTAACAGAGACTGAAGTGGCAAGCACGGGCTTGCATGGATCTGCATGGGTCTGCACCAGATCCTCTGCATATATGTTATGGTGGCTAGTATGTGGGTTTTTGTGGCCTCCTAACATGGAGAGCAGGTGTGTCTCTTACTTTTTTGCCTAGTCTTGGAATTCTTTACCTCCTATTGGGTTGCCTTTTCAAGCCTGGATTTGAGGGCTTTTGCCTTATCTTTTTGTATCTTGTATTGCTGTGTTTGGTTGTTGTCTCTTGGAGTCCTGCTATTTTCTTCAGAGGAACAGAGGGGAGCATGAGTTGGTGAGGATAGTTGTTGGGAGGGGAGTTAGGAGAAACTGTGTTCAGGATGTATTGTATGAAAGAAGAATCAATTTTTAATAAAATAAAAAATAAAACATTACGTTTTAACAAAGTTTAAATTTACAAAGCTAAGGGATTCGAATAATTTCTGAAAGCAATGCAAGCATTTTCCTTAAATTTATTTTGGTTTTTTGTTTATAATTTTTAAAGTATGTTTTTATTTATTGAATATCACTTGTTTTTTTGTGACTGTGATTTGAGTGTGCCATTCTTTTGTAATCATATTTGAGCATATTTTTCTTTGAACATTGTGGAATTAAATGTGATTCAGTCATCCCTAGCATTTTACCAAAAGCAATGTTTTCCTTGTATTCTTGTTATGAATATCAGAGTCTTCACTCTGGATATATGCTAGTAGGGAAAGAGACATAGTAAATCTCTGACAAAAGACTAGGTATCTCAGTTATAGAATAGCATTCAAGAGTTATTTTTATGACACATTCTGCAAAACTCAGGGGAACATCAGTAAAAAATGAGGCTGAGAACACAAGAGTTCAAAAAGTCAAGGAAGTGTTGTGAAATGCTGGATTTTTTGCATGACATGACCACAGCACTCTGAACTCGTAGCAGCCGTAAGTAGTATTTACCTCAACAAGATCTTCACAAAATTGGGTTTCTCATACTCTCTCATGAAGAAGGAAGGGCCCATTGGGTCTCATTCTTTCCTGCATGTTGATATACAGTTAATGATTGATGGGGAACTCACTTTCTTTAGTGATGTAGTCTGTGAGAAGGTGCTTATGCTCCTGTGTACAATTCCCCATCAATGCTCCTATAAGCGATTCTAATAAAATCACTGGATCACATAAAAAAATAGAAAAGAGACTACAATACTACTATTTGGAAAAAAAGGAATGTAATTAGTAGGGAGGAGAAGGAAAAGAGAAGGTAGTGGGTTGATGTAAAAAGAAGACAGAATATACATGTATAAAATGTCACAATAAATATTATCAAGTAAAATTAATATATACTAATGAAAATCAGAGAATTCTGTATAACTTGCTTAATTAATTATACTATGAAACTAAGAAAAGGAGTATTCTGCTGGTACTGGCTCAAATCAAGAAGAATGAAAATATTTCTAAATAATTGAAAATAATAGAAAACATAATGCAAATTAAGATCTAATTGCAAAAGATAGAAAACAATGACTAATAAATAATTGTGTATATTAAAAGGTATTTGGATTTACCATGAAATCCTTAAGTTTCCTTTATAACTCTGAAGCAAATTTGTCATCTTAAGAAACTAAGGAAAATTCATTATATATTGTATCATTTGAGAGAGGCAAAGCATAGAGTCATAGACTAAACAATTGAAGATTACCCAATCTAGGAATGCAAAATTGCTTCATCTTGCATACAACTTTCTTTTAGTAGGAAAGGGACTAGTGTCCATTGAAGCAATAGCTCATCATCAGAGAGAAAATTTGCTTCAGACATGAAGCATGTCCATTATATTTAATCCAATCCTTTCTCTTTTTCCTGTGTACATAAAGATACCTGACCATCAGGAAGCAAATATACGCCAATAGTCCAGTTACTTGAATCTAGAATCTTGAGGAACTGGAAGTGCAATCCAGTTCTTTACACTACATCTTGTTTTCTCCTCTATGTAATGCTGGTCATTAGTCATCTGCATTCATCTTTAGCTGACTTTTTTTTGAATGGAGTAAAACTGTCTGTGAAATGTAAAGTCATTCTTCAGAACTTGATAGGGCTATAGAAACTATAATTCATCAAAGATTTATTTAAAGCTTGTTTTTATTTTAGTAAGACTGCAAATGGACCAAAAACATATATCATGTTAACAACATTTTTTGCAAACTACTACTTGAAAAGAGGAAAAAAACCCACTACTTGAATAGTAATTTTGAAAACATAGTTATAAGATGGTATTTCATGATCCTAGAGAAGCTAGATAGGAAGGTGAATCCAAAGAAAAACATGTAGTTATCCTCCTGGATACTGGAAGTAGACAAGATTGCCAGGCAAAAATTGAGATCTTGGGGGTAGGAGTAGAATGGGGGTAAGGAGAGATGGGGAGAGAGAAGTGAGAAGGGTAGGATGGGGAGAGCTTGGGGGAATGGGGCAGTTGGGATGGACAAAGAGTGGATATGGAATCAGGGAAGTATATATCTTAATTAAGGGAGTCATTTTGAAGGTAGGCAAGAGATTAAACTCTAGACGGGTTCTCAGGTGTCCAAGGATATGTCCCCAGCTTGCTCCTTGAGCAGCTGTGGAGAGGGTGCCTTTACTATAGCCACACTGATGATTATCTTGCATATCACCATAGAACCTTTATCTGGTACTGGATGGAGATAGAGACAGAGACCCATATTGGAGTACTGGACTGAGCTCCCAAGGTCCAAATGAGGAGCAGACGGAGGGAGAACATGAGCAAGGAAGTCAGGACTGTGAAGGGTGTGTCCAATCACCAAGACAATGGGACTGATCTAATGAGAGCTCACCAAGGACAACTGGACTGGGACTGATGGAACATGTGATCAAACCGGACTCTCTGAACGTGGCTGACAAGGAGGGCTGACTGAGAAGCCAAGGGCAATGGCACTGGATTTTGATTCTACTGCATGTACTGGCTTTGTGGGAACATAGTCTGTTTGGATGCTCACCTTTCTAGACCTGGATGGATGGGGGAGGAACGTGGACTTCCCACAGGGCAGGGAACCCTGACTGCTCCTTGAACTGGAAAGGGAGGGGGAGGGGTGTGGGAGGAGGGGAAGGGAAATGGGAGGAGGGGAGGAGGTGAAAATTTGTAAAATTACATAATTTATTAAAAAAAGAAAGAAAACATAGTTATATTAGTGAAATGAGAATATAATATTTTAATATCAAATTTTCATTATTGTAAATATCTCTACCATTAGAACTTCTTGGCCATTTTGGTTGATTGGGTACCTGTGATTTTAATTCAATTCAGTAATTTTGCTTTGCCTTCTCAAAGTGGCTACTCATTTCTCTACTTGTGTTCTCCTAGATGTTATGCAATGTTCCATCCTTAAAGAATTCGATTGCATGTTCTCTCTCCTTCTGCTCCTCATCAGGACCCTGGGAGCTCAGTCCGGTGCTCCAATGTGGGGCTCTGTCATTTTCTTCATCTATCGTCAGGTGGAGGTTAAGGCTCACACAGAGCCCGTCCATGTCGTAGAGACCAAGCCCATCGCCATTGTCCTTGGCTCCTCGGTCAGTCTCCACCATCAGCCACCCTCAGAGAGTCCGATTTGGTCACATGTTCCATCAGTCCCATTCCAAGTGGACTTGGTGGTCTCCCATTAGTTCTGTCCTGCCGTCTCAGTGGGTGAACGCATCCCTCATGGTTCTGACTTTCTTTCTCATGATCTCTCTCCATCCGCTCCTCATCAGAACTTGAGAAGCAAAGGACAATGGCGCTGGGCTCTGATTCTTCTGCATGGACGGGCTCTGTGGGAGCCTGCTCAGCTTGGTCGGTCACCTTCCTGGACCTGGGGGGAGTTGGGAGAGTTGGGAGGACCTTGGTCTTAGCATGGAGTGGGGAACCCTGATGGCTCCTTGAGAGGGAGGGAGGGGAGGTATGGGTGGAGGGGAGGGGAGGGAAGGGGGAGAAGGAGGGGAGGGAAGGGGGAGGAGGAGGGGAGGGAAGGGGGAGGAGGAGGGGAGGAGATGGAAATTTTTAAATATAAAAAAATAAACCATGAAAAAAAAAAAGAATTCAATTGCATTGCTCTTCTCTATCTAAATTAGCAGTTAAAGCAAGGTGGTCATTGGTGTGATTCAATGGTAATACTGATTCATCAATAGAATTTGTCCTAGTTTAGGCAATGATTTAATATCTACATTGGGTTGTAAATTTAACCCTTGATTATTTACACTCAAAAGATCACTATATATTTTCATTTTTGTATATCTATTCAAGACTTGTTATAATGTCTAAGATACTGTAAATGTATACCAATTTTTAGTTAATTAATCCTTCAATTTGCTAAAATAATTGAACCTCTCAAATACTCAATAATATATAATTTTTAAAAAATCTTTATTAAGCACTCTAGAAATTTTTTGATATCTTTGTGCAATTAAAGTTTACATTAGTCATTGTTTTGACTTTATAAAACTAATGATGTCATATTTATGTCTGCTAAATTACTGACAGCCTCTTGATATGGAGCCAAATACTCATAATATATTGATTTATCTAGTTAGGGATATTGTGAATATTTGAAACATAATCAATGCTTGTTTAATAAATAACTACAGAAAGTGGTTTAAGACAGCAATAATATTCTGATCTAATTCAGTCAGTATGATAATTAGATAATCTCAGAAAACCTATAAAAGTACCTTGAAACTTTTAATGTGCTAATTATAATTAAAGGGTCATGAGGATAATAATTTCTTATCATGTATATAGAAGTAAATAGGAGGTTAGAGATGTTTGGGAGCCATTTGAGGGTTGGCAAGAGACCGGACTCTAGAGGGGTTCCCAGGTGTCCAAGGAGATGTCCCCAGCTTGTTCCTTGAGCAGCTGAGGAGAGGGCGCCTGAACTGGCCCTATACTATAGCCACTCTGATGAATATCTTGTATACCATCATAGAACCTTCATCTGGCAATGGATGGAGATAGAGACAGAGACCCACATTGGAGCACTGGACTGAGCTCCCAAGGTCCAAATGAGGAGAAGAAGGAGGGAGAAAATGAGCAAGGAAGTCAGGTCCGCGAGGGGTGCGCCCACCCACTGTGACAGTGGAGCTGATCTAATGGGAACTCACCAAGGCCAGCTGGACTGGGACTGATGGAGCATGTGATCAAACCAGACTCTCTGAATGTGGCTTACATGGAGGGCTGACTGAGAAGCCAAGGATAATGGCACTGGGTTTTGATTCTACTGCATGTACTGGCTTTGTGGAAGCTTAGTCTGTTTGGATGCTCACCTTCCTAGACTGGGATGGAGTGGGGAGGACCTTGGACTTCCCACAGGGCAGGGAACCCTGACTGCTCTTTGGACAGGAAATGGAGGGGAAGGGGGAATTGGGGGAGGGTGAGGGAAATGGGAGGAGGGAAGGAGGTGAAAATTTTTAATAATAATAATAATAATAATAATAATAATAATAATAATAATAAGAAGAAGAAGAAGAAAATTCCTGGATATTTCCTCCAGTTCAACATAAGGTAAGTTAGATCTCAGTCATAATTTATGGGTAGAGAAAAACCATTGGCCAATAGAAACTATTCTTATACTAGGCTTAATTTTCTTAGGAAACTATATATATGAGAAACTCTTGAATTAAACTAAAGTTCACAATGCTTTTATCTAATGTCTATATTAATGCCTCGAATGATCCACGCAATATTGGGTTCTAAGATCTAATAAAATGATGAGCAACCATGGCACATTCCTTGCCCTCCAGGAGTTTAGTTTCAAAAATATTTTTTCTGATAGCGAAGTTTATTGCTTTATAGTTGGATCTCCTTTAAAAATATTTGGAGAAATACTTTAAGTCATTTCATCCCTTGGCCTCTTAGGAAACTGGTAAACCATTTAAAGAGAAAACCCTGCTGGAAGAGTTCAATAATAAACTTTAACTTTTTATTGGAGGCAATAATTTCTTGTCATTCATGGATAAATCATTAACATTACTCAGTAAATCTTTTGATTCTTAGTATCCAGAGATCTAATTAGTTTAGATGTATTGGAATACTACAAAGAAAAGTTGTGTGTATTGTCCACCCACCTTTACATCTAACTTCATGCCTAAGAGAGAGCTGGGGAATTCTGTTCTTTACTCCTAAGGTATGAAAATAAGAGAACTGGTAACTCCTGGACAGTACCTGGTTGATAATAGAAAGCAGTGAGCTTCATTATAGCTATTTTTTATATATAATACATATATATATATATATATATATATAGTAAGCATGTAGGTATATACACAATTATATATAGTTTAATACTCTCCAATACTAAGACTTATATCATTCATATATATAAATATATGTCACATGTATGCTAGATATAAATATGTATGCAATTTAATTAATTACCACTGTGCTCTCCTTTCTCATATAGACAATGTGAATGCTTTGTAGTTATTAAGTGTTTCTTAATTATTTTTCTCATTGCTGTCACAGCCTCTCTGACAAGAACAAATTCTGGGCAGAAGATCATTTTGGCTTCCAGTTTAAGGACATACTCAACCATGGGAGGGATCAGTGGCAGAGAAGCTGACAAAGCCAGAGCATGAGACTCTTTGCTCATGCTTGAGAAGAACATAAGACATAAGAAAAAGAAACAACATCGCTCATTGGCTATCTGTTTTCCTCCTTTGTATTCAGTCCAAGTTCTCAGCCAAGACAACTTTCTTTCTCACACTCAGGCTGACTTTTAGCCTCTCAGTTATCCTTTTATGGAACTGTCCTCAAAGGCATATATGTGTAAATGCACCTCATTAACAATGCATTTTTTTTCTTTTAATCTACTCATGCTGTCAATAATAAATGCTCACCACAGAGTCTTAAAATGATGCTAAGAAATAGTGACTTCAGTATTCATTTTCTTTTAAATAAAACAATAAGAATATCATATAAAGTTTTGAAAATAATACTGTGATAAAAATTACCTTGATCCTATTTACTCATCTAAGCTATCTTGATAAAACTATTAAAGCTGGTGGCTTTTCTGTACCCTGAATGTATGAAATAATAGATAGGTGTAAAAGCCATTTTTTCAGGGGTTTTGAAATAATAAACACTGTAAATTGGAAAAAGTACAAAAGCCTGTGTCTCCCTATGGAAACTGACATCAGAAAGTGTTTACGGCCCAAGCTGCCATGGAAACTAATTCTTCTGGATACATTCACTCCCCTAAGGCTTCCTCTGACACGCCACTCTTCTGTGAGCTCTTCTGTTCACAGAACGTTTTTGCCTTCTGGCAGTCTGCTGTTTCTCTACCGTTCCTCAGTTATAGTCCTGTTTTTTTCAATTTTACTTTACTTTTAAATACTCCATTGTTTAAGAATGTCAAACATTCATGTAACTGTTTCTTATAAAACCCACTCTCTCTCCTCTCTAATTCATTCTCTACTTTTCACCATCATCTTTTCCTCCAAACATTGTGTATTGTCTTCTTTAAAACAACAGCCCATTTACTACTTGCTGTTTGTGCATGACTATAGTCCTATAGGACACTCTACTAGAGCAATGGTATATCAATAACTGCATACTGAAAAAAATTCACTCCCCTTCCTCCATAAGCATCAAATCCATATAGGTCCTCAGCTAGAGATAGGACTTCAAAATTTTCTTTTTTATTCACACTGGCATTTTGTATGGCTTCATTTTTTGCATGCTGTAATACCATCAATGAATTCAAGTGTTTAATGACAATATCATGTCCATCAAATAGTATATCACTGCAGATGTCTATTATGGCTGGCTCTTATAATCTTTTTAATAGGGCCAAATAATTAATTTATTAATTAATGGTAATAATAGTATACAGAGGGAAATCCCATATCACCTCCCCTTTGTCTAAATATAAAGGAAGGTTTTAATTTTAACCTAGCAAAATTACAAAAAACAAGACAGGCGTCAAACAATAATTACAGTTACAATATTTATATCTACCTTTTATCATAAATGAGGAAAACTATATTATTACTATCTACTCCTCAACTCCATCGAAGACTTCAGAAGAATATAACATTACCTAAGTAAACAAAAAGTGCCTTCTAAGCAATTTCAAAAACTCTAGAATTGACAGAGACATCCCAGTGCCTAGAGAGTCACCCAAAGTTCTTCTATATCATTGGAGCATCCATCTTCAGCCTACAGGTCCATCGTATCCAGCAGACTTTTCCACAAAGCAGGAAAGTTCAAAGACAGTTCCACCTATGTTGGCAGTTTGTCAGTCATTTTTTTTTTCTGTGACTTGCAGAATGTCTGGCTCTTACAATCTTATGGCTACTCTTCCACCATGATCTCTGAGCTTTGGAGGAAAGGGGTATGATATACATCCCATATTTAGAGTTGAACAGTCTCCAGTCTTTTATCTTTACATGCAGAGCAGTCATTAATCATCTACTATAAATTAATGATTAATTTTACATTGATGATTGTAGTAATCATCTACCATAAAAATACCTTTTTCTGGCATCTCTGACCACTGGAACCTTAGCCTTGAGTGCCCCTGGAGATGTGTGTGGGTTCCCAACTAGAGGGCCCAGCTCTCTAGACCCTAGCCTGCTGAGGCACATCCTGTGCCCCACCCCCACCCGACAAAACCCCAGAGACCTGGGAGCAGTCTCCTCACATACACAACCATCCCTTGCTGCATCTGTGACCACTGGTGCCTTGGATCTGACTGTCCCTGAAGAGGTGAGTGTCCGGGTTCCCTGTTGGAGGGCTCGGCTCTCTAAACCGTAGCCCCAGCCCTGCAGGCACTATCCACACACTACCACCACCCAGTGAAGCCCCTGAGACCTGAAAGCAGTCTCCCCACAACCTCACCACACCTCTGTCCACTGGAGCCTTGTCCCTAACTGTCCCTGGAGAGGTGAGAGTCTGGGTTCTTAGCTGGAAGGACCTGCTCTCCAAGCCCAAGCCGTAGCCCAGGGAGGAACATCCTATGCCCACCCCAAACCTCCAAATTCCAGAGACCCTGGAGCAGTCTTCCCACACCTGCACCCATCTCCCACTGCACCTGCAAACACCAGAGTCTTGACCCTAAATGCATGCGGGAAGGATCCAGCAGAACTGTATCAGTGACTACCAGAGGTACAACTCCATCTGCACCAGGAGGAAGAGCGACCATCTAAGACACAGGACCCATCTGCACCAGTTGGAGGAAGCACAGGCCCAACCTGCACCCCTTGGAGCAAGAGATGTGTATTTGCCCAATGCAAGAATACATTCTGCAACCTAAAGAGCAATATGGCAACACCTGAAGCTAGTGGTCCTTCAGAAGGAAAACCCTGAACATCCTAACCTAGAAGCAGAAGAAAAATTCCACAATATAACTCTCTGAAGAGAGAGATAGAGACCCTTTAAACAGGAAATGAAAAATTCTCTTAAAGAAATGGAGGAAAAAACAAACAAAAAATGGGAAGAAAGCAACAAATCTCTTAAAGAAAGCCAAGCAAATGGGTTAAGCAAACAGTTCAAACAGTTCAAGAAAAGAAAACTGAAATAGAGAAAAAAATAAAATACAAACCCAGGGAAATTTTGGAAATGGAAAATCTGTGTAAACAAACAGGAACTATAGATTTAAGCATAACCAACAGAATACAAGAAACGGAAGAATCTCAGGAGTTGAAGATACTATAGAGGAAATAGATTAGTTAGTCAAAGAAAATGTTATATCCAACAAATCCTTAACACAAAACATCCAGTAAATCTGAAACACCATAAAAATTCCAAGGTCAAGAATAGTAGGGATAGAAGAAGGAAAAAAACTCTAGATGAAAGAAACAAAATATATAAACAAAATCATAGAAGAAACCTTTTCAACCTAAAGGATACCTATGAAAGTTTAAGAAACTTATAGAGCACCAAATAGACTGGACAAAAAAGTCCCCTTGCTAAACAATAATCAAACACTAAATATACCAAATAAGAAAGAATATTTAGAGACACAAAAGAAAAGAAAGAATATTAAAAACCACCAAAAAGGCCAGATAACATATAAAGGCAGAACTATCAGAATTACTCCTGACTTATTAATGGAAACTCTGATAGCCAGAAGGTCCTGGACAGATGTGCTGCAGACACTAAGAGATCATGGATGCAAACCCAGACTATTAATTGCTGTTATTTTTTTGGTTGCAGTTTTTGTGAGCTTCCCTTCTTCAGGGTTAGCAGGTGTGAGGCGCATGCTTATCTGTTGCCTTTGTTTTCAGGGGTTCAGCTAACTTCTTTGTGTTGAAGTTTTCCTTTGTAGTTAAGTTGGATTTGTAGATAGGTATTTTTTTTCAATCTAGTTTTGTCATGGAATACCTTTCTATAAGGAAACTCATGAATTCCAGACTGACAGCTGTGGAGCCGCCATGTGATCCAATGAGGCCCTTTATATTTGTTAGGCAGTAGTGAAGCTTGGACAATCTGTGAGGACCCTGGCAGAAGGATTGGGTCTATCCCTGGTCCATGAACTAGCTTACTGAAGCCCATTCTCTATATGGAAATATCATGCTCAGCCTTAATACAGGGGGAGGGGCTTGGTCCTGCCTCACTTTAATGTGCCAGATGTTGTTGACTCTCCACAGAAGCCCTTACCTATTGGGAAGAGTGGATGGATGCTGGGCTAGTGGAGAGGCAGGGAGAGTGGGAACAGGCAAAGGGTAGAACTGTGGTTGGAATGAAAATGAAATTAAAAATTAAAAAAAGAAAAACTATCAAGTGTTCGATAGAGAGAAAGAGGGAATTACATGAGAAGGTTTGGAGGGAGGAAAGAGAAGAGTTAAATTACTTATAATCTCAAAAATTTTTAATATATTTAATTTGTTTTAAGCATTCAAAAAGAGATAATCACTCCACAAGTTGTCCTCTGACTTCTACACCTGTGCCATAACATACACAGTATGAGTAAAACACTCACAATAATAATAAATATTTTAAAATGTGCTTTTGGAAATATCAAATGGAAAAAAAGAAAGTATATTTAAAAAATATTGGCATAACTGGATATCAATATGTAGAAGAATGAAAATAGACCTATATTTATCACCATGCACAAAACTCAAATCCAAATGGATCAAGAACCTCAACATAAAGCCAGCCACACTGAAGCTCATAGAAGAGAAAGTGGGAAGTACACTTGACCACATTGGCACAGGTGACCACTTTCTAAATATAACCCCAGTAGCACAGACACTGAGAGAAACAATTAATAAATGCGACCTCCTGAAACTGAAAAGCTTCTGTAAAGCAAAGGACACGGTCAACAAGACAAAACAATAACCTACAGAAGGGGAAAAGATCTCCAACAACCCCACATCAGACAGATCTCCAAAATTTACAAAGAATTCAAGAAACTGGTCATCAAAAGAACAATTAATCCAATTAAAAATGGAGTACAGACTTAAACAGAGAACTCTCAACAAAGGAATCTAAAATGGCTGAAAGACACTTAAGGAAATGTTCAACATCCTTAGTCATCAGAGAAATGCAAATCGAAACAACTCTGAGATTCCATCTTACACCTGTAAGAGTGGCCAAGATCAAAAACACTGATGACAACTTATGCTGGAGAGGTTGTGGGGTAAAGGATTCACTCCTGCATTGTTGGTGGGAATGCAAGCTGCTACAGCCCCTTTGGATGGCAGTGTGGTGATTTCTCATAAAATTAGAAAAAACCTTCAAGACCCAGTAATACCACTTTGGGGTATATATCCAAAGAATATTCAATCGTTGCCACAAGGACATGTGTTCAAATATGTTCATAGCAGCATTGTTTGTCATAGCCAGAACCTGGAAACAACCTAAATGTCCCCTCAACCAAAGAATGGATAAGGAAAATGTGGTAAATTTACACAATGGAGTACTACATAGCAGAAAAAAAATAATAATATTTCAAAATGGCAGGTAAATAGATAGAAGCTAGAAACACCATTTTGAGTGAGGTAACCCTGACCCAGAAAGATAATTATCACATTTACTCACTCATAAGTGGATTTTAAACAGAAAACAAAGAAAACCAGCCTACAAATCACAATCTCAGAGAACCTAGTCACCAATGAGTACCCTAAGAGAGACATTCATAGATCTAATCTACATGGGAAGTAGAAAAAGATAGAATCTCCTGAGTAAATTGGGACATGTGGACCTTGGGAGAGGGTTGAAGAGGAGGGAGAGGCAGGGAGGGCAGCAGAGAAAAAATGTAGAGCTCAATAAAGATCAATAAAATTAAAAAAATGTGCTTTGGTATTTTGATTAGTTAAACAAGGTATATCCATTTTAAGAAACCTCTAAAGTCAACCATATCCAAATCCTATATATTTTATTCATTAAAGGAACTTTAATAGACATTTTTCTATACTAGCATAATTTTCCATAATTAAAACTTATTATGAGAGCTATAAAAAAGGTCTTAAACTTTTTTCTCTTACTTCTAAGAGTCAAGTTTCTTGATTGGGATTGTGCTCTGGCCCTTAAAAGAATATCATACAGCCAGGCTGTGGTAGCACACACCTACCACTCAGGAGGCAGAGACAGGTGGATCTCTATGAGTTCAAGGCCAGCCTGGTCTATAGAGTTCCAGAACAGGCTCCAAAGCTACCGAACACATTCTCTCTTACTGATTTTGTCACATCAAAGCTCTCTTGTCAATCATGTAATAAAGCTCCGAATACTATCATGGATTACTCTGACTACGCATTCCATATGTCAGGCCCAGTGGTTCTATTTTATATGGTTTCAGACAACTGAATATGCCACACGCTTTCTACTAGCAATCCACTGAATGTTCATGAAGTATTCTTCTAGAATAGGTGTCCGGGAGCACTGCTGGCTTTCAATAATATGCCTTCAATATCTCAGGAAGATGTCTTCATAACACTCGGTTCATGTATTGATCCTTTCAATACTCTCCAGTACCACAAGGATCTTAGAACAGGCACTACATATAGGCTGACTTTTCAGGAAAAGAATTGACTCCTCATTTTGGCCCATAAGGTAACCGGAAGCAGAAAGATAGCCTGTTCTTTCCACCTTTGTTTTGCCTTTCTGCCCCTTTCCTTTAATACCTGTTTTTCTATTTCATTGGAACAAACCTGTAACACCTGACACATCTCGTTACCTTTCAAGGCCGAAAGAACAGAAGTAAGTATAACTAACGTATGTCGCTGCTTTCGGACCTAAACCTTTAGTCACCTTGGATTCCAGGAACAGGAAGGCCTCACAGGACAGAGCATGCCACAGAAGATGGCAATTACCTTCAGTGGCAATCCAGCACCTGGAGCATGAGTAATTCTCTCCTGAGAACCAGCTAGGCCCCTCAAGCAATTAGGGCTCTTTAGATCGCCATGTAGAACCAGAACAGTGACCAGCCAGACTTTATTTACCTTGCTCAGGGCTACTAAAGTGTTCATCCATCTTGCTACCACCTCTGTTCTAATGTTTTCTCAGCTTAAGCCTAAAATTCATGTTAGTACCCCTGCATATACTTTGGGACAGCTGATTCCCTTCATCTGTTTACGCTTTCCAATGCATATGGATTAAATCTCCTCTGTACTTCCGCAATGCACATCTTTTTAATTAGTGTACTGGAAGGGGTGACTGAGCCTATTTAATTAGTGTATTGGAATGGGTGGCTGAGCATAGCCTGTTGAATCTGCCAGAACCAGGCTTGCTGCCTCTGACCTCCAGATACTGTGTCTTTCTTCATTGCTAAGAGGCTGCATTTTTATGAGTTTCTTCAATTTCTGTTTCTTCCTTTGTCCTTTCTTCTGTTCCCAAGACATTTAACATGTGATTTATTCCTAGCAAATGTCACATATATAACTTACGAGGATTATCCACAGGTAGATGTTACATAGAAAATTTCTGGAGTTTGCTCATCTTGTATGAATGGACCGTTATACACTTTGAAACAGCTAGCCTACTTTCCTTTCTCTTAGTCCCTGAGAACAGTTGGATATTATGGATGAATATTTCATATCTTTCATATAATTAGTCATGTAGAATTTGACTTCCTCTAGCTCATTTCACTTAACATAGTACACTTAAACTTTATTCAGTTTGTAACGTCATGTTTCCTTCTAAAGAAGGAAGGTTAAGGGATATCATATCACTTCTCCGTGTTAATCAGCCTCTAAGTCTAACAGTACAACCATGAAAAGAAAATATAGGACACTCAATAGTTCTTCTGTTTTCAGGCTCTCTTTATTTATCAAAATGAAAATGATAGAATGTTGTTATGTGTGTGTGTGTGTCAAGTAAAATAGGCTTAAAAGCATATGCCATGGCAAAAAATCTTGTCTATTATGCAAAACACTTCAGATTTGCTTTAACAATTAAAAAATTTATTTAATTGTTTTCAATGCTTTTACTGTCCTCGTGAGATAAGGATACCATTAAATGTATAAGGTGGAAAATCTGCAATTTTACTTTTAGGGATTAACTTGTAATTTTAGGGATTTCCTTGATGAGTTAATACCTTTGGAATTGCTTTAAAATATCACTACAAAAATTAATATGATAAGATGCAGCTAATCATTCAGTATTTTACTACTTCTTTATTTAGTGTGGCATTAAACATCTAGTAATACTCATCATGAGTTTAGAAGAAAGCACAGAAAAAAGAAGAAGAATCATTTTTTTTAATGTGAGTTGGTGTTTTGCCCCTGCATGTATGTCTTTGTGAGGGTGTCAGATTCCTTAAACTGGAGGTACAGACAGGTGTGAGCTGCTGTGTGCGTGCTGAGAATTGAACCTAGGTCGTTTGGAAGATCATCCAGTGCTCATAAGTGCAGAGCTATCGCTCCAGCTCCCAAGGAAAACCTTGTAATTGGTGTTTCGGTATAAATTTTTATTTTTTAAATATAAGGAAAATCACATTTTTATCTTATACTGGTCCCCAACAAGTTATATAGCTCCACTTTAGAGTCACGTCAAGTGAGGATTTTGACACAAATCTGTGAGCCATTTTTTACCACTTAGTTTTCCCTCCCAGAAGTTCCCTTTTCTGAAAAATAACATATTTCACTCTTATGCACAGTGCTGATTCCTGAGTGATGTTCGTAAAGAGAGGATAGTGAATTTTCTTATTAAAATGTTTCCCTGGTTTTCTGTTGACCCTGGCAGAAGACAAGTGTCACCATGTCTCTCCACATTTCTATTTTGTCTTGCTCCCTTCCCACTAGACCACCACCCTGCACTTCACACTTGCATCTCATGGGTGATGATGAGTCAGATGGCATTTCTCACCAGTACTCTCTTGGGTGTCCTAGCAGTTTAGATCACCTACATTCCAGACAAAGCTGCTAGGAACACATGCAGACTCAGTTCCTCTAGGTTATTCTAAGAACCTTAATTCATTTGAGAAGTGAAGGGGTGGCAAAGAACTTCAGCCTACACACCAACTCGCAAAGCAGAGAAAGATCACTAATTATCTTCTCTGATGACAAATCAGAGAAGTCACTCAGAAATACCACTGTAATATACAAGGTCAGAATAAATCAGCTCTCACATGTCCTAGGCACTTCTGTTTCCCTCTGGAGAGCAACAGCTTTTCTTCTGTTTGGCTAGCGGTGCTGTGTGAGTGAAATACAATGTGTGGAATACAAGGAACGGGATGGGAAGGAGGAGAAGAAGGGCCTCAGAGGGAAGAAGCATATGGCTATGCATATGCACGCTGATCTGCCTCAGAGCACATGTGGTTGGCTGACAGGATGGTAATGCTTCGGGAGAGCAGTCAGAGGCAGGCCTAAAAACGCTTCCTCTCTACTCAGTGCTTCCCCATCCTCTGAAGACAGTTCTCAGTGATGCTAACGTAGACCTCTCCACTCACGTGAATATACACATAAATAAAAAATACCTGGCATTGCAGCTGCATTTGGAAAATTCAGTTCTTTATATATGTATCCATAACATATAGCATGTGTGTTATCATTAATTTCTATGTATTATATATTTATAAATCTATGGAGACTATGTCTTTCTTGCCTTTGCTGTCTGTAGTCTTTCTGACTGAACAATTCTTCATACAAACTTTTAAAACAATTATGTAATGTTGCTGATAATGGAAGTTTTGATGAGGATATTATGAATGATGAAGACCTATTTATTTGCCTTCTGTGGTATCATATTATTGATAAACTGCAAATTAATATCAGGGAGGTTTGTTTTGAACTTTTATTATCAATATGGCACAACTAGGTACCATAGATGAGAACTGAATTACATGAAATTAATAAATATTATACTGATACTACTTATCTAGTTAGTTTTTATAAATGTAAAACTACAGAAAAGAAGAATAATTGAAATAACTATCTTTAATAGAGGAGATGTCTGTCGTGATGATTACTATAACTCAGCTCACTACATACCCCAATGACACAAGATGCTGATACTCTACCTGACACTGGAAACATTTCCACCTAGAAATGTCCCCCCAAAACTATAATTTACAATAGTCTTCTCAGTTTATATTCTTGAATATTCTGAACCCAATGTGAATTTCAAAATGTCACACCTTATACAAGCAATTTGCTTTGTAGAGAGGCTGCCAATTAAAACCAATCCAATGCAAATTTAATATTGAAAATTTACCTCTATCCTGACAAAATTCATAGTATCCCTTCATCCTTTCTGCACTATATAATGATTTCTTTTTGTTCTGTGTAGGAGACTGAGTGTTCTGAGGCTATTACAGATGTCACTGTGCTCAATAACTACCTTTATTATACTACTGCCCTAAAATGAAGAGTCTTCATCTTCTAGAATTGATTTAAAGAATTTGGCATCCAACAAAGGCTCAGGTATATACTAGATGATAAATTATTTTATTTAGTAATTATTTACAGAGAATCATCATTTTTATTTGGTGGTTCTGAAGTGCTGGAGGATATAACAATTAATAGAGATCATTTCTTCTTTCCTAAGGCTAACCTTCTAATAAAGTAGCTAAGCATTAAATTTATGAAAGTGAAACTCAGCTAATGAAAAAAGAAGATTGCATATGTGTCATTGGAGTTACACTTGACACAGGGGGAGTAAGGAGCATAAAATCTTCTTCATTTAGGATACCTGATAGTTTCTGAGATTGAGAGTGACATTCAGTAGGCCTATTGTATAGTAAACAAAGCACAGGTATGGGGGAAGTATAATTCAAGTGGGAAAATTGCAGAGCAGTGCTAAAGTAGCATAGGACCTAACCTGTGAGATAGCATCTTCTATATATGACAAAGAAAATTCACACACATGAAATTTCACAAATATGGTTGCCTAAATAAGACTTGAAAAATGGCAACACTAATTCATATGCCAACATGGATGCAAAGAGTCTGAAAGGCCCCAGAAATTATTAAGTGAGAAGGAAGGGAAAATAGTCTGGTCAGAGATGAACCACCTGATAGGTGACCCAACTCCAGTCCCAAACAGTAAGACTTAAACACAACACACACAAACACACACATACACCCAGACACCACACAGACGCACACACACACACACACACACACACACAGAGAGAGAGAGAGAGAGAGAGGAGAGAGAGAGGCAAAACTAATAAAATTATCAGAGTGTATTGTAAATTTCTAAGAGGTGTGTGTTTGTGTTTTGTGGTGTGTGTGTGTGTGTGCACGTGCGTGCGCATGTGCTTACCCATAATGCACAAGTGGAGGTCAGGAGATAAGCAGAACCCACTGTTCTTATTCTATCATGTGGGTTCTGGGATTGAAAGTAAATTGTCAGTTTTTTGACAAGCACCTTTACTTATTGGCCTGCCATGAGCCCTTTTAAGCTTATTTCTCTATGGTTTGATAGCACCAAATATAATTTGTAAATGCGTTTTCTGTGAAGGTCTAGCTTTTGGTTTCTTGAGTACAAAGTTATGTCTTAATCAAGTGAAATCCAGATATCAACTAGTATACACCATCCTCTGATATTAATAAGTAATTTAGTTAAATTTTCCAAGATTATGGTTAATGGGAAAAACCAATAACACCTCAACTTCAGGCAAGTTTTATAGGAATGAGGTGTGTTTGCTGAATTAATTTAATTTAAAAATTAATTAATAAAACTGGAAAGTTTGAACACTAGCAGCAAGCAAGCACAATTAAGAAAGTAATGTCCCATAGTTCCCATGTGACAAAAGTGAGAAGAAAACAGTTACGGTTACATGCTGTGTTGATTGGATATTGGCAAGATATTAGTCAGAACTTAGCAATAATGGTTAAGACACATGTAAGACCTATAAGAACTGACATGCTTGTCCATCTAGATGCAATAAGAACATTAAAGCTAATAGTGAACACTTGTCAGATCCTTGACATTGTCCCAGGTAGAGAATGAGGAATTATATAGTTTCCCATTTCAGGGGATGCATTAATTCTGCTACCTCACAACCTGGAAAATAATACTTAATATGAAAAGGCATTGCTTTATGTGCAAGAACTGTAGGGGAGGACCATGGAGTTAATGCTGGTTACTGGTTTGTTCTCCAAGTATTGCATTGCCTGCTTTTTACATAACAAAATATCAGCCGGGCAGTGGTGGCGCACGCCTTAATCCAGCACTTGGAAGGCAGAGGCAGGCGGATCTCTGTGAGTTTGAGACCAGCCTGGTCTACAAGAGCTAGCTCCAGGACAGGCTCTAAAAATGCTGCAGAGAAACCCTGTCTCGAAAAACCAAAAAAAAAAAAAAAAAAAAAGATCACCTTCCAGGATTGGCACGATCAGAGCAGCTGAGTACTCCCACATCAATCCTTAATTAAGAAAATTCCTTGTATTCACAGCTACAGGCCCAATCTGATGGATGCAATTTGTCAGTTGAGATTTCCTCTTCCCAGATTCTAGTTCCTGTAGAGTTGAAAAAAAAACAGTACAAGTTCCCTGATGATTAGTGGTTATTAGAACTTTTTCATCTGCCTGTTTGTATATTTATGTGTTTTATGGAGAAACATCTGTCCATGTCTTTACTTATTTTCTAATAATGTTTACTTTTATACTGTAGATTTGTTTCATTTCTTCATTTATTTTGGCTATGAGCTTATTATTAGATGGGTAGTTTACAGATATTTTATTACATTCTGTTGGGTATCTTTACAAGGCTCATGATTGTATCCATTGCTAGGCAGATATAGTCCAGCAGTTTAGAGTCGATTTGCTTAATTTGAATTTTGCAGTATATGATTTTGGAACATACATTAAAGTATATTATGCATTCTACTTATTCTGAAATATTTCTTTCAACTTTACTGCCAGTAAATTCAACATTCTGGTTCAATATTCATCATTAATTAGTTTTAAGTGAGGGTCTTTTTTAATGAATCTTGTCTAATTTTATCTTTTTTATTTGAAATATCTACTTCTCCATTATGATTGTGAATGTTGGGTTCCTCTGTTAAAAATCATTTTGGTTATAATGTTTGTATTTATTTTGGAGTTCTCTAAGCTATTGCATTGGTCTTTGTCTAATTTATGCTAGTCATGCTGTTTTGGTTATTGTAACTTCAAAATATTTTAACTTGGATAGTAGGATGCTTTATTCTTGTTTATTATTTTTTTATTAAGACATTATTAACTACTCATCTTTGGTGGTTTATATAAATTGCAGGACCTTTCTCTCAATTTCCATAAAACATGTCACTGGAATGTTGAAGACATTACACTGAGTTTATTCATTCACTTTGGGTATCAGAGGCAATCTGATAATATAAATTCCTCCAATCTTTGAATGAAGGATACTCCCACCAATGCCTTACTCTATTTATTATAGCATTGATTAATGATTTTATTGCACTAATTTTTGTATATCCCTGGTTATACTGATTCTGAAATACTTATTCTTTATAACTAAATTATAAAGATGTTTATTTTCTTTTATTTCAATACAGACAATCCACTATTTGATTATACAAGAACTACTAATTTTTATATCAACTTTATAAAGTTACATTAACTAGTTTTCCTTATTATTAACAAAATGTGGTAGAGAAGTGCAGAAGTTTCTGTACAAGTAGTATTATCTACAAATGAAAACCATGTAGCTGTTTTCTTTCTTGGTTGGGTGATTTTTCTTTCTTTCTCTTGCTTAATGCTCTAGTTTGGATATGTGCAAAAAATGTAGAAGAGTAGTTATAGAGAACCTCAGCTTTCCTCGGTGGTCTGTGATATTCTTATGGTAGAGTTCATGAAATTTGCCTAATATAGATAACTTTCCAAAGCAAAATTTGACTTATAAAAATTCAAAGCTCCAATTAAGTTGATTATTTATAAAGCCCATGGTTTGAAACATAGTCTTGCTCTTTGTGCTCAGACATTTTTTCTGTACCCTCAAAAAGTTAGATGTAATCATATATACACACACAAGTAAACTAAACAGATTCAGCAGATTATAGCAGCACTTTTATGCTTGTGTGTGTGCCTGTGTGAGTATAGCAATAATAATCAAAAATGAAATGGACATCAATTTGAGAAGGAGTGGAGAACATAGGGGGCTTGAATGGAGGAGACTTGGTATGATTGGATATGGAAGAGAATTGAAGAACAATGACATATTTTAATTAATTTTTTTAAAGTTTAAACAAAGAACAGTATAGGAACTGTGAAACTTTCACTCCATCTCTGGATGATACCTACTTGCTCATGGTGGGTGGCTTTTAGTTTGTGAGTATTTTATTGAATATTTTGCACCAATGTTCATGAAAGAAAGTAGTCTTTATTTTTCTTTCTTTTTAGAGTCTTTGTGTGGTTTGCTATCAGGGTGACTGTGTCCTCATGAAAATAATTTTGCAATGTTTCTTCTGTTTCTATTTTGTGAAATAATTTGAGGAGTATCTGTATTAGCTCTTCTCTGAAAGTCCAGTAGAATTCTTCTCTGAACCAATTGTCTCTGGGCATCTTTTTTTTTTGAAGACTTATTTGTATTTCCTCTGGGGTTATAGGCGTATTTAAATTGTTTATCTAATCTTGGTTTAATTTTGGTATGTGGTATCTACAAAGATATTTGTCAATATTTTTAGATTTCCATTTTGTGGAGTACAAATTTTGAGGGTGGGATCTAATGATGCTCTGGATTTCCTCAGTGTCTGTTGTTATGTTGTAACATGAGGGCCTGTTTTGTTGGGGTTTCTGTCCTGCCCAGATCCCACAGCCAGTAAACCCCCAAAGAAAATCACACAGAGAGTCTACATTAGGTTATCAATGATTGGCCCATTAGCTCAGGCTTTTGTATCAGCTCTTATAACTTATATTAACCTATTATTCTTATCTATGTTAGCCACATGGCTTGGTACCTTTTTCAGTGGGGTAGGTCACATCTGCTTGGGCATGACTCAGGAAAGAGCTTCCTTCTTCCCAGAATACAACTGTTTCTTATTCCCCACCCTCTACTTCTTCGTCTGATTTTTCTGCCTATACATCCTTCCTGGCTATCATCCAATCAGTGTTTATTTAGAACATAATTGACAGATCTCGAATTGTTCTCCCACACCAGTAAGGTTCCCCCATTTTGTTTCTTGTTTTGTTAATTTGGTATTCTCTCTCTGCCTTTTAGTAAGTTAGGAATAAGTGTTTAGATGTGTTGTTTTCCTAAAACTACATATTACTCATACTGAGTTTCTTGTCCAGCCTTAATACAAGCAATGTTATTTCCTCACAACAGTGGTTGAATGTGTTTGAGACAGAATTTCTCAGGGAGGATTCTAGGCACCACAGAGACAGACTGTGTAACAATAACATAAGAAACATCTCTATCTACAGAAGGAAGTAATCTACAGGATACAGCAATGGTGCCTGAGATTACTTTGGCAATGTTATGAGAAAGAATGATGGCAGATACCTAAAGATGGCACCTGTGTGGAGGAGTGCACAGGATAAGGAAAGGGGAACACCCAAATGCTGAATAGAAATCATAAAGGCAGACAGTGGAACCACGTGTATGACATAATACAAGCATCCAGGACTGCCAGGATAAGAACAAACTGGTGAACCAACTAAAGACAGGCTAACCATCCATGCTTAACCCATCTTAGTACAAGCAGAGAAATTAGCCATACTGCAAACTTTAAACACAAGCTATTGATGATATGAACCATCTATCATGGGAGACTCTGGCCCTTTCTGACAAGAAGCAGCAGAGGAGGAATGGGTGGAGGGGCAGAAGAAAAGGGGTATGGAATGGGAGGAAAAGAGACATGAGGAAATTTTTAGTCAGAATGTAAAATAATTTAAAATTTTTAATTAAAAATAAAAATGGAATACTGAGATTACAGTCATTTAAATAACTAATTAGCTCAGAATTATTGATTGCCTAGTAAATTAAAAGTTGATTAAGGGAACATTGAGAGAGAGAAAGAGAATACTAAAATTAAGCAAATTTGAAAAGCATGACTCTTCTCTTATTATTCAAATTAAACTTAAATTAACACCTTAGCCTCCAAAAAAGAACATTGAACTATCTGTTATAGAAAGTATTAGAATCTATCTTCACGTTGTGGATCTAATGCAAAGAACAAAAATTTATCGCTGCAGACTCTACGCATACATCCAGAACAATGACAAACATTATTCAATAACTATCAGTAAAAATCATTTCACCAATAGATTACAATCTATTGGTTTCAAACAAATCAACCAATCATCAGAAGGTGTTTTAGCCATATGACTCATATTTAGCTCCCAGTGTATATTTTATTTTACACTCATCTGTTTTTGGATGACCTTCATTTTTTTTTTGTTTGTTTTCGAGACGGGTTTTCTATGCAGCTTTTTTAGAGCCTGTCCTGGACCCTAGCTCTTGTAGACCAGGATGGCCTCGAACTCACAGAGATCTGCCTGCCTCTGCCTCCCGATGTGCTGGGATATAAGGCGTGCACCACCACCGCCTGGCTATGACCTTCATTTTATGCATCACAGTCATGCATGGCTATGCCAAAAGCTATATAGAGAACATGTAATAAACCACCCATAATACAGCATATTGAAAACAGAGGTACCGAAACAAGTAGTATTAAAACAGTACAATTACTGAACACCAAAGAGAAAGTCTCACCTGAACTCACAGCACCCATTCTCAGTTGCAAACCTAACTAAATATGTCTAGTATACTCTCAGTAAAATTTGAGTGTGTTGTGTGCATGTGTGTGCAGTTCGTTTTCTCATCAGAATAAAGGTAGTTGTGGTGAGTACTGGTTTATACACTTTGTCACTGTATAAAAATGTCAGAAGGATATATTTTGCTTAGTTAAGAGGCATGCATATTGTGAATGTTGTCAATCTACTCATACAGATTTTTATTAAGAAATATTAAATTGTTCTTTAAATGCATCACAGTAAAAATAATCGCACTATTTAAATAAGTGGTCATTTCTATGTTTTGATTGTAATCTCCTACGGAATGACTACCCACGTGGAAAATATTATTCAAACAAAAGAGCCTGTGGAAGACATTTCCTGCACAAAGTATATCAAACATGATATTTAGGACAAGAACTTGTTATTGGTAAGTTTTCTTTAAAAGTTAAGCATTCAAGGTACTTTAGAGATGAAAACTTTTAAATTATTTAATTTTAGTATGATCATTTAATAACCTAAACTCAACTATAATAAAACTAAGTTTGGAATGTCCTATGGATATTAAACATTTATTTGTACTTTATTTATTTTTTTCAAGATAGTTATTTCTAATAATGTGTGTATGTATAAATCTGTGTGCTATGGTTGCACCTAGGTTTACAGCACCTGTGGAAACTGTAAGGGATTGTCAGATCACTGGGAACAGTTGTTCTTAAGACATGAACTGGGGTCTTTTGTTGATTAGAACAGTGTGTGCTCTAATTGTTGAGCTTTTATCCATTTTACCATCCATAACTATCATTTTGTTGTTCATCAAATTCACTTTATGTGTGTTGATTTCATTCAAGCTGTAATAAATAATGCAGAGAAATTAGTTGTTAGAAATACAAAATCAATAAACATTTGAGAGTCTAAGAAATGAATAAGATAACCGAACATTGCTTTTAAAAACCTTAATTTGACACCTTATTTTCAGATTTTTTTCCTCATTTTGTTTATTAAAGATTTCCATCTCCTCCCACCTCCTCCTCCCCCCCTTCCCTCCCCGCCCTTCACCACCCATACCCCCTCTCCACCCCTCTCCAAGACAAAGAGCCATCAGGGTTCCCTTCA
Organism: Arvicola amphibius; assembly: GCF_903992535.2. Taxonomy (NCBI): domain Eukaryota; kingdom Metazoa; phylum Chordata; class Mammalia; order Rodentia; family Cricetidae; genus Arvicola; species Arvicola amphibius. Next base: position 67,108,996 of record NC_052051.1, on the reverse strand, counting down.
CTATGTTAAGTCCAAGGTCCTCCCAGCTCCCCCTAAGTCCAGGAAGTGAGCAACCAAACTGACAAGGCTCACAGTGAGCCCGTCCATGCTGGAGAGTTCATGTTCATTGCTGTTGTCCTTGGTTTCTCAGTCCTCCTCCACCGTCAGCACACATTCAGAGAGTCCGGTTTGGTCCCCTGTTCCATCAGTCCCATTCCAACTGGACTTGGTGGTCTCCCCGTTAGATCTGTCCCACCGTCTCAATGGGTAAACTCAACTCCTCACGGTCCCTGACTTTCCTTGCTCATGATCTCCCTCCTTTTTCCCTAGGACATTGGGCCTGTATATTCGTGAAAAAAATCCTAGAGAAGCTATATAAGAAGGTGAATCCAAAGAAAAAACATATAGTTATCCTCCTGGATACTGGAAGAGACAAGATTGCCGGACAAAAAACTGGGAACATGCGGGTTTGGGGGGATGGGAATGGGGGAGGAGGGGATGGGGGGAGAGAAGAAAATTGTGAAGTGGAGGATGGGGAAGAGCCTTGGGGGAATAGGATGGTTTGGGACTATAGGAAGGGCTGTGATCTGGGAACCAAGGAATTATATATCTTACTTAAGGGAGCCATTCTAGGGTTGGCAGAGACTTGACTCTAGAGGGGTTCCCAGGTGTCCAGGAAGATGCCCCAGCTAGGTTATTTTCAGATTTTTATAACATATGAATAAAATTAAACTTTATTAGTTTTATGCATTTGGCTATTTACAGACTCCACCATTCTAGATGATTTAAAGAAACTCTCTCTTTCTTAAATGTATCAAAGTGGTAGAGACTCTGAGACAAACTCATGATAGTTTATTTAACTATCCCTTTGGTAAGCTCTGAATCATTAGGGTGACTTGAAGCAAAAAGGAAATGATTTCCCTGATTCATATTACACTCTTCACTTCCTATAGTTTATTAAATTTTACAATCCAAGAACCAAACAATCACAATGATAATTAAGGAGTTGTGCAGAGACTGTAGAGCTTGATTGTATCTCTAACCCAATGTCTTGGCTTTATGGTGTTAGTGTGTAAAACCTCCCTACCTCCTTAGGATACTTACTACATGCTGCAAAACTTCAATTTAAAGGATTATGAAAGAAAAATAATTGTCTAGCACTTTAGCCACACTGCTTACAGTCATCCAATTAAGGAGAAGTGGCTCAAACAGTTTTGATAGCTAGTTGAGAATAATATAGAGCAGTTTCACTAATTTTTATAAGTCTGTGCTGTTCCTATTGATTATTTGTATTCTTTTATAAAAAATTTAAATTTAGAAATTAAGCCCCAGGCTTCTCACTAAAGAGTAAAATCTCCCCTGAAGTATCTCCCTACATTCATAGTACAATATATCACTGAGTACATGTTTTTTTTTTTGTTTTTGCTTTGTTTTTTTTTTGTTTTTGTTTTCGAGACGGGTTTCTCTGTGGCTTTGGAGCCTGTCCTGGAACTAGCTCTTGTATACCAGGCTGGTCCTCGAACTCACAGAGATCCGCCTGCCTCTGCCCTCCCGAGTGCTGGGATAAAGACATGCGCCACCACCGCCCGGCGACTGAGTACATGTTAAACTTCAAGTGTATATGAAGCCCAGATCCCAGATTTAGACTTCGGTACACTTAGGGTTTGAGTCTTATATGAAAGTTCTGTGACAATGAGTATCAATTATTTACATCATTTTGGAATTCTATGAATTTGATATATCACCAGGATCATGATCAAGGAATTAGGTAGATTCAATACTGAAAGTTGATTTGCAAATATGTTGTGTCTGGGAGATCTAAGTGATCACTTTAAGACAATCATGGGAGGTTTGTAGGGATGCATTCTCTCCTCACTAATCTTTATATATTCCTGGAATTGATAATAGCAACAGCCCTGGAGATAGACATGCAGATAGGTGGTGTTTGACTCAATAACTTACATTTGTTGACAGTACAGTGTTACTTGTTGAATGTCCAAATGAGCTACAGGCCATGGTAAATAGAGTGATGGAAGTGACAACCTTAGTATGAAAATAAACATCGAGAAGACTGAGATAGAACACATGGGAAGGGCACACAAGGATTTTAAACATTGTAATAAAGAATCAGAACCTCAAGCAAACAGACAAACTTTGTCTATTTGGCAGGAAACCTTAGTTCAAAGGAGGGATCTATTTGAGATTTTTTTTCATTTTTTATTTAATATTTAAAAAATTTCCATCTCCTCCCCTCTTCTTCCCCCTTCCCTCCCCCCCATTCCACCCATACCCCCACTCCTTCCCTCTCCAGGCCAAAGAGCCAACAGGGTTCCCTACCCTATGTTAAGTCCAAGTTCCTCCCAACTACCCCCAGGTCCAGGAAGGTGCGCAACCAAACTGACAAGGCTCACACAGAACCCGTCCATGCTGTAGAGTCCAAGCCCATCGCCATTGTCCTTGGTTTCTCAGTCAGCCTCCACCGTCAGCCACACCATCAGCAACATTCAGAGAGTCCGGTTTGCTTGCATGTTCCATCAGTCCCATACCAAGTGGTCTTGGTGATCTCCCGTTAGTTCTGTCCCACCGTCTCAGTGGGTGAACGCTCCCCTCACGGTACTTGACTTTCTTTCTCATGTTCTCCTTCTTTCTGCTCCTCATCAGGACCTTGGGAGCTCAGTCTGGTTCTCCAATGTGGGACTCTGTCTCTATCTCCTCCCCTTGCCCGGTGAAGGTTCTATGGTGATATGCAAGATATTCATGAGTATGGTTATAGGATCTGGCCTTTTCCGGCTCCCTCTCCTCAGCTGCCCAAGGACCTAGCTGCGGGCATCTCCATGGATACCTGGGAACCCCTCTAGAGTCAAGTCTCTTGACAACCCTAATATGGCTCCCTTAATTAAGATATATGCTTCCCTGCTCCCATTATCCACCCTTCCTATATCCCAAGCATCCCATTCCCCCAAGCTCTCCCCATCCTCCCCTTCACGTTTTTCTCTCCCATCTCCCCTTGCCCCCATCCCCCCACCCCCAAGTTCCTTAAGAGGCAGATAGAAACAGCAGGGGCTGCATTCCAGGCAGTAGGAAAGGTTTGGTCAGCAAGAGGCGTAACAACATCAACAACAAAATTACAAGTATACAAGACACTTTCTTGAGCTGCCTTCTTTATGACTATAAAACCTTTACAATGAATTGCTCCTCACAACAGCAGCCAAATGTGTTTGAGATAGCATGTCTCGGGAGGATTCTAGGCATCACATGAAGAAACAGACTGTGTAACAATGACATTAAGAAACATCACTATCTACAGAAGGAAGTAAACTACAGGATACAGCAATGATGCTTGAGGTACTTTGGCAATGTTATGAGAATGAATGGTGTCCAGATACCTGAAGATAGCACTGTTTTGGAGTAGTGCATGGGATAAGAAAAAGGGGACCACCCAAATGCTGAATAGACATCATAAAGGCAGACAGTGGACCATGCGTATGACAATAATACAAACATCTAGGACTGCTCAGGATAAAAACAACTGGAGAACCACCAAAGACAGGCTAACCAAGGATGCTTAAGCATTGCCAGACATAAAGGATGATGATGATGAGGGGGAGGATGAGGATGAGGATGAGGATGATGAGGATGATGATGTGTCTTTGGCACTGGAACCAGCAGTGAGAAAGTGATGGTCAATGACTGTTCTTCATTACCCCACAGAGAACACCCAAAGCAATGGAGGACCCAGAGAAAGCTTCTTCTCTGGAGTGTTCCTACTATGTTTTATGTTTCCTATCCCCCTTTCTATAATGACCTTGAATATGCTAAAATTTCAGTTCTGAATCACTAGCAGTTATTTTCACCTTCTTTAAGACAGAGGGCAATCTTCCAATTTCACTTTCAACATACTGGTAGTTTAAAGTCACCTTCTTCACTCTTGTCACATAGAGAAAAGGAGGTGAGAAGAGACAGGGCTATCAGACAAATCACAATGGGCATGCCTTCTATTATTTTAAAGTATTCCCCAAACATTTCTAACTTTAAAATTCATACCAAAAAGCACATCTCAGGAGAGAGAACTAAATTTATAAGGTTATAAAGGGTTGCAAATATTATTGGGTTAAACTACCATAACAAATATTTGTTCTTTGTCCAACTTAATAAAGATATTTGTATATCCAACAGTCATATCAGCCACATAAGAATAAAAATAAGAGTCATACAGGGGTTGGAGTGCTGCAAAGATAAGGAAATGATGGGTAAAGAAGTTTGAAGATTCCTCTATCTTCCTCACTTGTTTTTTTTAAAGAGTGACTTACAATTATCATATTTTTGATCAGTCTAAGAATTTTCCTAAGGGCAGATTACTTTTGAAAGGAGCAAGGTGGGCAGAAGAATAATAGAAAAGTTGGCAAGTATAATTCTTTAAATATGAGCAGTGGGCCAGCAATGAGACAGAACTAGGGAGTGTGGGGGAGCAGGTGGGTAGGCATCTTGGCTGGGGATGGGGCAGAACATGAATCATGACTATGTCTTGATAACACTGACTACAAATAAATATTTGTCTCCCAAATATGAGAAAAATCAAATGGCACGTGGAACTGTTTTTTTAATGCTACAAAATAATTTACTTACCAGATTTGAGTGCTAATAACTGAAAGAATGTGAATTTTCCTAGGAAACCTCCCATAAGAATTCCATTTACATAAGTACATAAAAGATATATTTAATTTTGCTATCGGTGCATCTTAATTTCATAGTTAAGAAAATTGGGAAAGAATGGACTTGGAATTATCGTGATTTAATAGGGGAGGAAATTTATTATTTGTCCTCACCAGTTGAAAGGTCTATGACTGATACCTCAGTATCAAAATCTGCTTAATAAAAAAAAACAACAAATTACTTTCATTACACGAATTTTTTTTTTTTTACAGGGGCCACGTATGTAAGCACCATAGAGATGGAGGCAAGAGGATCTGATATTTTAAGTTTACCCTCAACTTCATAGCAAATTTGAGGTCAATCTTGCTTCATGATATTTAATCTCAAAAACTAGAAAAAAAAATGAATGAAAGTTTTATTAAACACAGGATCTACAGAAAATGAATGCTTTTTAGGGATATAGTTCAGATGTAGAACATATGCTTAGTATGTATCATTGTGGGTTCAGTCAAGTAACAAGGAAGGGAGAAATAACAGAGGGATGAGAGAAGCAGTTAGCACCTAAGTCCAGGAAAAACTATCCATGTTTTTTTCTGACTGAAAAAAATGTGCTTAGTTGTTGCCAAAGACATGACACATGAAGCACAAAGTAAGGATAATAAATCATGGTAGTTTTCAGCAAAGCCTGTTGTTCACATTCTTCCCTGTGTTTTCTACAGGGTATTTCTTTCCCCTAGTAGTCCAGGAAACTTTTTCAACCGTGCTTCAGGGAAGGACAGGCTGGAGACGGTCAGAGTGACCTTACTTCTGCTGATGATTCTCAACTGCAAAAGCATCACATTTAGGTATGTCACCTGAACTCCAAAACGTGACAGTGCTCTTCACCATTATGACAACAATGGCTTATAAACCTTCTGCTAAGTTCCTCATAAATGTGATGTTGTTTAATATTTCAATTAACCAGCCCTCTTTTGTGAATAATATCATTGTCTTACAAAAAAGGTCAACAATGTCACAGTCCTAATCTCATATCAGGCAACTTTTAGAAATTGAAACTCAATATTAATTAGGGTTAAGAAGCCAAGGGATGTGCCAGAATTTGCTGACTCCCTATGGGAAACCTTTCCCTCTCTGAGGAGTTTATGATCGGGATGAAATGTGGGGGTAGGTGGGGAGAGTGGGAGGATAAGAGGGAGAGGGCACTGGGATTGGTATGTAAAATGAGAGAAGAATTGTTTTAAAAAAATAAATTAAAGAAGGAAAAAAAGAAAATGTGGGGAAAAAATCAGTATGTGCCAAGCAGCATATGCAAGCCACTGCTTTTACATGAAAATTTTCCAAAGCGGATCCCTGGGTCTCAAGTACTCTTTTATTTTATTCATCAAATTATCTGTGTCTTTAAGACTATATTTTCAAGACGTCACACCGTGGCAGAGCCAATAGTAGAATTTAATTACTAGAGTTTACATGAAAAGATATATTACCATCTAGTAAATTTCATAACTCAAAATTAATTATTTCAATTCCTTCCAAGTTACTAAGTATTGGTTATTAAATGTCAAGAACAAAGCCTGGCATGGTGGCACAGGCCTTAATCCCAGAACTCCAGAGGCAGAAACAGACAGATCTCTGTGTATTTGAGGCCAGCCTGGTCTATAATGAGAGTTCCAAGACGGCCATGGCTACACAGAGAAACCTGTCTCTAAAAACAAACCAATGAACAACAACAACAACAACAAGGCAAGTACAGTATTTTATTTTATATTAGTATTCTCATTATCTATGTACTAGTAATTCTGATTTTTCTTGTTCATTTATATAATAAAAATGTTTCAAACTTAAAAAATAATATGAGTATAAAGTCAGAGTGAAAAGGCCTTTCCTGGTATTTTGGAAGTATTTTAACCACGAGGAAGAAGTGTTCCTATCGAGTTTCCTTTTGTTTGCTGTGCTCCTTCAGTTATAATATGCACTGATCCCCAGAATACTAATGTGTTGTCTGAGATTATGTATCGAAGAAATAGAACACCTATCCTTCAAGAAATGGCTGCAGCACACACTGATGACCACAGTGTGGGGAACAGGCTGTCATTGCCTTCATCAGCACGATGTGTCAGGAGAGATGAGTGGGGACCAGCATACGGAGTGGAAGCAGTGGAAGGTAGTGAGTCATGCTCTCATCTCAACATCTAAAAATAATTTCAGCATATTAAAAGAACATATTTCCTTCCATAAAAATGAGGACTTGTTTTTACCTATATGTCTGTAATTTTCCACTTCTGAGCAGTACTCTATTGGCGTGAGCTGTAGCCATCTAAATATTAACCATGATCCCGAGAAGCCAGGGGGTCATTTTAGCTCCTACATAGATAACTGACAATGCAGGTTGAGCAATCAGGTGGGTGCGAGGAGGAATTTCCCTTGTAACAACTTTAAGAGAAGGGAACATGGTTCAGAGAGAGTTTAGATCCCCCAGAGGTTGTTCCTAGGTAAAATAATTTTGCTCAGCTCTGTTAAAATCTACATCTTGGTCTTTACACTCATGTGAATTGGAAACAGAAATATTCTTCTATTCCTTGTTATCACTGCAATAAGTCTGCCATTATTGAAGATCAAACCTTGTGGGTATTTTCAAAGGAACACTAGAGGACAAAGGAATATTCCTGAAAGTATAAAAATACATCTAAGATCATCTGCATAGTGAATCAAGGGCTATTTTTGAAACTGAAACTAAACTGATCTGAAACTTCCTTATTCATACATGTACTACAAACTACGCGAAACTTAAAAGACATGAAAGGGAGCTTGAAGTGTTTTTGACATCTGGAAAAGAAAGAAAGAAGAACTGAGGGAGAGAGAAGGAAGGAGAAAAGAAGGGGGCAAATGAAGAAGGATAAAGAGAGTCTCATATAAAGCCTCATCGAGTATTATTTCCATTCATTTTTACTCTACCATATAACCAATTGTTAACTTTATCACAATAGCTACTGGGGAAAAGTTCAGTCAATAAAATCAAGGTATTTCAACATGAAGAAAATGTCAGAAGCTTGGAGACTAGATTGGAGATGCAGATGTTTGTTAATTAAGTTTACAAAGGCAGTAAAGTTAATCAATCCAATGTCATAGATGGTATTCCTAAAGAAACAGCTGTCCCAACACTCTGCTGAGAGGGTGAGGATATGTGCCACCCTTTCAGTTACTGTCAAGCTTGTAAATTCTTGCTCTACTTGTAAACTTTAATCATCTCATAAAATAATCTTCTAAAAAAGGTTATCAATAATTCACAGTGCAGAAAATTGTGGTTAATACAAGACAGTAGAGCTGCAGAATCAAAACATCCCACAATTAGAACAAAAACAACCAAATGAAATTTCATCTTTTCTAAATCTATGCACATACTCAGATGATGGCTTGATCCACACTGGCTTATTTAATTTTCGTGGAAAGTTAATTTTACTGGACTTTAGTTATAAGATCACCATTTTGGTTTAAAACACCTGAAGAAGAACTCTGACATAAGAGAGCTACAACTCAGTTACTGGGATAAAAAGCTTCCTTGTATATGTTTTTGTTTTTGTTTTGAGAAAAGAAAAACTGAAACAAAATAGAAATGATTCAAGTCATATCTGAGACAAGAAGCATATGGTAAGGTTAGCCACACACCAGCAATTATAATTAGCATGGGATGGTAATTTGCTAGGGTCCACATCAATTCAATAATAGCCTGTATGTGATACTTTATTTTCACCTCATCAGAAAAATTGTGCTCACATCAAGGCATTGCTAGTTATTTGGAGCACTGACTAATTTGGAATGTCTTCACTGTGTAGCTAAGACAGTGAAAGACTAGCATCCATTCCTTATTACCAAGATTTGCCATGATTACACAAAGAGTTATTTAAAAAAAAAACACCTCCTTTGAAAAAAATAATGCTGCAAAAGTGATGTGATGCCAACAGCATAAAGATGTGAAAGATGGTGTCGATTTCATGAGCATCAGTGTAGTCTGCAGTGACGTATATCAGTGTTTACATGGAAGTTTTGACATGCTTATCTTGATTTTAGTATTTGAGATAGTAATTAGCTTCAGTTCTCTGGAAATGAGTTTAAATTACTTTCAGTATTCAACTGCAAGATTCACTTGCTCTTTGATATAAAGCCATATATCCTTCATGCTCTCTCTAAACTTACCCACCAAGGAAACACATTTACAGTTGATGCTATTTTCATGGCATATTGAGGCCATGAAATGGTTACATTACAACTTTATGAAAATATTATTTTGCACAGGAAGATAGTAACCATTCAAAGGAGATACCACCAATTACTTATGACATTCCAGTGATGTTGAACATCTACTTGACATTGTCAAAGTGCAGTGACAGTTAAGATACCCAACAGCAGCTGGCAGTTCAACAAGCAGTTGAGAAATCTGAAATGTCCCTTGTCTTCCTCTGGTCTCTTATGCAAGTTGTTTCACATCTTAGTAAACCATATCAACATTCATCTAATTAGTCAAAAATATATTAAAGTCTTCTAGTTGCTTCCTTTTCTTCATACTTCACACATCATTTATGAAAAGTTAAAGTGTGAATTCTTTTCATCCCTCATACCAATTTTACCCTGATTCAAGCAACCTACAACCAAATTCTGAAGTATCTCCTTTTCTTTTTTCTCTCCTATTTATGGAATATTTAGCTGCTGACAGAGTGATGGTGTTTTACTGTGTAACTTAACCATTGCAATACTTGGTGTGAAATCCTCCCGGGGCATTTTAGTACACTGGGAATAAAGGGTAAGTAAGGTTCTGACTATGGCATCAAGGAAGCTGGAAGCTAAGTATCTGTGAGCGTGTGGATTTTTCTCTGCTCATGGCAGGTGGGCTGACCACTGCACACTACTCTTTGCACTAAAGGTGTCAGCTCATTAACCAGTCCAAGGTGAGCAATGGAAGTAGAAAAAAATAGAAACCACGAGAAGGGAAATCTTGAGGATTTCCCACCCTCGGTAGCTTATCCTAGATGCTATGATTTTAGTGTGTTTTTGCTTGTTTCCTCCCTGTATTCATGTATTTGTATTAACTAAAAAATTATCTGACACTGTATAGTGGTTGATCATTCTGAATCACAGAGTACTCTGATGACATCTAACATTATTTTCTCCAAAAGTAACCTAGGGGGAGAGCCTTCATTAATCAAGGTTCTCTTGAGAAACAGAAGGAATAGGAAATAGGTAAATTGCATATTAAATAAAGTATTGGATCAGATACTTACGTAAGTTAGCAGCCTAATATTCCAAATGCAATCTAAGACCCAGAAAGTCTAAAGATGTTGTTAGAAAGTTCTACAAGTCAGGAACATTGTCTAATATTGAGTATTATACCTCGTGTTGAAGATCTGAGAAACAGGGATTCAGAGGTCAGGGAAAGTCCATCTCCGAGTTTAAGCAGGCAAGTCAAGTGAACACAAAAATAAAACTACCCCTCGCCTTTAGTTCTATTCAAATACCCAACATATTGGAATATGTACTCACAGGGCAATTTATTTTCTTAAAACTCGGTTTAATGGCTAATCTTTTTGAGATTTATAAGTAACTCATTTGGGAATGTTGGCATCCAGGTAAGCCATAGCACAGCCCTTAAGTTGTTAAAGAAGATGAGCTCTAAAAGTCCTGAGTTTCTATCTCATAGAAGACAGCCATTGTCTGACAGACTCAAAAGTCTGGGGAAGGCCATAAGAGTAGTGAAGGAGGAGGCTACTCGAAGTATGGCTGAAGTTTGAATTCTAATAGCTACGAGTTTGCTAAGATACCCTTTCTTTATTTAGTAGTTATATGACTTTTTTCAAAAAGTTACCTAATTTTTAACCCTTGGATCATTTCTCTGCAAAACAGAGTAATTACTACATGGAATTTAATCCCTGTGAATTAAACAGAATGATGCATATACATAATAGATACAGTAAGTGGCAAAGCAAAGATAGCAACAGACATTACCTATCTTTATTATAAGAATAAGGCATCATTTAAGCGCATCAAGAATCCAGAGACACACGAATACCATAATTTGCTGCTGTGAAAAGAGACCCAAAGTATTGTTAGACACTGAGCTGACATTTAGGGAAAGATAAAATAGAGGCCACAGAACTTTTAAGTATCATAGGTAGAGAACAGATTGGATAATAAATAAGGCCATCTGTCTGCTGATTTTGTGTTCTTTGTAATAGTGAAAATGGCAATTATGGTAGACTCACTCTTTTATTGGGGAAACAAATGATTTTCAAATGCCTCATGCATAATAATCTTTAAATGAACAAGTTTTTGACCCATAGTTCTGTTGCCAAGATGCCAGCCTTTTCTTATACATGAGCTGATGAATTGCTACGGGAAAGCTGGAAGGGGGACGCATAGAGCAATCAAGGAAACAATGAAATGAAGGCAGATCACAAAACAAATGTTTTTTATTGTCTCTGAATGCAGAAATAGACTCTTCCATCCTCCTCTGACTTTGTAAGGACCAAATATAGAGGTGTAGAGTCTAATAGCTTCTTTAAAGCATTTCATTTAACATTGTCATACTCAGATACTTAATTAAATGTTTACTAGTAAACAGATGTCAGATGTTCCAAAGTCTCACTTAATGTAATTAAAATACATATACTGAATGTTCAGATGAATATTCTTTGGCAGCGAGAATCCTTTAGACACTCATCAAAATCCATATTTAGAATTCTAGCATAGTTTTTCCAAGTGTAGTTTAGTGGCAAGAAACAATTTCACTTTTAATGTGTTCCTCAGAGGAAAAATAATTATGGGGAATTGAAACTATGCAGAACAAGTTGCCTTGGAAATTTAGGCTGTGACCATGTTCTTCAGCCATGCCTTGGCTGCATTATACTGTCTTTCTTGGCATTTCCTGTGTGACTTCAGTGAGACTGACTTGTAATCACAACAGGTGGGCATTCATTTATCATCTTCGTATTGCTCATATTACCGCATAGTTCAATTCTTGTGTGTGTGCTAACCCCTTCAGCCTTCCACAGAAGAAATATACTGTAAAATGCAGATATTACAAACAAACATGAATTGCATTTTCCTTGGTATATTTGCTGCTTTTCCTCTTTTAATTATTCAAGTAATTTAAGAAAAGACTGTAAAAACGAAATAAAATTCAAATACTAGAGAAAATGTGAAAGCCATCAAATATCCTTTTCTCCTTGAGTCCATCTTCAGAACTGCGGTTCTCATAGCTTTGTTGTCTTTCGATATTTCTTTACATTTTCTAAAGGAAGGAAGCCACGTAAAAGGATACTTAAGATCCTATGTATGTACTTGTTGCTTGTTTTTCCTCACT